>NW_020455495.1:810569-917888 GCF_003342845.1 Nothoprocta perdicaria | reverse complement strand
GGCCACAAAGGTACATTGCTGGTTCCTGGTCAGCTTGTTATCCACCAGAACAGCCAGGTGCTTCTTTGCAGAGTTTCTGTTCAGCAGGTCAACCTGTATACACAGGGACCTCCAAGACAGCAGGCCAGGGAGGCATGGATGATAGTAGAAGACCCTCCCTATGCAAACACTCTATTTCTAACATACCATTGTGCAACAGCTGAATACATGCACCCCTAGGTGCTAGCACATGTGGACTACCTTTTAGGTATATCCAAAACCACAGTAAATAAAATTGTGTGCACAGGCATTGCTGCTTTAGTGTGTGACATGCAGAACAACTGGTCTGGATCCAGCAATGCCACATGGAAGAGGTATTATTTTCAGAAAACGTCCTTCTAATGTTTGTATTTGGTCAGATGTTTTGTTCTTGAGGCTTGGTGGTTATCTGAGCACTGAAGAACAAGGGCACAGTATGAACCACTGGGAGGTCTTAGTCTCTGTACAGCACAGTCCTTCAGCCAGCTGTAGAGCAAAGGCTAGCTGCAATATCCTTGTGGCTCCCTTAGGAAAACCACAACASTGGTGTGCACCTCCACCCCAACACTCCAGAAAACCAAGCACAACAACTATCGGTCTCCTGAAGGGACAAGCCTTCYCCATGGGGCTGTGCCTCAGCAGCTRGTCTTCCTGGGCATGGTGGAGATGGGCTTTTCTGACCAGTAAAGTCAGTGAGGATTGCTGTGCTTGAAGCACTTCTCAACATTTTCCATCCTCTTGGGTGTTGGAATCCTGTGTCTCTTGGAAAATCTGCATCTAAAGGGTGGTATAGGGAATCTGGACAAGTCAGAGGTGAAATTGTAGCTCCCAAACCTCAGCCTGGCCAAATGTCCACCACTAGCAGTCACTGAGCAAAGGGAAAACTGTGCTCTTGTTGATGACTTATGGGGCACTGGTTCATCACAGCACCCAACAAAGCTAAAGCTCAGGTATCCAGACACAGACAGCTCAGTACTCTCTGGGGCAAACCCAGAGCATGGAGCCTCTACTTGAACTTGGTGCTCACCTCGTGAGGGGACAAAACAGCTGAACAAAAACCTGAGCGGCTGCTTGTTGTAGGGACCTCTCCATCAGATACTGGTTCATTAAGAAGAGATGAATCTCTTTTTAAAGATATATTTTATATGTATAGTGCCTGATGTGTGCTTTGTAATAATAAAGATATATAGACTGATCAACACACACATGCACACACATGCACTTAGCTTTACGTAAAGAGAGAAAGAAAGCTCTTCCAGCACTTTAAATCACGAAGGTTTTGGATCTGAAATGATCTTAAAATTCAGATTAAACACTAAAACACAGGAAGGAAACAGAAAGGAAAATTTTTTAAAATCAGAAAAGAAATGGTAAAAATGGCAGACAGGCATCATCAGGTAGAAACTGGAAGATATCTCTCCAGTTTCCAACTGGAGTCCAGCTCTTAGTTGGACCAGCTCTTATAGGTCAAGAATGAATGATCTGAAATCCCATTTCACTTCTGAGCACTTGCAGTTTCTGTCAGCTCAGAATAAATCTGAAACTACCCTGGGTACAGGCAAGAACTTATCTTTCCAAGCTGGGTCAGACCTCAACCAGCTCACGGTATTTGCAATTGCCAAGCACTGTGTAGTTTGTAATTCTCCCCAGATCCTGGTATTTCTGCTGAAAAACTGTGACTGACCCTGCTCTGTGTCTCTTCTGTCCTTGGCTTCAGCCATCTCCATGGCAGCCAGGAGGTGGAATTATGCTTATGTTTCTGGAGTTGCAATTTTCCCAACTTAATTAAAGCTAAATTTTGACTACAAGTGACTACATCTTTGCAGTGGTGCTTTTTTAAGGCTGCAAATCCAGGAAATTATCCCAGCTGCTTTGCATTAACATGGGTTTCACAAGGCGGATGGCAGCAATAGGGAATCTCTAGGCTAGGAGGGGGAAAAAAAGCAATATTACCCACTCGTGTACAGAACAAGTACTCTATTGTTTTCAAATGCAATCATTACTCTCTCCAGTAGATTTTATGGGTGCAAATTACCCCACAGGAAGAAGTCCTGGAAAGAAGAACCGCAAGAATGGTGAGGTATTTCCTCCTTAGAAAACAAGCAAAATCCCAGCTCTGCTTTGATAAACAGACAAAAATCAAAAGAGGCTATCCTGAGGCCTCTTCTTGATGATGTCAGCAACACAAAACTGAAGCACCGACAAAATTATAACAAGCTTTACCATGGCCATCCTGTGCTACCAGAATATAATGCACAGAAAGAAACAAGTGAAGTTTGCAAAGCTTCCAATGCAGGAAAGGGCAGTGGGAGCCTCATTCAGCTGCCGGGAACAGAAGAGACTCAAATGAAAACCAACTCCTACCATGTCTGGACAGTTCTCAACACGGCTGATACAATAACTATTTTAGTCATTGGCCATGACTAGCTGTAGGTCAGAGAGGTCAAGATATAACCTCCTTGCAATGCTTTCATTTCTTCCTGGTAGTAAGTGTTGTATTGAGTCACATCTGAAGTATTTTCATCTGACCCAGAGCTTTCTTCAGGATGTTTTTTATGAAATAGCCTCAGTCAGATGAGATTGTCAAATGTTGTTGCGCTTTTGCAGCACATTCACGTGTTCCCTTTTGGCCACAAGCCAAAATTTTTGCTGGATGTGAGTTCAGGCAGTCACAGGATTCTGCAGCATTTTGTGCTTTTGCCCTTTCTTTGAAACAACTTCCTTGCAAGGTTATCTTTGCTCGGGAAATCATGCTGCAGGTATCATCTGCACCTGAATATCCCACATACTTCAATCTCATACACAACACTGTGCTTTTTGCTCTGTCAGTTCTGCCTTACTGTACTAGAAGACTGAAGTAGGACAAGGCTGGGAACTGTTTCAAGATGAAAGACCTCAAAGGAGAAGGCTTACCGGCTGCTTCCTTTCTCGGGCAAACACTGTTGTGCTTTCCTTTCTTGGCTATTCCTTTACTAGAGCTTTTTATGCTATTTGGAAGCTAAAATGAGTCAATGCTGGCAGAAAACTGTCATTTCAGCCAGGGGAGGTGAGGACCAACCATGGTCTTTTGTCAGTTTACACTATCTAGCCTTTCAGAAAAGAAAAAAGAAATATACTGCTTTCTGCTTCAAGAGACCTATTTTGCTTTCCACACATGCATTCACTGGGCTTTGGCTCTTTCCTGGCAATTGACTTTTGCTGCACAATGTTGTCCACCAAACACCTGCTTGTTGCAAGCTCAGCATCACCAAACAACATCCTGGGGTGGCCGGTGGGACTGCAGCCTCGTGCTGTGCTGATAACCTCTTCCCTCCACTGGCATTTTCATCCCGTCTCCATATTCCGGAATACCGCATGGCAGGGTGCCCGTTTGCTGAGGCTGGGCTCAGCAGGGCTGGGCAGCGCTGGGCTTTGGCTTCCCCATACCGCCCATACTCCATGTTGCCCATACCCTCTGTCCCAAACGTCATACTCCACACCTCATACCCTATCCCCCGTAGGGCATGGGGGCCCATGACCCCCCAGTCGCACCATGGTGCAGAGAACGGTGGTTTCCTCTGCAGGGGCCTGGTGACAACTCTCGGCCAAGCCTGCCCACAGAGAGCAATGGGAACTGTAATCATGGCCATCATTGCTCCTTGCTTGGAGTCGTGCAAGAGGAGCAGCAATTGATCCTCAAGCCTATCGCTGGCTCGCTATTCCCACACCRCTGGCCAACGTGCACAGCCTGCCCTGCCTTTCCTAAACCCCTGTGCAGCTCCCATCATTCACAGAGGCCTAGTTTATAATTGAAGGGCCAAAGCGACACACCTTAAAGGATGACTGTTTGCCTCGGACTGCTGAAGCCTGCCTCTCACCATTAGGTCACCAACGCTCCGGATCATCACCACCTCGCTGGGAACACCTTCCCCCTCCACGTTATCTGATTTCGTTCTCGCCCAGCCAAGCTCAACTCTTTAACCACCGAGCGCAGGACGGGGTTGCGCTCTTGGCTAAGCAGTGGAAGGGCTGGTGTTGARCACCCAAGCATGGAGCAGCAGCCTGGGCTGCCACCAGGCAGCAAGCCTGACCAGCGGGGACAGACAGGGAYGTGGTGAGTTCAAAAGCAAGGTTTTCATGTCCCTTACCCCAGGCGTGAGTGGAGAGCAGCACAAAGTGTGCAGGCCTCTCTATTCACAACGTTTATTTCCAGTGAAAGAAAATTCATCTTCTCCTACAGCAATGACCAGAGGTTACTACATTAGTCATGTCAGTTTTAAAGGTGGAAGATACTAGATTTGAAATCAGCAGTATTTGCACTTTCCCCCTTTCTTTCACATGAGGAATCCAGCTCTGGGACGTCTAGATAAATAATGAAGCTCTCCAAGAACAGGACATGCCATCTTTTTCTCCTGCTTTGAACAAGCTCAGGACTGCAATCACAGTTTGCCTTTACTTGTGCAACATCTGGCAACCTTCAGAAAGAATACTGTGTTTGAACAATAGGTCTTTGTGGCAAGTGGGAATGTAAATACCTGCAGTCAGCAGACAGGCAAGCACTCACACTACAAACCATTTCGTTTACTTTTATAGAAATTTTACGTATTTAATAGAAAGTATGTTAGAAGAGATTTATAAAGAGCACACTTTCTGTTTTTTTTTTTCTTTTTTTCTTATGTATACACACAGGCATGTGCACTTACAAAACACTTAAGAGTTTTCTTGAAGTTGCATAGCAGACATGCTCACTGAAAGCTGGACTAACTCTGCTGCACTGCTGAGCCCACGGCTTGAACTGATCTGGGCTCTGGCTGCTGCTGTCCCCTTCTCCCACCAGTCCTTCACTGAGCTCCTTGCTAGGGCAGCAAAAAATAAAATAAATTAAAATAAAATAAAAGCTCCCAAACTCATCCTAACTACCTGCTTTAAAAACAGGGTTAAGGTTTAGCATGCTGAAATAGTTTTATAAAGGCTTGAATAGTCACCACAGTCAGGTCGAAGGAGGGTATTTGGCAACTGTCTCTTCCTCAAAGACTCAGCACCAATCCTCAGAGCCATCAGGTATTTACGTTTCTACCATTAAGAGCCCATTTCTGCACGGCAGCAGCTCCACGGTCTCCTCAGGCTGGGGAAGTCCTCCCTTGCACCTCAGCCCTGCGAGGTCTTGCAGACAACTTGTTAGTGCAACTAGTTAGTGCTCATGCTGCAGCGTTCAGGGCAAACCTTACACAAAAGAGGGAGGGATTTTTAGCTGCCTCTGCTGCTAAATCACGTTCAGAAAAGAGCTGGAAGTTTTGACTTTTTAAATATAACAGTTCAGTGGCTCAAAAGCTCACTCTTCATGTGGTAGGCCTCATTTTAGGTATCTTGCAGCCCAAGGAGATCAGATCTATTTTATCCCATGTTACCCTGAGGGAAAAAAAATGCATTTCCTCTCATCTGAAACTGCGCCAGGAAAAAAAATTGTAACTTTGACCTAACAGATTTGGAGTCTGGCCTTGAGGCCAAAGAATGGAGGATTTTGTGTGTAAGCTAAACCAAACTAAAACCAAAGAGTTTAACATCTGAGAGACCATGACAGGTGATAGATACACAGAATCACTTTGTAACAGTTTTCAAAACACTGGAATATCAAGGAAAAAGCATGAGAGAGTTGACACCCACACAACAGCTGATCTCTGCCTGCACCTTGCCCTGACCGCTCTGAGGCATTGCCAAAGGCATGTCCAGCAGCATCAGCTGATGGATGCTCTTTAACTTCCCCGGCAAGAACGGCTTTCCCGTTGTGTATTGGTCAGATTTGCAGCAGACTCTGTTGAAGTCAATCTTTCCTGGTAAAACGTCTCCGTGTTTGGGGCTCTAGGAGCAGTGTCATTGTGGGGGAAGGAGGAGGCTGCCTCTCATACACACAGCTGAGTGCTGCTATTCTCCCTGTCCGGGTTACACAGCAAGTTGTATTAAATTGCTAAAACCGAGTAAACAAGCAAATCATCAAGCATGGAGGGCACTCCTTTTAGGTCACCGTTGCATTTTCACGAGCCTACAGGGGCAAAAGGCCACTGCAGGCACATCCACTGCTGTGCTTCAGTGAGCCACGGGCCGTTCCCACATGCGAGTCTTCCAGAAGGTTGGGACAGGAGTGCAAAGATGGGGAGAGCAGTCCCTGCATGAGGTATGTCTAGGAGGACTTGCTGGAGGCCAACGCTCATTGACTCATTCCTGCTGAGCAGGACATAGTCCATGGCTGGGCTTGGCACTGACACAAAGCAGGGCAAGACCTAGGGACACAAGAGAGCAAGACGTAGAGGAGACAGAAAGAGTAACTTCATGACAGCAGGAAAGGGACAAGCAAAAAGACTGGTAGGCAAGGGGAAAGCCAAGAAAAAGGGAGAGTTGATGCATCATATTTTGATTTCCTCTCCCAGGGAAGACTACCACTTTCAAAAACACAATGGCACCAGCAGAGTATGTGCCATGAGGCACACAGGGATATTCAATATCAAGGATATTGAAATACTATTTATTTCACTTTTCTTCCAGTTATTTCAGGAGTCCATGAGTATGCTATAATGAATGAGTATACTGCTCGATAGCAATAGATTGCTCTCAAGGTGGCAATGCACAGACTTCTGAACTAATCATAGGGAAGAGTATTAGAAATGCCAAATTTTACTTCTGATGCTCATTTCAGCTTTGGCATTAAATAGAATGAAACCATCTCTTCAGCCATCACCTACTGCATACAGAAGCAATTTGTTTTACAGTCAAAGGACAAAAACACCATGTGGTTGTGTTTCAGCCACCCACTAAGACTGCCTCTTCTAAAGCACCATTGACTGTCAAACATAGTTCAGTTCTAGCAGTCAGCACACCACTGTCATGAGATCACTGTATCAGTCTATATTGGGGCAAGGTATACTTTATATTTAGGGATCAAAGACCACAATTTACATAACTCTGTTTAGCTATGGTCATAGTTACAGTAGAGATGATGCCTAAAACTGTGAACACATTAGGATTTTGTTTTTCTATCATGCTAAAGTAATAAACTTTACATTCCACACAACCAGGGTTAACCAGTGGTACCAAAGGACAATATTGTCTCTAGCATTTGCCTGTTGTCTCTTTTCTGCCTCACATATTGCCTCATACATTGTGCGTCTTGCATAAGAGCCCCCAAGCCACCAAACAGCAAAGGCCCACATCACATGGAAACCAACTAGGAGCAACTCAAAGAGGTTGACCTGCTGAACAGAAACTCTGCAAAGAAGCACCTGGCTGTTCTGGTGGATAACAAGCTGACCAGGAACCAGCAATGTACCTTTGTGGCCAGGAGGACCGAGGTTATCTTGGGGTGCATCRGGAAGAGTGTGACCTGAAGGCAGAGGGAGGTGATGCTCCCCCCTGCTCAGCTCTGGTGAGGCCACATCTGGAGTGCTGTGCACAGTGCTGGGCTCCCTAGGACACAGGGGAAGTGAAGCTGCTGGGGAGAGTCCAGCACATGGCTGGACTTATCGTTAAGATGGTGAGGGGGCAGAAGCAACTGTCTCATGAGGAGARGCTGAGAGAGATGGAGCTATTCAGCCTAGAGAAGAGAAGTCTAAGTAGTGTCTCATCAGTACAATCAGCACAATTACCTTAAGGGAGGGTGCCAAGAAGATGGGGCCAGACTCTTTTCAGTGGTGGTTAGTGACAGGACAAGAAGTTTGGGTAGGTCCACCTGAATTTGAAGAAAATCTCCTTGACTCTGAAGTTGAAAGAGCCTGAAAGAGGCTACCAAGAGAGCTTGTGGAGTCTCCTTCTTTGGAGATCTTCAAAACCTGTCTGGACATGACCCTATGCCACACGCTGTAGGTGACCCTGTATGTGCAGGAGGGTTGGACTAGATGATCTCTAGAGGTCCCGTCCAACCTCAACCATTCTGTGATTCTGAGTTTTTTCTTGACATGGTTGCCGCTCTGTGAAATTTGTTTGAAATATGATGTGGGGACAAACAGAGGTGCACTCTGGTAGCACAAGGGTGGTTTAGTGGAGAAACCAAGCAAACAGGGCTGGACGTGAAGGTGGATACAGCAGATTCCAGCTAGCCAGCTTTGGTTGCTTGCACAGTGTTTAGTTCATATCTTAGTGGCTGAAGAACCTGCCAAGCAGGTAACTGAGCTTGCACGGCCTGCATGGGCAATCTGAAGATGAGAATGCAGTGAACTTGCAGTGACTGTGTGTATGAAGCAGTACAAATCTGAAAATGGAAAAGCAGGGCTTGCACAAAAAAGCCGACTCTGCACTTATTTACAACTTCAAAGGTGACCTCTTATTTTTACTGAAAACAGAACTTTCGCCTGGTAGTTTCAGGGAAATATAGACTCTCTACTCCAAAGCTGTTCATTTTGCGGCTTAAACTGAACATTACTACTGTATTCATGAAAAAACGATAACATCAATAGCAAAAATAAGACGAGAAAGCCATACTGTCAGCTATGCTGCTCCCTATTTTGAGCAGCAAGCAGCCCTTGCTGGCCTCCTCCTGAGTATTTGTGACTCCTCCTGACTCCCTGTCTGCGCTATAAACGCAGCGAAAGGAGAAACCGTGGCTGCTGGCTGTGGGGCGACAATGTCCAAGCTGGGGTGTACGATCCTCATCCGTGATGTGAGGGACTTAGATTCCCTTTCACACTGGGACTCTGGTACCTTGTGGGGCTGATCACTACCTCTTCTCACTACTTTTTTTATCCCATCTGGATGCTTGGGGTGGTCACTAATGAGAGGAACAGTGCTGCTGCAGAACAGTGCATTCAACAGTGGCTGTGAGGATCTCTTGACAGCGTGCCGATGACCAACTTGACCATGTACAGAGAGCTGGCCAGATAGGTGGTTCAGAGATCAAGTTGTATTGCCTTTTCTTGTGTTTTCCAGTTCCCACATAGCTATTTTGTGACTGCGGTTTCCCAGGGACCGAGGCTGGATTATACTACTGGTGATATTGCATGGGAGCAAGGAGTGGTCATTCCTTCAGCAACAGCTCAGCCAGGAGGGCTCCATACAGCCTGAACATCCTGTGATGGCAGCAATAAACTTTTTCTTTTATTTCTTGCCACATAGTAATAGTCTTATCTGAATTTTGCTTTCAACTGTGTGGGATTTTGGTTTTGATTCCCAGCCCTGCTCTGCATTCAACTCTCTTAAGTCTAATGGGTTTGAAGAGTTTCATTTTTAGTTCTTGACTAACGTGTTTTCCAGGAAAGTTTAGAATGTTTTTTATGCCTCTGCTTGCATGAGGCTGGTGTTTCTCAGCTTACTGTGCTGCCAAGAGATAGTCAGATAAAAAGAAACCTGTTACTAACAGGTTTTCATTTACCACAAAGGGGTCTTTTCCTCAGGAAACTTGAGGTTTAGGAAATGGAAAGCAATTTGAAAATAATCACCCTAACAAAGCTACTAAAAAACCAGAAAACTCTCATGCTGTCAGACCCAAATGTCAGCACTTCTATCTTGTAATCAAAAACACATTTGTATTCCTTAGTGTAGGTGCTTGTCAAAATCCAAAACAAAGAAACACCTTTTCTTAGCAAGGCAATCCAGGTGTGAGGGATTTTGTTTTGAACAGAGTGTTTTAGGGGACWTTAGATGTGTTTTTCTCCTAGAAACCATTTGAAAGAGGTGCCACAGCTGGAGCACCTCAATGCCTCAGTCCTCGTTTCACGGTGATCTGCAGGACTGAGGAACACATGCAACAGCAAGCCATACTTACTCATCATGAAATCATGAAATGCAGAAGTTATAAGGCTGGAGGAAGCTGTGGCTTGCTATGCAAAGGGAATAGTTTATCTCATGGTTTGTTGTACTATTTTGCACAGAGTGGGAAGCTCTGTTCATGGATTTGGCCCTTCAAGTGGTCAGCATAAAACAATTTCAGAACAAAAGGGCATCTTTGAAAAGAAAATGCAGGCATTTTCTTCAAGCTGCACGTTTTCATGTGCTCCTCAAGAGCAGCCCCCTACTCCTGTAAAATGTGCAGCTGCTAGAAGCTAATCAGTGTCATGATCAGCTGATGTAGTAGCATTGACCCAGCTCCCAGGTGGCTGCAGGTATAAGGTGCTAATGTAGGATATCACATTTACTACAACTTGGGACACACCTGTCTGGTGTAGTCAAGTTTCTACTGAAGGGTTTGGTATCATTTCACTTCTCTGATATCAGATATTCCTCCTGTAGCTTCGTGTGTCCTCCAGAACATGCCTGCCAGAAGCAGGAAGGGTGGCTTTCACTACCACTGCTTACACTGCTGACCACTGCCCAGTGAGATGCATGACCACACCAAACATCTCCTGTYAAAAGCTAAACACCATGTGTTCAAGTTTGGACCTTATCTACTCAGCACAGCCCTACTGCTTGAGAAAGTGTGTGCTCTGAGAAAATGTGTGCTCTGAATTCAGTGTAAACCAAGGAGTTTGCTCATTTTTTGTCTATGTGGCCTTAAAGAAAATTTGCATCTATTTTGTGGTGTCTATATGGGAGCATTTGTGCTGCTTGAACAAAGTGGTTTTAAAGTTACACCTTTGTTTAATTTACAATGATCTGGAATGTAAATAGGGCTTAGATCTTCTGTGATGAGATCACAGAAATCCAAAAAATTCAAAATGTCATRTATTAAACCTGGTAACAATGGAAGGCTCATATCTGTGGACAGCACAATCCATTCTTAGAAAAAAAAATACTAAAGGAAATTTATCACTTCACTACTGAAATGGTTGCAATTTGAAATTCTGTGTTTATGAARAGTGCCTATCCCATGGCTTCTGAGTCCACAGGGTGGTAATTTTGTGGCCACAAATCTCGTTTGGTTCATTTCAAAAAAGTGCATGTCCTCAGTGGCTTGTRTTTTGCATTTAAACCAGCAGGAATATATTTGCAGCCTGTCATAGCAATGAGTTTAATGACTGTTCTTTTCTGATTCAAAAACAACAGTTTTGCCTAAGCAGACTTCACCCATTTTCATTATGTTCCTTTCGAATGTACCCTGTTTGTGCTGGGTTAGCTTTTGCCAGAGAAAAAGAACCACAAGGACAGCAGCTTGCGCCGAGTGCTGACCTGCTTTTCACGTGTTTAAAAGCTCTCGCTTGGGGCCATCACCAAGGACAGAAGCAGCRGAGCCCGTGGGTCTGTGCTTTGCTGGAGGCGTCTCTCCCTGGAAGCCAGGCTGACTTTGCCACGGGCCGGCAGCGGGAAAGCACAGGACGGGGAATATCTGACTTGGAAAACATGCCCTTGCACTGCTGGTGGAGCGCCTTGCTTGCACACTGTGTTGTTTACACCAGCATAACCCATAAAAGCAGTTTTAAGCTTTGGATTCRGAAGAACAATGTTATTAGGCATTTGATGGCTCACACAAAGCACGTTTTAAAGGCATCTTCAGGTGTTAAACCTGCAGAGGCACATGCAGGCTTACCTATACACCTGTGTGGATGTATATGCCCATCTACAGTATTCCATCTATATGACTATTTTAGCTCATTGATTTCCTGAGTGCCCCATGTCAGCTAGAGAATAYGATTTGGAGGGTTAAAATGGGTCCTGACCAGAAAAAGGCAAAAGCTTTGAATCTTGGTGGAAATGGAATGGAAGGAAGCTTAAGAGACAAGRGAGCATTTCCCCTTGGGAGAGTTAAGTCTAATTTCCCTTTTGTTTACTCCGGATCTCCAACACCTTCATGGTAATATGTTTCACCCTGTAGTACACAGCACCAGTGACATTAGGATCCATCCCCTTGCCACTCTGGATTACAGTGTTGTATTTCTGCTGAGTYTGTGGGTCAGTAATGTTCTGTTTTTCTGTATTTGTTCAATATTTTAGAGTTTCAAGATCTGTAACTGCAAAGACACGTGATACAGCAGTGGCTGATACTTCTCTCAGGGAATTAGCAGCGGACCGTGAGCTGATGGGGTTTGCAAAAAGGGTGTGAAAGAGAAAGGTGAAGTGAGCTTGGTGCCTAAGGAGGAAAAGGGAAGCGAGACAGGTTGAAATAGCAGGGCTGAGCTGGAMGGGCAAGAGGTAAGGGTGGAGTTATGAGAGGCTGAGATGTGACAGTCAATTAGCATTTGAAGGAGAGTGTCTCAACTTCAACGGCCGAATAGTGTGGGAAGTTTTGATTGTGTTTTGGAACAAGAAGAAATCTTGCCCTAAAGACACCTCTGATCTAAATTCATTAGTTTGATGACCTTAAGCTGGGTGCTAGATCATACATGTCCTTGGGAGAAGGAGGAGGATAAAAATGCTGTATGTTTGCACAAACTGTGACATTTGTTATTATCGTGGCTGGATTGCACAACTCCTAAGATGCATGCACTTTGCATTTTCATTAAAGCTTATCTTCACCTTCAGAGTCATGTGCTCTGATTTGCTTGAGCAAAGGCAGCAGTTCCCCTCAGCAATTTTGACTCCTTGAGTTGTCCCCTCTGACCTGTGGCATGAGCCAAGTAATGACTATCACTAGAGTCCTTGGGGGAGATGTTCCCATTGCTGCAGGCTTTGCCACCATGGAGGCAATTTCCTCTGTCTTCCTGGTATTTTGGGTCTCCATAAGGACCAAGGACCTCTCTAATGGTCCTGCATTTCTCATTTGTCCTCCAGCTTCGGAGGAGCCCTGAGCCTGGTGCTCAGAGCTGCTGGAGCTGGTGCTTTCCAGGTGGTCATGCGCTGCTGCACGAAAACAACCTCGGAAAACAACCAGGACAGAGATTGAAACAGGCAGGGAATGTCACATTTTTGAGGTTACCACAAGGATAAGTTTGACATCCCCTTATGTTGAATACCACAGAAGGTGTAGAGCAGCGGTGCTGTGATAGCTCCCAAMTGCAGCAATGAGTCAAGGCAAGCTCCTCTGAAGTAAAGGGTGTTTTCCTGATGATTTCAAGTCTGGTTGGTCTTGGGATGTGAAGTCTAACTGAACCCTACTCTTTCAACAGCATCAAGTCTCTTATTTTTCTCTGAATGCAGAATTAATGTAGTAGAAATCTTACATTAGTCCTGTTGTTTTGTGACACCTTTCTGTGCAATATCCATTTTATTACACAATGCACATAATTTCATCACTGAAGTTTATTTCTTCTTTCTTCTGGCAATAAATATCTCATTAAAATTTGATGAGTTCMTTTTCCCCATTTTTTTTTAATCGTAACAACGTAGTTACAGAGCATTGTGACATGTGTGGCTACTTTCTGTACAGGTGGCAGAGGTTAATATCGTTCAAATGAAGGTACAAGGTTAAGCCTTATCAGCCCACATCTGATATTTATACAAGGTGTTACTRTAGTTCAGAGGAGGCTCGTGCTCGCTCTTAGCTGGCAATCAGTGGAAAGTTGTGTCCAATTTCCACTTAGAAATCGTGGCTTTTCCACAGTCATCCTCCATTTATATCAGGGACTTTTGAACCCCCAGCACAGCTCTGCATTGATTTTGCTGAAATGACTGATGATTGCCAGTCAGTTAATGGAAATTGAGAGTGTCGGCCAGGCTTTCTGAGGAAATTAAAACCCAGCTTTTCTGGGCAGAAGGTCCTCTGGCAACTCCTCGTGGAGGTCAAGCGTGCCTCTAAATAGAAGTAGCAAGCACTCCTTTTCTATGCATGGGTCATATTCCAGACCAATAGCTGACATGTGATCATTAGCGGCTGCTCTGCAGCCTGTTCCTTGGAAGGGGTAGTGTTCACCGGGTTTTCCAGCACCGGCGGGTAGGTTTCCACTAAATCGGATAGCGCTCATCCTCCCGGCCGTGCCGCGGGCTCTGCTCTGCCAGCTGCTGTCTTCTTCTGCACGGCTCTGCCCCACCGATCACCTTGCCCGGCTGTGGAGGGGCTTCCTGCGGGGGTGACATGCAGTTCCCATGGAAGTGGGGCTGGAGAGAGCAGGAACATGGGCACATTTATTATTTACATGTGCTGCTCGGGGCTGCCTTCGGAGGTGAAATCAGACCGTGTCTCAGTGGGGCTACCTTCCTTGGGCTGCTTTCCTGCCACGCCAAGGCCCTGCAGCACTGCTGGCCTGCACACACCTCCAGTTGTGTTCAGTGCACCAGAGCACTGCAGAGCTCCATGCTGGGTGTCACACAACAGTGAGAAATGAGGAATGGAAGTATTTGCCTGTTGGCTGCAACCCCAGAGCCTAGGAAGTATTTTCAGATGGTCCCACTTCCTCCTCCCAATAAAGTGTTTCCCAATCACTCTTCCCTTTGCTGTACATCATTGTACTGAGCACTCACTTCTGTCTATGTGAAATGGTATTAAAAACAAAACAAACAAAAGAAAAAACAATCCAAAAGTCCTATGCATTTAAAGCTAGTGAGAGTCATGAATCCAGACTCCACAGAGCTGAAGAAACATCTCCTGAGGCAACATGACACAAATACTTCGTGTTTACAAAGCTCTCAAGAACTGATYGTTAGTTGAACTTATAGGAGACCATCATCAATCTGATCTGGAATCATTTTTTACCTGTCACCTGTTGTGATATTAAACCACCCTAGAGCAAAACCATTACCACCCGAGTGAGCACTCTGGGACCAACACTGTCCTGTAAGCATTTTCCTAGACCTGAGGAAGGACACATCCTCCTTCGGGTTGACGGGATGATTGCTCCAAAGCAACCTTTTCCTCTCCTCCTTCTCCGACCTGACTTGACCTGAGGCAGACCCACAGCTGGACCTTAGCAGTTCACCAGAGATGAAAAAAAAATCATTCAGAAATACTAGATGAGAACCTTTTTCAACGTGCTCCCACCCCTTCAGCTATGGAGACTCTCTGGAAGGGAGCACATGGACCTTGCCCAGGAGGGGAAGAGAGATTTAATCTACTGCAGTGGCTGGCCATGATGTGAGGATATTCTGACAGGCTGYTCTTCACCTTGGGGACATCCCGTGTATTTGTTTGACATCCCTCTTCCCTGTGCAAAAATGTGTGTTTTTTTCCAGCTTGTCCTATGGCGTCAGAGAAATTCTGCCTGAACAGACCTTACTGTGTTGGCAGCAGGCATAACCTCGCAGTATTCTGCAGAAATATTTGCTCTCTTCTGCCACTCTGGTGCTTTGTTCCTGTTGCTTTATCTCTTGCAACTTCCGACCGCCTGAACCAGACCTCATTCTGCTGATGCCCCTCTTCTGCTAGCCCATTTCTGCCCTATTCGTTTAGTCTGTAGCTCTTTGGGGGCAGGAATAATTATTCTTCAYGGCTGTGTAACAGCCTGGCACAATGGGGAGGGGGTTTTCCCTTCATTAGTTTCTGACTGCTTAATTTAATGGTTACTTTCATGCTCAAGGCAGTACCTCTATTGATATAATCACCATGCTGGGAGCCTGGGTAGCAAGGACCCAGACCCTGCACAGGTCATTTATAACTCATCAGACCCRGCTGCTATTTCTGAGGCAGAGCGTAAGAATGAAAGAAGATAATTTCAGCAACTAATCAACATTTGCATGAAATGCCTGAGCGTGAGCTGTGCTGCTCTTAGCGTCRGAACATACACTCTTGGCCTGTGAAAAGACCAACTTCATGTAGATACCCTTTCATTATAGGCCGAGCTAGTATACATTATCTTACCTTTCCACCAGCTAATCACATGCACGCAGACATTGCTGTGCAGTGATGTGATCCCATATGGCATTCAGTGTAAATGATTACTCTGGAGAGGGAGAACAGCTTAAACAGGAGCTCCACCTGATTTTACTTGGAGTTGCAGTATCAAAAATAGGGATAAAAGAGACACATTTTGCCAACTTGGTAAACTCCTATTATTTACGAGCAGCTTGTTGGGCTTTGAAATTAAGAGCTTTTCTAAAATGACATTAAAATCCGCTTCAGATCAGCTTCAATTGTTCCTGCTTTATTCTAAGGAAGAAGCTTTATTCTTCTTTATTCATATTGTTCTCTTCTGTCTTGCAGGTAGGAGAGACTTTAAATGGATTTTTTGACACACTATGTGAAAAAAAAATGTATAGGCCTTAAATTTAGTTTAGTGCCTTGTCATGCCACCATGTCAGCATGTGTCAGGAATAAAAAGATGTAGGCCTGCAGAGCCTGCAGAAAGGCATCTTCCATTCTGTGTTCCAGGACTGCCTTCTCACACGGCAGCAGATCCCCACAGGTGGAGAGAGGGAAGGAAGGAGGGAGGGAGACCTCCCATAGGTTATTTCTGAGTTGATGGTCAAGGGTCAGACGTGGTCACAGCAGCGTCCAGCTGAAGCTGATCCCCACTGGGGTAACAAATACAAGTCCTTGCTGCCATGACCAGGAGAAGTAAGGGACAAGTTTCCTGCTTATCACAGAATCATAGAGTCATTCTGGTTGGAAAAGACCTTTGAGATCATCAAGTCCAACTGCAAGCCCCTCAGCCCCATACTTCTGTTTAGACTTTGTAACAACCTCAATCTCCTTTTTTATTTCCTGCTTGGAAAGACTCCAGAGGCGAGTGGAGATGAACTCGGGCTGTGTTATWTTCCTGTGTAGTGTTTTGCATTTATCAGTCCACTTTGCTCCTGAYACAGGAAAAGCTGTGAGCCCATCAGGCTGATTTATATGCCTATTTCCAACAGTTTGGCAGCATGAAGAGAGAGTAAAGTGGGATTGCATGTGATGAATACCCGCAGAAAAATAATTTATCCATCTGCAAAATGTCTTCAAGTATCCTTAGTGCCAACGGGAATTGGTTTCACAGAATCATTTACTGCTCATGATACCTGTGAGCAGCAGCTGTGGCAAACCTCAGCAGTGTGGAAGCCTGTCAGTGCTTCCCTCCATRCCTTGGATACTTGCTTACATAGGGAGCTCCTTGAAGCTGAAGGGAGGGATCACTGGGTAAATAAGGACAAGGAATTCCAGAGTGCAAGCTTGTGTTTTRTTTGGTTTGGTTTTGGAATGAGGAGCTGAGCTGAAAATTTCCTCCCTGTCCTCTCTTTTACAGCACCTTAGGCAGGAAATGGAGARCTTGGTGCTGGCTGGTTCTCACAAGGAGCACAGGGGCTGTGCTCCAGCGTGGCAGGTCCCTGGAGGCAGGAGAACACACGTGGCACGCCAGGCCCTCATTCCCACGGGGACAACTATCGGCATCTCAACCCGGRTGTGGGAAAAAAAGTCCTGTTTTTAATGGAGAAATAGATGGTGCCAAGGCCTTGCTTAAGTGCTTAACCTGTGATGGACAGCACACATGGAAAACATGAAGTTTGGGAGCAAACAAAATGTTGTAAAACAATCGCCAAGGAAGTGATAAATCCACATTTCTGCTCTCCGAGGGCACGGTGTTCCCTCCACCATGGACAATGGGTTTGTCTACAGCCTTGATTAAGTACGGCACTTCTTTAGTACCCTTGGTTGTGCACGTTGTGTATGCCTGTGTCCCAGTGCTCGCCCTGGCGTAGCCCAACCTGCAATGGCTTCTTGTCACAGCGCAGGAAAGTCCCACCTGCAGAGCTCGGTTAACCTAATGGCAATGGGAATTGCTGCGCTTGGAAAACAACCCTCCCTCCTCTTTGTTTTCCTTCCAGCATCAGCATTTTGCCCGTGCTTCTAGACATGTCCCCCGCAGGAGCAGATTACCAGCAACAAGACCTGTAAGAGCAGGTTGACACCCTGCATYACGGCTGCACACCTGGGATGATGCCCCGGAGCAGGATCGGTGCCTCGGCAGGGAGAGAGGGGCTGCCCATTCCCAGCCTCTGGAAAACCCGCAGCTCAGAAGCAGYGGGAGCACCTTTCCAGGAACAGCAGCAGGGCAGAGCTCCTGACGGAGCAGCAATGTCCTGGTGTCCTGCACAGGGCCGGGTGGGCGCTGGGACATGGAGCAGAAGGGCACCAGCCAGGGCAGTTTTGGCACCAGGGGATGGGAGATGCTCCTGGCCGCACAGCACCTGCGAGCTGCAGCAGCCCAGGGTYGGGCCGGGCATATCCCGCTGCCCTCTGCTTTGAGGCTCTCAGAAAAGCTCCCAATGTGGGAAACTGCCCGCTTCGGCCTCTGCACCAGGCCAGCACAAACGTGAAGTCCCAGGCTCATGGGCTTCAATTCACACGAAAAATCACAGCTGTCTTAGGTCGGAGCTCTGCTTGGGGATTTCCACTCCTGCATTTGCAGTAAAATGGTCTAACTAAAAATACATCTTAAACCCACGCTGCAAAACTTGCTGGGCTTTTATTTATATTTTTCATCAGGCAAAAATTCTTAATAGCTATCGGGAAATATCAAAGGGCTTGTTGTGGATTTKTTTTTTTTTTTTTCTTTTTTTCTAGACTTTCCTCTTTGTGGCTTTTCACACTGGAAGATTAAAGGAAGAGTGATGCAAGATGGAAATATTTGGAGGTGGTTTTAAGCAGAGAGCCAGGAACTTACTGGTATGACAGTATTTYGATGTAAAAACACCGTGTTGAGCTGTTGGCCTGACAGCTCCCTGACCTCTCTGCTGTTTGTGTTTTCCCTGGGGCCAGATGTGTCTTTCTGCATCTGCAGTGCAGTGACTTTTCTGCCATCCATCTGCCTTTGGATGCAGACTGCAGGGCTGTTGTAGCTTGTGCTCTGCTGCAGTGCTGCCCATGCTCTGCAGAAGGGTGAACTGGAAGGCATACGGAAAACCACCATCCAAAGCCCTCCTGGTGCAGATCAGCTCTTGTCCATCTTTCTTGTCATGCTGGTTGAACAGAATTTGCCCTTTGTCTCTCCCCTAATGTGGACTCTCTGTGGCTTTCTGTAGGTGATTTTCCAGCGAAGCCACAAGCAAGAGCCACGGCAATATCTTGCAAGCCAAATGGTTGCCCCCATTTGCAGATGTTTTGAGGGAAAAGCTTTCTACAGCCAGAAGGAACTGCAGCAAGGCAGCCGTCTTYCTGAATAATCCTGGAAAACCAGCTGTTGGGCAGGCAGACAGCATCACGTCGAAGCTGTGCAATAGTAGCCAGGCAGGGTCGGCTCCAGATGAACACCAGCATTTCATCACTCACATGGATATTTCCATCTCAGTCACAAATCTCCTGTCCTGCTCTCTCCGAAGCGCCAGGCCCAGCACCAGACACTGCATGGATGACTATGCAGAGGGCAGAGATGGGGTTTGGGGGTTGTTCAGACTCCATCAGGGAAAAGGGGTAAGTGAAACACCAGACCGAGTCTCTCAGCAGGTCCGTTTTGCATATTTACGTGGTGCGGAAGCTCAGACCTGGTTCCCCTTAGTCAGCTCTTGTGTTTGGCTCTTCCTTCCCAGCAGAGATGCCCAGAGCCTYCCCCAAGGCTGCTGCCTTTCTTGCACGGTGGCATTGAGGGTTACCTGCTATCTATGCCCACCGTGTCTCCAAAGTTTATGACAGAGTCCTGCAGCGAGGCTCCTTGATGGGTTCTGAGATATGAGGTGACTAGAAAAGCACACACGCTGTGAGACAGGGACTCCTGCCAACAGGAACTCCACTGTTGACTTTGTGCAGAGAGCAGAGCCAAGAGCACGACAAGCATCAGCAGCTGCCACTTAGGAAAATAAACACTGGCCTGCACGAGCTTTTGGTGGGAACCTTCTCTGTTACTGCTGCAGCAAAGCAGGAGTTTGAAACAAAACAGGGAGGCACTTTTCTGCAGAGAAAATTGCCCAGCTCAGGTTTGAATGAGAAGAATGGTAAAAACAAACTAACCKAAGCTAATCTGCCACTCTCCTGCTTGGCGTTTGTCAGCATGAGGGACACAGCACAGCCTGGTTTCTGGTCATCCTGCTGCTTCTTTGTGGAATTTCCTGGCACACATTGTCTTGCAAGCTACACCACGGCCCAGAGCTGCAAGAGCACCAGTCCKGGAAAGCAAGAGCCAAGGGCTTCCCTCGCCCCATCCACATCTCTGCTGCCTGTAGTCTTTGTTTCTTGGGAAACTGCATCTGCTTTCGTGAGACACATGCAAAAAAAAGGGGGGAGGGGGAGAGAAAAGCATCAAAATGTTGGAATTAACTTATATTTAGGTAAAGTGGTAAAGACTATGAAATAAAAATATTTCAATTCTGAGCACGGTGGGAGGCTGGCTTAAATCACTCTGACATAGCCCTGATTCCTGTTTCTGAGGTCAGGAGCTACCTGACCTAGCTGGAATTTTTTGGTAGACTGAGAAAAGAGGCACCTGCAAGGCTGGTCGTACTGTAGGGCTTGGCATGCCAGGCTTGTGCGTGTGGTCCTGCCCTGGCTCCTGCAGCCCGGCACGGCGCGTGCTCCCATGGGAGCGTGAGGGAAACTTGCACCCAGGTTTATTTCTGCTCTTACACACGTGTCCTGGGAAGGGACCCCAGCATGGCCCCAGTGCTGGTTCCCACCTGCTCCGTTGGTCACCTCCAAGAGCCCTTTGCACAAAGGTGCACACGAACAAGTCCTTGCACTCACAGCTGGCAACAAGCGGTCAGCTTTGCATTCATTTGGGCAGGATTATTTATTTTTGAAGTTGTTATAAATGAGAGGATTTACTCTTCATTATGAGTTGTGGACATGACACAAAGGAGATCCTAAAATTGACAAAAATGAGGGGAAGATTTACCAGCCTAACAATAGAGACGCCAGTCATTTAGACTAGTTGTTTTGGCAGAGATGTGTTTGCACCAGGTCTTGTGGGTTTTCTGAGTTTTCATGGGAAAACCTCTGGGGCAGTCAATATTGTACCTCAGCCAGTCCTGGCTGGTGGACAATGCTAAGTATTTAGACAAGAAACTTGAGACATGCACTTGAAAACACAACAAAACAAAACAAAATAAAACAAAAGAATCTTTCTACCCATAATATTTCTGATTTTTCTGCCTATATAGTTTTTCTTGATATTGCAGTGTGACAAATTTTTATTTCCTCTTTAGGAAGAGGAATATGAGACAAAATGAAAGCTAAGGTCAAAGCACCAGAATTTTGAAATACTTATTAATACATTAACATGAAAGGTTTTATTTTTCCTAAGCTGTTTAATTATTTTTCTGAGACCTCTTTTGTTTGGGGCTCACAAGTGATGCAGGATATGCAAATTTTAAGGGGCAGAAAAAGCAAAATTAAAAAAGAAGATGGTTGTGGGATGACCAAGAGGAAATGGTTTGAGAAGCATTTGCCTGTCTCTTCCTCTTATTTCTCCTTCCTTATGCATTTTACACTAACTTTAGCCTGACATGGGAGGGGAGCATTAACAGAAGAAAAATGCTCAAGAGGAACAGTAAAACAAATCTTAAGGATTTTAAGGTGCCTCTGGCTGTGTCAGACCTCTGTTTCTTCCATGTCCACAGCTCTTTGCCTCCCTTCCCTTTGCTGCTCCTCTATGTACCAATGTCCAGGCCATACTGTGAGCAGCTGTCCTTGCTCTGCAGCCAAGGCAGGGACATGTGTATTATACATCCATATATTCTTACATCAAGGCAGTAAATCTCTGTCTGTGCAGTATCCATGGCAGCATTCGCTGTTCTCSTGTCGTGCTGGTCCTTCTCCAGCTTGTCCTCATCCCAGGAGCATTTCAGATGTGACCAGAGGGCAAAGAGGGCTCTCGAATCTCCCTTTCTGTTTGAGGAAAAGGCTCTCACGTGGTTTTGCCCTGCCTGGGTCACACCGTTCAAAGTCACTGCTCACTCGTGTTCCCTCCTCATCCATCTGTCCAAGGGGCTCGGAGGAGCCCTTTTAAGGGCTTGCAAGCTGTTACTCCTCCACGTCCTTGCACCCGTTTCTGCTGAATTTCTCCCCGTACATGATACTTCTCCTGCTTGCYCAGGTTTTCCCATACACCTCCTACCTCAACATGAATCTTGCCTCTGACCATCCCCATCAAGCAGGTGCCCATGTGCCACCAAGGACCAGGGACTGACACAAACGGTGATTTCGTGCTTGTTTAGGTCACGTCCCAGGCTGAGCTGCATATCACTTCCATTTGTAAATGCACCACAGGCTGACTTTTGTGGGGATTTGTAGAGCATTTTGCAGGTAAAGGTTATAATTTTCCGAACAACTTCATCATGGGGCTGAATAAAACCACTTCCTGCAATCAGCAGCGATCCATTCCTGCCATGACTGCTGAATGACAATGAATGATAGAGGTTTCTTTCCTTCACTGGTTGAACAACTTTAATCTCCGGGAATTTAGCAGTTCCCTCTTCTGCTCTCCGCTACCTGCTTGCAGATGYGGGGGAACTCCAGCTCCTGCCTCCCGCTGCCTCTCAGCTCGGCTGGACGAGCGCCTGACCTTACACGACTTGTGAAACACGTTGTGCCAAATTATYCCCAGCTGAGCAAGGCAGAGCAGGGACCAGGAGTGCTCCTGCTCTCCCCACAGACAGTCATGCTGATTTATTTTCGTGCTGACTCCAGCTAGTGCTTTCTACATCTGCGCATTTCTGATGGCTGCAGCTGCTCATGGTGCAGAAGGAAGTCTCCTCTTTAACCACACAGCTAATATATCGCAGAGGGGATGAAACACTCGTCTCTAAGCTGCCCAACTTCCGTGGCGGAGGTCTGGCCGGGGGCATTTCGGCACAGGGGGAAGAGGCAGCCCGAGCCTCGCCGCAGCAGCCATGTGATCAGCGTTAAACCCTCCGCTTTGCTAAGCCAACTCCATCCCCACGCCTTGTCTTTGCTGTAAACCTGCCAATAAGCAGCAGGTTCCTTGCCTTGGGACTTTCACTTTTGGTTACTTTTCTAGTTCTCCCAATATGGTTGTTGCTGGCTGCAGCTTCCCTCATCACTTTGCTCATTCAGCTACTTCTTCCATTTGCTTTGTCACTGCTTTCCCATCGCTCCAAAGCCTTCCTGCACAAGAAGCTCAATGGGGATGAGTCTCTTCCAGCCACAGCATCCCAGGGATGTGGGCACATCCCAGCCATAGGTATCCCTGCCGTTGCAGATGTAACAGCACCTTGCAGGTGTAAGACCTACAGCTTGGCATCCACTCATTCACTTGCAGAGTTTTCTTTCCATTCACTTTAGAAGCTGCTTTGTTTAGTAACACCAGGATGTGATTTCAAATGCAACAATAATGACACAATAAAGCATTGTAATCCTCAAAAATATAACCTGGTGTCATTTCTCTGCTCAGTATCAGGAATGGGTTAAGTTCATTTTGCTAGATGGCAATCTCCACTGTGTAAACACAAGAGGACACTCCTGCCTTCAGATATTATAGCTGCAGTTAATTCTATTTGGCTTATAATACCTCAGGATTTCTGTCTCTACACTAGTCCATAGATTTTATTAAAATTGCATTAATGTGTAAATTGCATTTAGCTTAGTAAAACTATTGATTTTGAGCACGAATGGGAAAGAAAACAGAGATAAAAACAAATGCACTGAAAAAAAAAGAAGAAAAAGGTTTTTTTTTTCAGTATAACTGCAGCTGGCTGACTGCTGAAAAATAGCAATGGAGGAAGGAAATAGCACAGCGCTTCGAGAGCACACGCCTGTTACTCCCAGGGGTCTGTCCTGTGAAATAGACTTTATCGGCTTGATTGCGATGTGAGCAGGGAAACAAACAGCTCATAGGGCTGGAAATGGCCCCCACAGCCCCCCYGGCAGCCTTTTACTAGGTCACTACTGTAAGTGTGGCATAAAACTGCTCCGATGACGTCTGAGGCTGTATGGGGGCTTGGAAAAGCTAAATCCCAAGTTCGGACCGCACAGACTAGAGCTGTCAGCAGGTCCTCAGTGCTGGGTCCGCCTGGTAGAGCAGGACTAGCACAGACCACACGAAAAACGTCTCTGTGAGACTGGGATAGAGCCCAGAAACCGGGCAGCCAAGAAATTTGTTAATGAAATTTGGTGATGAAATTCACAGAATTAACAGAAATTTGTTAACGCTCAGAAATGTGTTCATGATTGTGATGAGGATCTTCCAACCTCGGTAGTTAGATGATCCTGCAATCTGCCCCTCCTCCAGTCCGAACTGCAGTAATTTTGTGAGCCGATGGGTGCAGCGCATGGAGCAGAGAGTTTTCACCCCCTTCTTGGCTTCCCTGTCTTTTCTGGGAGTTGCTCCAACGTCACAAGGGCATATCGCTGTTCTTCAGGCAAGGCGCAAGCTCTTCGCCTCCCACCCTGATGGACTAGGCTGGTTTATCGCCTCAGGCTAGGCTGGCTTATCTCTGCTGAGGTGCTGGGCAGCACGGGTTACATCAGGCCGTGGTTTGTCCAAGCCATGTATCAGGTGCCACCAGACAACACAAAGGCCACAGGCTGATTTTTTAGCTGTCTCCTTTGGTAAAGGTGTCATTAATAAACCGTGTTAGGATGCTTCTGTTTATCCTGTCAGAATCCACAGTGTTTGTGCTGGTGTCAGTAGTATTATTTCAGGTTCTTTACCTGTGTGCTGAACCAATGCTGTTCTTTTTGGCTAAAATTTGAGCTTTCTCTGACAGTTGCCATGAGTCTTCCTTGACCCTCTAGTGAAAATTTCTTAGTGCATCAGAGTGGTGGTTCTACTTGAACACGAAGATTGCAAGCTCTCCGTGAGAAATGCATGGAAAAGGCATGGAAAAGACTRCAGCAAAGCTTTGCAAAGACCTTCCCTCCCTCTCCCTGCTCAGGTTTTGTAATGCTCGGCTTCACATACCAACTGGCATCTCAGCCTTGCTGCTCTCATGCCATCTGTGCTCTCCACCTGTGCAGGTCGCACAGCCTCCAAGGTTTTAGTGAGAATTTGCTGTTTCGATCAAGAGATTGAAAATGCTTCCTGCCTTTCAGGGTTCGCTGGAATTATCTGCTTGGCATGGGCCACATGCCCTGTCCAGACCATGATCTCCCTCCTGTGTTGCAGCACTGACTTCAGAGGTCACTGTCCTGGTTTTGGGGAGGGAAAGCAAAGTGCATGGGGCTGGCTTAGCTCCACTTGTGCCAGGTACATTCAGACAGCAGAGTTTTCCARTCATCAGCAGGTATCATCAATTTGATGTCTGTATCTTCACTGTGTGATGCCTACAGGGTCTCTGCAACAGGAAACCTTTACTCATCTGAGAGGATCAGCTTGCTTTTCTCTTTCTCARGCACCTTCTCCTTCTCACTTTGAAAGCACAGCTTGAAAGCTGGGGGATGAAGACTAAAATCCAAGCCAGGATCTCTATTTTCCACACACACAAAATGTGTCTTGAAGCAGAGCTGAGTTTAGTCTCATGTGGCTGCCTGTTGGAAGCATGAACTTCTCCCCACACCACGTCCTTGGGAAAAGGTCCAAGTTCCAGATTCCTGTGTGGCCATGCAGCACACGCTGCTAAAACACAGCTGGACTTTGCAGATCCCACTTGGACAGCAGGGGATTCCCTGCTCTGCTGGGCGAACTCCAGCTCAGAGAACCTATTAACAGGAGAAACACTCATTCCCAAGGGTGGGAAGAGTTGCAAAGTTCAAGTACCGGACAGCGACTGTTTTTCTTCCTGTGACACTAAACAAACCATGCCCTCGCTGACCTCAGATAGTTTTTTATGTGCTCTAAGACTTGCTTCCACAACATTCAGATAGATATAAAGCAGATAGATAAATAATTCAGCCAAATGTTATATGAGACACAAAGCTAGTCCCAGATGACACTGAAGCTGTGTGCTTGAGAGCTGTCGCCGCTCTGTTTTTCTGTTCTGTTGGCATGATCTCATTTGCTCCCGAGCGAGGAGCGGTGACTTGCGTTATCATTCCAGAGCCGCTTCGTGACGTCCGTGTCAGAGCCTCAGGGACAGCRTGATTCACCAGCACAGAAAGACCAGGGCTCCGGGAATTGCAACCCTGGAATTTTACTGTCTCCACTCCAGAAGGGCGGCCCTGCAGCCCTCAGGTCTAGGCCGGCCTTGGTCCACCACGCTCCAGAGCACCCAGACAGGGCATCGCGGTGCTCAAAGCAGACCTTGGAGCGGAGCAGCACGAATGCCTGGAGCTCCTGGCAGCACCTCCTGTCCTGTCCTGTCCTCTCCTGTCYTGTCCTGTCCTAAGCAGAGAGAACGACCATGGCGGCGGCCTTGCCGCTGTCACCGTGCTCCGCATGTTCATACTGCCATTTTCCATATCATATTTGACCTGATTGAGTTAGAATACGGAGCATGTTGACCACATGAAGGGTGTCCAGTATCTTCACCACAGGGCTACTGAGGCGACAAGATAAGCATGGGTCAAAGGCGAGGAAAAGAAAACTGACATGCTAAAAAGCATCGATGTAAATGATGGACACAGAACTGTAGAATAACTATACACTTTTTTTTTCAAGAAATCATAACCAGATATTTTACAAATACGATCAATCTGAATGGCCTTTTGTTTGCATCAAGAGTAAGGAAGCAAACAAAAAAGAAAAGAAAGAAATAAAAGCACTAAAAAGCACTATTGCTATGGGAACAGCACAGATTACACTCCTTTTTTCCCAATGTACTTGAGTTACTCTTCACTCAGAAATGGCTACAAGCATCTCCTTGAAATGGTGTCTGTACCCAGAAAAAAGAATCCAAGCAGTTCTACAATTACTTGCTGAATTCTTTTATATTGCAAATGACATTTTTTTTTTTCCAGTGGAAAAAGCAGGATGGAACCTGAAAGTGCATTTGTATTTGTGTTTTACATAAAACCATTGGCTTAATACGTGCACACTAACATAAAGATTAAAATTTATGTGCTGACACATTAAGTTTTCTGAGTGAGTTGTGTTCTTAAGAACATCAGCAATTCAGCACGCTTTGACTTTATTTTGGACCCGGCTTTTCCAAAAGAAAACATTTTTCTAAATTGTATTAAATAAGTAAGTCCTTTGACATTCTGAGGAATTAATTCCTTTCAGCTTCTGATGTTGGCACTTCTGTTCTTGATACATATCAAAAAGATGGATGGAAGAACAATTTAAACAAACAAAAAAAAATTCCACATAACAAGGCATAGTTCAATCAACAGTGAGATTTAAAGCAGAACAATTTCAATTCCTTTGACTGTACCTGCATCAAGTAAAGTCAAAATTGTTTAYGCACTAATCTCTCCTTTCTGTCTGTGGGAGCTACAGCTTAAGCTGTTCGTATTCTTAGGAACAGTGCAGCTGGGATCTTGATCTGCCCTGAAAGTTTTTTTCATTCCCACTACAGAGTAGCTTCTCTTGTGAGTGAATTTGTAACCTCAATTAACAATATACATGGCCATGACCAATTGCAGTTATGAAAAGTGGTGCRAAGACATCAAGTGAATGGATTAAGACCATAAATCAAATCTTAATGGGAAACATGATGAGGATCACCTCTGACTCCTCAAARAACTTGATTACAAGGCAAAACTATCTAGTTCTGCTGAAGAAGTTCAGTCTGGGCCCTTGTGCTAGGTAGCCCATCAGCATATTTTTCCATTTCCTTTTTTTTTTTCACTAGGAGAAAATCCAATCCAATGGGAAACATCATCCTAATAAAGAATGTTTGATTACAGTTTGATTACAGATTATGCAAAATACGATTTATAACTCACATTATAACACTGAGAGTGAGCTATTAGAATTTGCTATAAAGTATGTAAATATGTATGTAAATCTCAACCTGTGTACATTGTTTTGAATATAAAATAGATAGATTTGAATACATAGTATTTCCTTTTATGCATTGGCTCTCTGCCCCAAGGGTATTCTTAGCTAGGCTGATTTTCACTTTATGCAGAGCCTGTTTTGATTAGGTCCAGTACATTAATATGTATTGGTGCTGCTTTCCTAGAGCCTCTATTTAAAGCATAATGCCAACAAAAAGAAGGATCTCAGCAGCAGCTGGTGGCCTAAATAGACAGAAACATGTGCAGGTGTGAGATCTGTGAGGATGGTTTTCACAGAGGTTTTCTGGGGCRTAGCTGGAAGCAGCAGCAGCTCTGAAGCTCTTTGGTGTTTCCTGACCAAACCCTCCGGGCTATTCGTAACCYGTGTTTCTGCTTTCAAGCCCCAGTTTGGTTGCTGTTCCCTCTGCAATGTTCTAGTGCACCTCTTCCCAGTCCCTGTTCTCCTTGATCCCATCTACCTGCTTCTGGATGGCATTTTGGAGCCCAGATAAGACACTTTTATAGCATAGCTGAGAGTCTCCAGGTTAGGGATAAATATCCAGGCCCACGAAGAATAAAGGAATTTCAGGGTAGCTGGCACCATCACCATTTTTTGTATGCACAATGCACACAGAAAGCAGGTTTTTTTCTACCATGTGCAAAGGACAGCTCTGAGCAAGGATGCTGTGTAATCTAGCCCTGGGATGCATTAATGACTGTGCAACACATTATTTATTTATTTATTTATTTATTTATTTATTTATTTATTTATTTATTTATTTTAAACAGCATGCACATTGCAAGGTGACAATTTGTGATTTACACTGCTTTGATCTCCAGGCCCCCCTGGGATTAATGGGGTTGCTGTTATAGTACCCTGACAATCAGAATTAGTCCTGGCATGGATGGCTTGGCTTTAGCCTGGAAAAATGAATGCCTATAAACTGACCAGTGAATATGGGTTGAGAAGTCCTAACTCTTCTCAGTTCTCTCTTCTTGGATGTACTCCTTTTCCAAGCAAGTATTTTCCATAGCCTGCTGGAAGATGCCCCACTGTTTGTTTGTAGCATCCCTTCAAGGAAAGCCAGACCTTGCTCAGCATGGTGCTCACTGGGATCACTTTCTGCCTGACRTCTTCAAAGAGAGCAGCACATTTCTTTAGCTTTGATTAGAGCATCCCAGGGTAACAGGCCTTGGAAAGCAGGGAAAACATTTCAGCGCCTTGAGAGTTTCTTCTGAAGGGGCAGTGATGTCCTGCTGGGATAGAGGCTTGGGAAAATGCCTTTCCTGCTCTCTTCCCTGGTAACACTATTGGCACAGCAACACAGGAGGTCAAAGCAGGGCTCTGCAGGCCAGGCTTACATGTCCTCCCAAACTGCCAATATCTCCCTTATCACTGATCTCTCAAGAGGGATTTCAGCAGCCCCTGAAGCAGAGGACAGAGCTTCCTGCTAAAAGCAAAGGCCAATGCAGCTTCCGTGGGCAGGCAGAGAGGAGACGGGAGGGCAACCCCAGAGCAACACTCGTCAATAGAGAGGGATGAGGAGCACCTTTATTTGGGCAGACTGCRGTGCCCGTGGCCACCGAGACACGAGTGTCCCAGTGCTGTGACACTGCATTGAGAGCCATGTGCTGCTCTGCGCTCCGGAGAATGCTCCAAGTGCCATTTACACCTCAGGATACCAGGAGGCATCTCAATGAGCAGCACAAGTGACAGCATGAGTGACAGGGTAGGCTGATTTTAGTGATTTCAAGTAGGGTTTGGAAGAAGGAAGGAAGAGCAAAGGGAGAAGGAGGGAAGGAGAWTTTTTTTWAAAAAATAGGATATGACAAAAGAAGCAGCAGTAACTTCCATATCTCTAAGATATCTGAGCCCCAGCCAAACCACCRAATTCTTGTATGGCTTCCCCTCTGTGGGTCATGCTCAGGGATTTAGAGCATGATTACAGGAATTTCCACCCAATAAAGATGCAGAGATCTCTCTCACCCTTCCCACAGCAGCTTTGGAGGAAGCTAGTGTCAGGGCATAGGATTCAAATCCTCTGGGTGAATGAGAACATCATTTAAGAAGAAATTGCAAAAGCAAATAGTTTAAAAGTTCATGGAGAAAGTCTG
Organism: Nothoprocta perdicaria; assembly: GCF_003342845.1. Taxonomy (NCBI): domain Eukaryota; kingdom Metazoa; phylum Chordata; class Aves; order Tinamiformes; family Tinamidae; genus Nothoprocta; species Nothoprocta perdicaria. The sequence goes on along the minus strand of NW_020455495.1, from coordinate 888,307 downwards.
TTCTCCTGGAAGCTTTATAAAACTCTTCATTGAACCCTCTGGCTGGCAGCATCACTTCCCACCTCTCTGCGAGAGCCCCRGGAGCTGGGAGCTGCCGAACGCGTGTGGCTCCACAGGCTGCTCCCGTGGGCTGGGATCTTTGGAGAMCCTGTGTTTGAGTATGTAAAACTGCATGATGGCACATGCAAAAGCACACACACGTGAGCTAGAAGGCTCTAGCCTGGGGGGTCTTGGAGCTAGATTTCTGGAATACTTTACTGTCCTTCAGTAGAAGAAGAGACAAACGTAGATTCAAGATCCACTTTGGTATAGAGTTTGGTGCTTGGGGGAGGTTTCTGATGACTAAAGATGGGAAATAGCATCCCTATCTTCCATCTGGGAAGCTCCCAGGTGTCGGCCTCACCTTTGATCTTGGATAAGCAGTGGAGAAAAGTCTTGCTGGAYTTGCAAGGAAGATCTTGACTTGTGGAAGACCTGAAGGGTTTGGGGACAGTCAGAAGGAACTGACCAGCAAGAGGAAGTCATTCCTGGCCTTTCTGCGCCAGTGAAACGACTGGGTTTATGGGTGAGGGAAGAGCAGTAGGTGTTGCTGCCTTGGCAAGACCATATTGCCAGAAAGGCAATAGAGTACCCTTAATGAAATATCCTTATAGCCATCTGTCTATAAAGGCTGCAAGGCTTTGGGGGAAGATAATGACTCCTTTCCATGATTTAATGGGAAAGTGTAGAAGAATCAGGGTCAGACTCTTCTTATAGGAGTGCAGAAAAAAAAATAAAAAAAWCAAACCAAACCAAACGAAAACAAAACAAAAATCACAGCCTCACACTGCAGAAAGGAAGACTCTTAATAGAAACAAGGAAAAAATGTTCATTCTGATACTTTTCATGTCCTGACACTTCAGTCTCTCTTTCTAAGTTCCTGCAAGCCCCTACATTATTCTTGTCTTCATCTCCTTTAGGTTAATTGCTGGCATTTTTAGCAYGATTGTTATAGTTTGAGAGAGCCAGTTTCTTCTTCTCTGTCTTCTTGACCACAAAATTTAGGGAATAGATTACCGAGCTCAGTCAGAGCAGCTACTCAACGCATGGGTCCTGCAAAGTTACTAATCCAAATTATGGTAATGGGTAGAGGAATAAAAGCATAGGATATCCCCACTGCCCTTTGATTGCCCTTCCTGGAACGGTGAGGCCCAGGGGGCTGCCATGCATGGTGTGATGCTGAAAAAGCCCAACTGCAAAGAGCATCCTTGTGGGAAGCTCCAGGAGAGGCTGCCAAGCTCTCCTCAGTGCTAGGAGCACGGTCCTGCCTCCGGGAATAAATCACTTCCAGAAAGATGGTCCCTGTTCCCAAACAGGGCTATTTATAGACACACATTGTSCCTCTGAATGGATTCCTCTTTTTGGTGCTTTAGCTACTGGCTCAAGGAGGAGACTCTGCTGGTTAGCAGAGCACTGAGCAAATGGTTGATTTGGAAGAGCACTTGCCTCTGCTGACTAATTACCAGTGAAACACTCTCCTGCAGATAATTGACAGGTCGGTAGGGTTTAATGAAGAGACAGGTCACACATTCTCTGCTCGGATGTCTGCCTCAGTGTTTGGCTCATTAAGAGACTTCAGAGAAGTGGTTCTGTAAAACCAGGGAGATGTCACCGGGCCCTAGGCAGGGATGAGGCTTGGGGAAGGTCTCTGACACAGAAGGGCTTTGTCTAAAAACTGTGTCTTTCGTCCTCCCTGTACTGGAAAGTCTTACTGCTTTGTAGGTGCCAGGAGCATGAGGGTTTGCAGAGCAGCAGCTTTCAGATCCTTTTCCCAAGGTCCTTGCTCCTCTGTGATTTAAGCCTGATTTCTCTTTTCCCAAGGAGGGGCTTCTTTTTCTTTCCCATCCGGCTCTCAAATCCCAAAGCTTATCCCAGTTGGTAGTTCGGTTCATGCCCAAACCCCAGAGCACCCTGCAGGGGACGAGTCCTGCCTATGTCACACAGTCTGTGTTACCAAACACAGCCTTGGCCTCAGGTAGACTGACAACCATTCCAAAAAAAAAAAAAAAAAAAAAAAGAACAAAGACATTATTGATCATAACAGTAAGCTCTTGGTAGAGTATGCCACAGTTAAAATATACTTGAGAGATATTCAGCCTCATCTATCTGCCAATAAAGCAATGCAAAAGTACACAGATAATTCCCCCAGGATGCTCTGCAGGATTTTAAACAGCTCCAAACACAGAAAGAGGCTCAGACCAGTTGGTAAATATGCAAAAAGCTGCATGAAAAATAAAAAATCTTGTAGCTTTCTGTGTACTGTAGGAGAGAAAAGGAGAAGTGGTTTTACTCTGCTATCTAACATCACATGAACACAATAGGAAAGATGTATTAGTGCTTCTCCCTTCTTGGACATATTTTGCCRGTGTTGACCCCATTTGGCCAAGGGGTTGAGGTTTCAAAAAGAGTAAATTCTTAGCCTTTTCATGAAAATGAATGCTTTAATAGGACTTTTCGTCTCTATACATCTCCACTCAACAATAGCAGCCATCACACAGAGCTCAGAGTAGCCCAAATGTTGGACAAATTCACAAAGGAAAACAGACTTCATTAATTCCGCTACTTGCAGGACAACTTGCTAGTTATAACATAGCCAGGGAGACATCTGTACAGCTGTTGCCAGGGCATTGTTACTAGAGCCCTTTAGAAATCAACAAGAAGTAGATCAAAATAACAAGGGAATAAGGAATTCTTCTGCTAATGAAGTTATAGTAGGGTTGAGCAAGCACCAAGTATGCTGCTGCGATGGGAAAGACGACAGTTACAAGGGCAACTGCAGTAATAGAAGATAGCTGTGGTTCACAACTCGTCACTAATGTGAGCTGTAGAGAACAACCAGATTGTTCCCAGTCTCCTCTGTGAGAAAATACAGGGGACTTCTTATACTACAGTGACAATATTTTTTTGCTCATTCTTCTTGGGAGAATGAGCACGGAGCTGCATTCGAGATGATCCAAAGGGCCTGATCCCATGGGATGCAATTAACTCCTGAGCACCCCAACCTCTAGACTTCCACAGAGTCAGGAGCTCCCAGCACAGGGCAAACCAGGTCATGCAACATGGAAAATGGATGTGCTGCTGCTGGCTGTTCTCTGAGGACAGATTTAGGATCAGCTGGGCTGCAGAATTATAAACTGCATTTCTTTTCAATTTCTTGTCCTGGAGATGAGTGCACAGGGAAAACTTGTTATGCATGAGATATACTTTTGTAAGCTGCTGTGAAAAATCTGCTCCTAAAGAACATCATCATCATCCTACAGTTATTAATACAGCTAAATAATGGATACGGGAGCAGGGGTGCCCTGAATCACTCACTGACGCGCAAAACACCACGTCCTAGCTGCATGTAATCTCTGGCATCAGGCTGTTCCCAGAATATCTGGGGACTCGAGGAATGCATGCTTCCCACGGCTTTAAGGAAACCGTCTTGCCTAAAAGGCAGAGTGGTGGTTAAGATGGCCACAGAGAGCATGGAAAGCGCGGTCAGCGCCAGGGCCCTTGGCACTCTGTCAGCTCGTGTAGTGGCACTGCTGGCAGCCACGGCCCTTCTGCGAGTGGAGAACTGAGACCACGAGGTTGTCTTGTTGTTTGAAAAGAGGTGGAGGGAGAAAAAAGGCTACTGAGGTGGGTTGCAAGTGGAAGGCATGTGGAGGATTTCAAAATCTGAACTTTCGCTGGTGCCAGCAACAAGAAATGACTTTGGCTTTTGCCCAAATGCACCACCTCCAAATGCAGAGGTGTCCATGTATGCATTGCCAGAGGCCACAGGCTCTGCTCCACAGATGCCTCCRTGCTCCTGGCACCAGTGGGAAAGAGTGGGAGGAGCACATGAAAAGGGATCAGCAACTGGCTCTTGTGTGGGAAATGYTCCTTAACCCCTACTAGGAAAAAAAAGTGCCAAACGCTGCTCATCTGTGAGAGATTTCAGAGCCTTTTGCAAGCARAAAGCTCTGGGAAACGGCAATCAAAATGAAGAAGCTTCCATCTCACCGGAGCTTTGAGCATGCTAGTTTGGGAGCAGAGCCAGGGGCAGGAGGCAGGTTGAGCAGCAGCCCTGCAGGCACACGGACACCATCCCCTTCCAGCAGTGCCAGCAGGACCTGGCACCTTCCCCGGGAAAGCCCCTCAAGGATTTCCATCCTGTTCATGCCAGAGCACCCTGCCTGGGCAGGATCACACCTGCACGTCAATACCAAGTAAATCCCCGGTATCCCCAACACAAATCTCTTGAGTGCCGAGCTTTAATGAGCTGGGGAAAGTGAGTAACCCAAAGCCYTTTGCTGTTGTGGAACAATTTTGGAACATTTTTCCTGCATAAAGGAGAAGAGGAAGCAAAGAGAGGACTGTGGAAAAGGCAGGGGCAGAASGAGAGGAAGCGGGAGAGCTGAATCCGTGCCCTGCTTGCCGCTGCAGAGCAGAGCGGGGTGCTCGGGCGGCCGCAGGCAGCAGGATCCCAGACAGAGCAGCGCCCATTCCAGCCTGGGATTGCTCCCTACTGAGYGCTAAGGGGCTCCTTTCCCATCCTACCTTCACAGACCTGCTGTTGGAGGCCTCGGCACAGCAAGGCCAGCACCACGGCTTAATCTGCTGGCGCGCAGAGCTGCTGTGCTCTGCAAGGCGCAGCCCGTCGCCGCTGCCGCGGCGGCTCACGTGGGAGCCCGCTGCTCTTTGCAAAGGGACGGTGCTGCCCTGTCGTGCGAGGCTTGCTGCAAAGCGTGGCGTTTTGGTTAGCAGAATGGGCACTGCCAGCCAAACTTCCCTCCTCCAGGGAAATGCCGGTGCCAGGTGCCCSGAGCGGTCATCCATTGACACTTCAGCTTCACCTGCTTCAAACGGAAAGATCACGAGTTAGAATTTCTCTCTGAGCATCAACTGGCTTAATTTTAGAATGAATAGAGCACTTCTCATCCACTTAATGAGGACACAGTAGGAGTTAGTGATAACTTTTGCTGCTTAACAGGTTAGACGTAGGACTAGAAACACCTAGGATGYAACAGCTTTATTTTGCCAAGGTATCCAAAGAGATTTCCAGCTGTGACAAGGCAGCAAGTACAGAATGAACTGTCAACATCATTTTGATCCTCATATAACTATTTTTAAGACTCCCTAATCCCATCACAACCCCAAATGAGAGCCAAACGACTTCAGCAAGCCTGTTTTCATGGCTCATTCTAATTTTTATCATTGTCTATTCTATTATTTGCACTATAATATGCTTATTAGGACCAGGGCTTTCCATTTTATCACATATCCAGCTCTATTTTTTTCCCCAGAAATGCACCAGGGCCCTAAAATCCTRGCTAGCTTTCTGCATATCCTGACCTACACCTGAGCCTAATTGCGAGGTCAGTGGGGCAYCAGCGTTTCCAGCCTCTCTGAGGTCAGGGGTGATTTTGTGTTTAGGAGAGCTACGATCACATCTTCGACTCAACGCTGCTTCATGCAAGCAGTGAAGCAGCTTGGTGTGGCCTGATGTGTTCACCACAGTTTCAGCTCTCAGTGCCAACCGAAAGCATTGCTACGCGGAGACAAAACACGGAGCTGGAGCAGTGCTCCTTGCAGCTATCAGTGCAATACAAAACTAAGCTTGTTTCCTTTGCTGCGGCAGCTCAGGCGTCCTGCTCAGCCTTGGTGTGCCCAGCTATGTAAGCAGCAGTAGCCAGGACGAAGCCTGTGCCCAGCACAGAATAGGTCAAGTAAAAGAAATCATGGAGTAGGGTCCTAGCTGTGTCCTGGGCTCAAAAGCTKCCCTGGCCTATCTCTATGCTCCTTCCTGTCTCCCAGCCCTTATCGTATTTAGGTAAAGAAATGTAGATAGAAATACATCCCCTTTGGGACTGGAGATTTACCKCTCTGATATAAAACACAACTGTAATGATTTTAAAAGAAAGCACCTCTTTTAGTATATTGCAGCATTGTGATGAACAAGGTCAAGCTGCATTTTTTAAGGAAACATGCCTTATGCATCTCTCTATTTGGAGAGCAAAGGACTTAAAGAGTAAGGGACATATTTCTTTCACAAGTTTTTCACACTTAGCCCTCCAACTAAAATGGAGTTCTGTAGCTAAGATGTTTGTGAGTAACAGAGTAAAGTAATAGCATGTATCATTTAGCACATTAAAAACTGAGGGAAAAAAAAAGAAAAAAAAAGAATAAGACTAGAATATTGCTTTGTGTACATTTCTTACTTAAGGCATTTGCTTATAGCACAAAATTACCCTTGGTACTGATCAGATAGTTACTGGATGTGAGCTGCATATACAATTACCCAGGCTGATCAATTCTTTTTGCTATACTGCCTATCCTAGGCTATGATTTCTTCTCATTTTTTTCTTCAAGGCTCATATGAGCTCATTTACAGAGAATTAATTTTGTGATTTTGTGCACCTAGCATGAATGATGTTAATCTGCAAACAAGCATTACATTTTTTCAGAAGAATTTATATTAGCACATTCAGCATTAAATATTTAAGCTTCTTCCACTAAAAATAAACATTGTCACTGATCTGTAAGCAGCAGATTGATTTTTGTTGGCTAAGTTCACATACTGGGGATTGATATCATCATATGCAGAACATTAATGCATTGATCCATTCAAAAAACAATGTTGGGAAATGGCTGGGGGTATGAAGCCTCCTGCACAAAAACAACACAAAGTATTAGCCAAGGTGTCCTTGCTGTTTGCATTAGCAAGGTTTTTAGCTCATCCAAGTGCTGTTTGACAAGAAAGACCTGCCAAAAAACTGTGAAGAGTTTGTATTAAAAAATCACCATATTCCTCACTGCTTTCCAAATTCCAGAGCATCTGAAAAGGAATGTTGGCCATACACAACCTAATTGCACACACATTTAGAGACCTGTCAATATCCTCATGCAGTGTTACTGAAATTAGCTATGCTCCTCACTCCTCACTCATCCTTTGTAGGATTACTCAACTAATATGGAATGAAAGTAGAGACTCCAATTTCTAGAACTGTCTTCTCCCCTATACTGTCCTAATTAAATTCATGAAAATTACAGTGTTAGGAAAACAACCACTCAAAGGCAGAGGGATTTGGAAGACTTTCCRTATAAGCAACAAGTAGGCAAGGAAAAGAGAGAGATTTGTCTGAAGATACCCACAGCAAMAGAAACCTGCAGAATATTTAACCTCATGTGGAAAGAAAGAAAAACGAACTTATGTGGAGACAGATACAGCAAATACCTGATGACATAATGAGCAAGAGTGAGGGAAAAGGAGGGTTGGTTATCTCTAACTCCAAAAAAACAGTCAGGAAAGCAGTCACACAGAAAAACCAGCACTGGCAGATGGAGCTGACAGACGAAATGAATACTGAAGACAGTGTATGTGACCTATTGAGAGTGCAAGTTTGCAGGTAAAAGCATGGACATATGTTAGGGAGAATCAAAGCCAGCACTGCCACTTGAAAAAAGATAGGGGAGCAGAAACACTGTTCATGTGCAAGCAYTTTCTAACGAGGAATTTGGGATGTTGCCTTCAGAAAGATTGGCCRCCTGCCTTAGAGGAAACAAATGTGCTGAGAAGTAGGTATCTAATGTGCCTTTGGACACACCTGATGTATTCTTATACACAAGCGAAGATACCACTGATCCATGACTGCTCACTCTGTGCCACCATATCTTAATTGTGAGTTTATTATTTCTGACAGCCACAGAATGAAAATGAATCCCCAGCAGCAGCCCACAAGCTGGGCAGGACTGGAGGGAGATCCTTCAAGTCTCCGACAGCGACAGCTTTAAGCACTTACTTTTGTGCAGTCATGACCTTGGYACATTTATCTGGAAGAGCGCCTCATTTTCATTATGAAAACCTATGAAAATCGCATGTGAGCCCAGATTTATCCCTAGTGGCTTGAATCTCCTGACTTAGTGGTGTCGCCTTATTGCTCAAACTGGTCCCAAATCCCTCCAAGTTTGTCTGTGTAGCCAAGTTACATGGTGCAATACAGAGACCTCCACTCCACTTCAGGTCTTTAAAGAGTTATATTTTAACAGAGAGAAATAAGAAAAACAGTCTTCTGGGAAGGACTGGTTTATTTACGGACATTAGTAAACATTTTTGGGAAAGAAGGTATTTTCATAGCACAGGCTTTTCATCATAAAGATAAAAATAGTAGGATTTTTTGAAAAGAAGGCACTAYAGGCTCGATGTGTACTTCATCCTCCCTTCATAGATATATCTTGCAGAGGTAATCCCACGCAGTTGAAATTAACCTCCAAAATTTTGTTCTGGAAATGTAATTGGAAGCTGAGCAAACCTCTATTGCCAGAAACTCTCAGATGTGAGGACAGGCCTGTTGGCCCCCGGCTAGGACCTCTCCCAGCCACAGCCCTGCCTCGTGTGACCATTAGTCAGTGACCAGCACCCCGAGGGCTCCACGTCCTTGTGTGCAAGCTGAGGTTAATGCTTTTCTCCTTCTCTCTAGCAACTTAACAATTAACTGTGCCTGGTCAGGAGCAAGGCAGACGTTATCAGCTAAGATAAGGACTTTCCAGGGCACTGTGTCCTCCTGCCCTTGGAGGTAACACCAAGCAAATGCCTAGATCCTCTGGTATGTCCCTCAGTGGCAAGGAGAGGAGATCTCCATGGCTGTGCCCAGAGGGAGGTATGAACAAGATAAATGTCACTACATGGTGGCTGGGGATATAAATTGGCCATCTCCATTTCCCTGCCCAATTCTTCCAGCTGACCTGTGGCCTCCTTCAGACTGAGAGATTTCCCTATTTCCATTTCTCCTTCTGGCAAACCTTGCCTTCCTTTGTGAAGGGTTGTTGAAGGAAACTATGAGCAGCCAGGTTCACACCACACCACAGGAGGTGTCTCCTTGGACAGCAGGTGAACACTTCTCTGCGGGTTTATGGGGACATGAGCAGCTTATGGGAGTGCAAATGAAAAATGTGATCTCTTCATGATTTCCCCCTCCACTTTACTGGCGCCCTGGTCTGACTCCTGCTACAGAGGCTCCTACTACCTGGCAGCAAAACTTGCCAAGCTGGTCTGTTACTTATTTATATTGGACCTGATACTGAGGCAGGAGAGCTAAACTGCCACAATATTCCCTCATACTATCTACTAAAAGTCCTATTGCTGCAGTGGGGCAAGACTGGAAATAAATTCTCTAGTGGTTACTAAATAAACAGAAACTACATATATTACAGGAAATCCCTCAAGCTAAAAGATCTGAAGCATGAAGAAACTCAGGGGAAATAGAGCATATTCTGTTGTACAAGTATTGTTACTAATTCCTAGGCATTGTTTTATGGCTCCTGCTAGGGAAAGGATGCTGCCGTCGTGGGACCTGTGGCCCATAATAATGCTCTTGGAGAACTTCAAAGCCTAAACTGCACAATATCATCGTGAGTGTTTTTATTTCCTCTCCCTTTCTGCCTCTGATGCAGGAGAAGAAGGTGGACGAATCCTTGTGTGCAAGAGGCAATGGCCTCAAGTTGCACCAGGTTAGGTTCAGGTTAGATATTAGGAAAAAAATCTACATAGAAAGAGTAGTCAAGCATTGGAACAGGCTGCCTGGGGAAATGGTGGAGTCACYGTCCCTGGCAGCGTTAAAGAAATGTGCAGATGGGGCACTTAGGGACATGGTTTAACAGATAAGAGATTGAGGGGCTTACAGTTRGACTTGATGATCTCAAAGGTCTTTTCCAACCATCATGATTTTATGATTCTATGAATCTGTTGCAGAGCAGTCTCCTTATCTAAACATATGAATCAGCCAGCTGTGGAGGAAAGAAGAGCTTCCAGGTGATGCATCCCAGAGCTTTATGCACAAGCCCTTTTCATCCCCTTTTAGCAAGAACACAGCTCAGCATCTTCCCTGCTTGGCAGGAAACCACATCCAAGAGGGAGGTAGGCTCCACAGTGTTTTGGAGTAGTGAAGTTTTCCTGCCAGAAGCAAGCTAAAAAAAGCCAGGAAACCCAGTGCTCCTGCCATTTCTGCTACGGCGAATCAGCAGGAAAGCCTCTTTGTATCCTTTTCCTGTTCTAAATTAGACTCACAGAGATTGTTCAGTGCTCTTCCCATGACCTTCAGGTATAAGAGTTGCTCTGTGTGCTCCACCACCAGTCTTTGGACTGATCAGGCTTAGGTTTAGGTTTAGGTTTAGACCACAGCAACAGCTAAGCTAATTAGAAACCAGAGCTGCAAATGTTGACCAAAACACCTTGTTGCTTCTACAAGCACTGCTGCTTTCTTGTCAGTGTCTTTTGCAATGCACCATTACAAAGTGCATGCTGGCAATCTACCACAGCATGAAGRACAACAGTAGGGATACAAGACAGAAGAAAGCATCACGCCAGGYTAAGAACGAAAGCCCTCTATGTCCTCATGAGGTATGTGCATAGTACACGTAGTTTATGTGCCAGATTGTCAATAGYCAACTTAGTGAAACAGGGACAACATGCCACTGATGGACATCAGAGCAACCTGGTTCCTGCAGGAAAGGGAACTGGCTTTTCCTCAACAGCACCTCCAAAGGCACGAAGTTGTCTGTACCTAAGGATACCTGGCCAGCAGTCCCCGGGTGCTGGAGCGGTGCTCTCTACCAAGAAGAGCTGGCATGGGATCTAGCTGGATACACAGCCGGCTTGTAAGGTAACTAGTTGCTCATGCATAGGACTAGACTAGGTGTTCTCAATCCAGGAAATATGCTTTCTTACCCTGGGATCTCAGGCTGTCTGTGTGAATGTCGTGGTCCTGCTAAGGCAGGGACAGCCAGCAGAGGAAATTTCTGTATTCATTTCACAGTCCCCTGAGACTGAATATCTGCCTGCCAAGAAWGCAACATGTGCAATTATTGTGACTGGATGAGATTCAAAATCTTCCTTTTGGGAGAGATTCAGACAACAARCAACAACAGTGCAGCATCATCATTCAACTTTCATTCTCTCCTCCTGTCCCTGAAAGAACCTGTTTTTTTTCCCAGGGTTTGGTTAGAAAAAGCTGCTGCAGGTATCTGCCATTAGAAGAGTCTGTGGAAATGGCATTTCCTAAGAACTTGGGGACCTCGAGAGCAGAACACAGCAGCTGTCTGGAGGAGGATCAACTGCATGTATTCTCTTCTATAGATATGTTGGAAGTAGGAAAAAAATTCTTTAAAAAAATTACTTTGTGCTGAGCCTTGAGATGTGTCCATCAAGAGCTCTGCACAAGGCTCTGTGGTGTGGGGCAGAGGAGCTGGCATGATGCTGCATTAAAACACATGGGGTTATGGGGCTGTGGACTGTGGACACTTGGCCTCGCTAGTCCCAGGAGCGCGGCCAGCCCTGGCAGAGAAAACAAGGCTGATCCCCCAAGTCAGCCGGGCAGAGCTGAGGGCGCTGGGGAGAAGCGTCCTCGGGAGGATCTGCAGAGCTCGCCCACATGAGCTGGGCTGGCAGGAGGTCATTTCCATTTGCAAGACAAAAACACAGCAGGAGAGTGTGAGTCTCATGTTTACGGGGGCTCTCTGAGCCCATGGACACGAATATCGACACCTTTCCCTGCTCCCTCTCTGTCCTCAGCAGTTAGCCATCCTCACCCCTGGTTTGCCCTCTGGAGTTCRGTAGCCCAATACCCACGTCCAGCCTTCCAGACCCCCCTTATGCTTATCATCTGCTGGGTGGGCGCAGAGTGGAAAGATGAGATTGTCCCACTAGCCACAGTCTWTTCAGATCACAAAGGTCTTTTGGGACAGGCGATGATCTCCCTTCCCATCACTTGCAGCAAAGCAGATCAAAGACAGCTTCCTACTCAAACACTTTCCAAACTGTTCAGGGTTGGTGCTGCAAGTAAAAAAAGTTTCAGAGGAATTACTGGCACCTATCCCAASCCCATGGAACAGCTCAGCTAGGTAATAATCAGGGTCCTATATCTCAACTTTTCACCATCTCATCAGAAATGTCACCTCAGAATCCCATCGACTTTGCTCCCCTTTTGCAGTCCCACAGACCAGGGAGCCCTCACAAACACATTGCAAGGCTCAAGCCTGCAGTTTGGCATTCGTGCATGTGAAAGCGGGGTCGGCTCCGCTTCAGGCTCTGAGCTGCCGAGGGCCAGGACTCAAGCATCTGCCAGAGAAACAAAGCCTCCAAGGCTAATTGAATATGAGGAGCTGCTCTTTCTTCAAGATCAACAGCCTCCCCTGAGATGCTTGCCAGCCTCTGAAGCACACCAAGAGCTGAGTGCAAGACTGATGGATGAGATCTGTGAGAAAAGCAGCATCCGACCTGGTACCCTCCCAGAAGCGAAAATATTTCAGAGGAAAAGGAAGTCCAAAGAAGAAGAGGTGGATGTGGCACAGTGAAAGGGAGATTAGCAGAAAGGATTCCTCTGAAAAGAATTCTTTCAAAATGACCTTTACGGGCAGGGAGCAATATTGTAAAACATAGGCATGTAGTAGGTGCAGGCTGATCCAGGTGAGAGCTTGGGCAACACCTGAACTTTCAGTGACAGCCTCCAGCACCAAGGTACAAAGGCCAGACCTAGAAAAAAGGGAACAAATAAACACACAGAGTCACCTCCAGACCAGAAGGAAGTGAGGAGGCAGCAGCTAGGACAGAGGGAGAAGAACCATGCAGCAGCTTCCCAAAGAAACAGCAAATAATTTCTTTATGATTTTCTTAATGTTTATGGAAGGCTATAAGCTTTCCAAATCTCTTTCAGTCATAACAGTTTTCATTACCTTCCTGATAGGCAGTCAGAGTGATTAGATGTCTGATGTACCTTCGCAAAATATCTACACACTCAGGATAACTAAATGTTATCAAACCTGAATAAATACATTTTTTGTTTGTTCCACACTGAAATCATTGAAAGCTATGAAAGATATTGGAATAAACACTTGTGTAAAAAAATTATCTGTAAGTATTGCATTCCCCTACCTCCAAGCCTAGAAGAAGAACAGGCTTTTTTACCTATTTTTCATCACATACAACTTTATGGGGGTAAGTGTGTCCCTTGCCCTTGGTGCAAACACCCTTGTGCTCCTTGTTAAGCTTATGAGGTGAAAATCAAGAGGATCTCAAACACCAAGGCTTAACATGCTGCGCTCAACAAGTCAACAACCACTGACTCTTTATGTCCATATCTCAGAGGGCTGCCACAGCCAGGCTGCCTTCTCTGTTGGGATCAGTAACTCTAAAGCAGGCAACAACGTCTATCCTASCTGAGCTGTGGCTGCACCAAGCTCTGGCTTCTCCTTTGCCTCTGGCAGAGCCGTCCTGGAGCATCACCCATGAGAGCCATGGCATGGCGAGTTATTCCTCTGCGGGCAGCACAGCACAGGTAGCAATTTAAAAGAAAAACAATAGTGGAAAACAAAATTTGAATAATAATAATAAACTGTAGATTCACAGATGGGAAGGAAAAATAGCTTTGTTTTCTTTCCACRTTTGGATTGGCATGGGTAACATCAGGTGTTGAGAAATGAATTTTCAGAATGGGTGTTGCAAACTCCAACTTGTCAGAGTCACAAATGCCCGTTTCAAGTGAGTTTGCCCATTTATTTTTCTATCCCTTCTATTTTTACAAGATATGAAAATTATTCCTGCAAGCAGGTCAGCATGGCAGCATTTGGACAAGCCTGATTTTTWAAAAATTATTATTTATTTATTTTCCGTACAGGTCAGAAAGATTCTTCCGTGATCTCTCAAACATATAGTTCAACAATTTATCAGCACAGTAATAATCTTATCAGGCTGACATTGTGCTGTGTGCAAACTCCAGCAGAAAGGGGCAGCTGGGATTTATTTTTGGAATTAAAAATGATCTTGAGGAATGGAAGCGCTTTGGGAGGAATTAGTCCTGGTTCGCCATGAAAGTCTTTGTTAACAAAGCTCCAGGAAGGCTTCTCTCCCAAAGAAGGAGATAATGAGGTGCAGAAATGTTTACAAGCCCACGCAGAGTTCATAAGCAAAGACCATGTAGCCAAATAGCTGCAGGATGTAGTCTGCAGCATGCAAAGAGCATTACTTGCAGCAGAGGCAAAGCTGGGACGCTAACCTGGCAGTAAATGTGCATGACAGGAGCGTGGCCCTTCGCACGTGTTGTTGCGTATCCTTGCAAAATTCCTCGCTTGTGCCCCGCTTCCTGGCTGGTGGATAAAGCAGGAGGAAGGAAGGCGGGCTTGTGGTTAGTGTCACTCTAATTCGAGCGTCTCTGTAGTTCTCGCTGTGCAAAGCAATTTGTGCCTGGTCTGTTCTCTGGATGTGCACTGCTCCCCAACGTGATGCTCATGCAGCAGCTCCCCAGAGCACACGGCTAATCATGGCCCCGTGGGGTTTGCAGGGCACAGGCTCCATCCCCAAGCAGAGGAGGGCTGCATTTGAAGAAATCTGTGTTCAAAGGCTCATCATCTCCATGAGGACTCCCCCAAGCTAACACAAAGCTCTGCTGGTCTGTAACTACATGGCTGTGAATAATCGCAGTTCTGCAGTTAGAGGTTTCTGCCCGCCAGGCTGCCTCCTCTCCCAGCCTTTGCAAGGGGATCCAGAACCTCCAGATGCAACCAAAGGAAAGTGAAGTCCCATTGCTGAGACCCTCAGTGATGCCAGTGGGAGTAAAGGGCATCAGCACATCCCTGAATAGCGCGGGCAACAAGCCTAAATACTTAAGCAAAGTACTGAAGCCTTTGAGGGTAAAGCGGGGGAGGCAAAGCACTAATAAAAATGTTAATCGGAATACTCACAGGAAAGAAACAGGACACATGTCATTTCTTGATTTGTTTAAGTGCAGTTGTGACTGCAAACAGAATTTTGCTGAACACCACAGAACATCATTTAACTTCTTAAACCAGCCACCCACAGCAGGGTCACAGAAACTGTGAACTGCAGAAATACTGATAGAGAGAGGAAATGCCAAGAATTATTAATTAGGTGTCTGTCTTACACAGTCATCACAGAGGCCAAACAGATGCACACACCTAGAATATAAAGCTACACAAATGAAGTTTAAATGTTTTTGATTACCTGTCCTGGGTTTGCAATTACAGATGGACCAACTTTCCAAAGGGACATGGCATGCTAGGGACTGCAGAAGTGACGCGTACTAAGGTCTTGGATTCTCTTCTTCCAGGATCCCGGCCTGTCCTTTGTACAGGTTTCCAAACTTTCCTGAAGTCCCAGTTACTCCAGGTATGAGTAACAAGGTGGAGAAATAGCAGGGCCTGGCTGTGCCCAAGGTCAGGGCTGACATTAAACGACAACCTGCAAGTCCAGCGAGCCTGGAGAATGCTCCCTTGGGATAATTCCAAGTAGGTTTTCAGCTCCCTGGAAGGGCTGGAGGGGAAAATAAGATGTTCTGATACAGTTCTATGGGCATRAGAGGTGAGGAAGGACAGATAAAAGCAACACATGGACTATGTATTAGCAAATGGGATGAACAAAGCCATAAACAATCTGATGAAGCCCTGATGTTAACCTGGCTTTGCACAGGAGGCTGGACAATGGAATGTTCCTTTCCACTTGCATTATTCTAGGATTCTGTAATTTTCTTTTTCCTTGAGGTTTTGAATAGCTGAAATAATTCCTATCATGTGAACTATCAGACTGGAAGAGGCTTGTAAAGAATGTTGATTTTAAAAGGAAGAAAATGTCCAAAATTTCACAACGTTTTGGGGGCTATTTCCATTGCATTCTACAGTTTCAACATTTGCCTTTGATTTACTGTGCCTAAGAGCCTGGTCTCTTATTTTTTGGACAGCCTGTTTGCCGAGATTGGATCTGAAATGTGCAAATTTCTAAATATTGTGACCTCTGACAGAGGGACCTCCTTGGAATTTTCAGTGTTTTATTCAAGGAGTTGGGGAGAACATCCGAACTAGCTGATCTTTGCATCTGAAATGGAAAAAATACAACTTTTTTTCTCCCTGTCATTTCTTCTTCAAATAAGCTCACATTCTGGAAGCCACCAGGACTCTAGCACTGGTGGGAAGTCCCTCTGGCTCCCGATACAGGGGCTAGAAGCTGCCCACGAGCTCAGCTGAAGCACTGGCAGCGTTGTGATGCACTCACTCACCGCGTGCTTTACAATCCAGGCCTCCTTAGTGCTTCCATACAAACCACCACGTTYGCTCCTGACACGGATGATCTGAAATCTGGCCCCAAGTAGCAAAAYGCAGTTAGTCCAATCAAGCTAAAAGCGGAGATGAGGTTTGTATCAGCGGGAAGGAAAAGCCTCTGCCAACTGAAGTGACAGCCCACAGCTGGAAATCTGGAAAGATCTGGTGGGCACCAGCAGTGAGCTGACATCTGCCATGCCCCATGCATTGGAAACAGCCTCACGGAGATAAATCCCGGCCAGTGAGTCCATCGGTGCAAGTCGTGGGCAGACGGTAGCTGCAATAACAGGACACGCTGCTGGCAGGGAAGCTGTTGAGCCATCACATTTCAACCATGCAACCCTTTCGCCGTGCCAGGAAGTGGAAAACAGAAGGCTATGGAATGTGAGACCCCTCAAAAGCGGAGTCAGTGGAGGCTTCCTCACTGGAGAGCAGCAGTGACAGCACCGAGACCTCCAGGGCCCCGGGCTGGTGGGACACCCGCGTGGGACGGAGCCTCCACCAGGCACCCCGAGCTGGTGTTTGCTGCACACAGCTTCCATCCAAGGTTTGCTAAGCCATTACTGATACCATTRTCTTATTTTACTGACACCATTATCTTATTGTTTTTAACCTGTTACACTATTTATTTTGTTCTTACGTGACGCAATACCGAGAAACCAAGGCTAACTGATAGATTTACAGGCCATTTCCTTTATCTACAGTATATGACTGTATGAGTATACACAGATTCTCCATAAAGGGAGTTAGGTACATCATACATTTTACCCAAAGTCTGGTCTGCTGACAGCTACTAGCTGGTGATTTGTTACCCTTTTAATATACACAGYACCAAACAGACATTCTAGAAGGTATTACAGCTGACTCAGCAATGATCTGTGCTTTACATTTTCATTCTTTCTAAAAGAAAGGAAGCCAAAATTTTTATCTTAATTACTCAGTGAGTCCCTTAAGGTTTGCCTAATCTCCTCCATATTAATTCCAGTTTTTTTAAGAAAAGAATCTTTCGCTATTTAATACACTTTGTTATTTAGGGATAGCAGCTTTGAAGGTTGAAGTAACTTCTCTAATTTTTGCTTGCATTTTAAAAAATTTTCTATGCATGGCAACACAGGAGTTCAATCTCTAATGCTTTTAAGCCTCTGTTTTAAGACAAAAAAAAAGCATTAAGGGACTCTAGCAGCCGGTTCAAACACAGAAAGTTAAATTCTGGTTAGCAGCCGTGCCTTTCAAGCTGTCATGAGCACAAGCAACCTCCTATTTCTCTAGGTTTATTTATCTCTCTGCCCTGTCAGCACATGTGGTCGAATCATTTGACTGTCTGCAGACAGGAAGGGCTGTCTGCAGTACACGGTGATGAATTGCAGCGATCCCCTTTCCGGGAGCAGCCCTCGCTCCTTGGATCTTTCTGTGCTGGATATTGCTTGGAAAAGGCCCAGCGAGGGCAGGCGGGTCTCAGAGCAGGAGCCGCTGCCTCCTACATGGCCAGCCAGCTGCAGGGAAGAACCTGCTTTAGGGTCCAGATTAAACGCTGGAGTGGGACTCAGAAAGACCTGAGTATTTTATAAAACATGGCACTGTTTTGACTTAAGCTACTCCGACTGTGTCTCGGATGGAAYTGGACCTGACTAGAATTATAGGTCATTCTTTGTAAAAGCTGCAAATGTGGCCCAGGACCACAGAGTGATCTGCTTTCCATGTCATATGTTTTTCAGAGAGGACTCAAAGGAAGGTGGATTTTGACTGAGGCTAATCCTGACATTCAAGAGAGTTTGCAAAATATTTGCTAAAATTTTCCTCAGAAGATGGAGGAAGATTTTTACTTTAAAGAATTATTTTTTTCTGAATTACTTTCATGGAAGTTAAGATGTTGATTTACATTGTGCTGATTATCATTATATCATTCAGTATATACTTGCATATTAAATASAGTAACTTTCCTCCTGAGCTAGTATTTCTATACTTGAACTGTGAGATTTGCTACTACATTAATATCTTCTTGTTGATCATGAGCTCTATGATGATTTTCAAGTTTAGATAATACATCCTTGAGCTAAAACACAAGTCAGATTTTCAGTTCTGTGCAGTGTTTTCCCTAGTGTCCTCTTTATTTGCATTTATCATTTGCATTCCCAATAAGAAAAAAATCTGAATAACACTGTGGTGAATAAAACCAATACTCTGTTATCTTCAGAGTAAGGAAAATTACCCATATCCTAAGGAATGTGAATTCAGATTCACAGGAAAATAAATTAACACGGTCTATTAAAACTCCTGGGAAAGGAATGGAAACTCAATCTGTCCTTATTTATTTACCCATTTTTAGGCTCAAGTGATGTGACTTCGCTTAGTAGATCATATGTTTAACTTGAGGCCTAGATACAGYTTTTCAGAATGAGAAATCAATTTTGAACACAGTTTTCATATCTCTCTGCAGTTAGTAATCAAAAGTGATAAAACTGTCTTCCTATTAGTTGATTAAAAAAGGCAAGGTTTAGTTGTTTTTAATCTAATATTTTAAGTAATCATTTTCAAATTATGATTTCTCTTAATGTCCTAGAAACTAATATCAAGCTTGGGCTGAGGTTGCAAGTATTTCACTGTGAGTGAGGCTCAAGCCTTTTTACTCTTGGGAAGAAGCTGTTTAACGAAAGATGTAGGAAAACACAGTACTGATTTTTCAGAAAATGCTACATGCAAATCATTGTCATAACATACATGAGCTTTATATTATGAATATTACAGAACAATTTCTCTTTTTTTTTGAGAACAATCTTGGTATGTCTCTAGTAACCTGATTTACAAATGTGTTTGAAAACAGCAGTAGTCGAAGCATTAGATTAGCTAATAGCAAAGCACTAAATCAGTTAATAACTAATGTCTCATTTGTAGATCTTCTGCTCCTCTGCAGGATTAGGCTAGTATGTGTATTGCATTAGTCCATTATGTGCTTTCTCTACAGGGGAATATTCCTTCCAGGTCATGTCATATTCCCAGGTTCGTATGAAAATACAGTTGAACTCTTTAATTCCTGATTGGCAATAGCTGCTCTCATGTAATTTGGGAAAAAGCCTCAGAAAGCAGGTCTAAAGCTTGGCATGGGACTAAAACTGCTTTTAGTTTGAAGGGTAGATTGTGTCTGGTTGCTGCGGGATTATTCCATACGCAGATACCCAAGGATACTGTTCTACGTTTAGTTTTATAACAATCAGTTTTCAGTATAAGCTAAATTAAGGGTTCATCCCCTTGAAGCAAGTGCTGCAATTCATTGTCCTCTTGCGTCCTTGTGCCGAGCTCTGCCTGGGAAGTCCTGTTTCTATATCTTTTCTCCTTCAGACTTTTTCAGACTATTTGGTATAACAGGATGTTTGTTCTGCAGTTTAATGAAAGTGACAAAATCTGGATAGATTTTACTGCTTACTGTTCAGGTTCACCAAATGCTACGAAGGACTGCATTTTGTCCTGTACTTCCACAATTTCTCAGCTTTTATTTTTTTTCTTTGAACTTAAAATCTCTTATCTTTTACAGTTATATTTAAAACTAAAAATGATCTTTGACAGTTTCTACCAATTCCCATCGGATGAGATTTGCACRTTTTGTCACTGTACAATTAGAGAAGGTGAAACTGATGTTTTCCTGAAAAAGCAAAACTTCAGTGAGTTCAGTGAGAACCCAACTTAAATGCAAACATGGTACAGCTGGGTTTCTGACACTAGATGATACCCATTTTTCACTTCCACACACTGAAGTGTCTTCAGCTTAACTGATTTCAAAATAGCTTTGGGTGCWCAGCTTTCTGACTGTATTTTATCTGCATGGCTTGCTGCGGTATTTTATTTMAGCAACATAAAAACTCGTGTTATCAGCAGAAAATATTTCAGAAGGAATGAAGACCTGTGCTGGGTGRGTAGGACAAACAGAGCTGGCTTTTTCTGGTAGCTTGGAGCTATTTGCACAGCACTGAAGAGGGGTCCCAGTGTATAAAGGTGCCTTTGGTAGCAAGGATGTCTTGTTAAGAGCTATCTGGAATTGTCTACATGGTAAAGCTGCCATCCAGGGATGTGATCGGGATATCCATCTTTAATAATGCTCAGAAGCTGACTGGACAGGAGTGAGTARAATTCATTCATTGGCTGAAACCAGCATGAAACGGCCCATGAAAAAGAAAGCAATTTATTTTTCTGACCGTTTTCCCATGTGCTTTCCGTGGCATGGCGTGGCATGGCGTGGCGGGGCTGCTCCGGCGAGGACAGAGCCAGCAGCAGAGGCCGGCAGCTGAGGGAGCCCYGGAGCGCTCCTGCCCCTGCCCGCGGGAGCACCGGGAGCCGGAATCGCCAGGACCTGCGACGCTCCTCCGGAAAGGGACCGGGCTGGGAGCACTCGTGTGTTACAGAAATCCGGACCGGCCGCTGTGGTCAGCGCAAGGTCGCAGTGAGCCCAGGGCCAGCCCTCCATTTCCCATTATCTCCTGTGAAATCCCTCGGGTCTAGGAAAGTGGGGCAGAAGGATTCGCGGATATTCCTCAGCACTTCCATGCTGAAATGACCGTTCGGGTGTTCAGCGCTSTGCCCTTCAAGGATTCACGCACAGCACATTAATTCCCAGCTGTGCAGTGCTTCAGTGACGTATTAAACACACCCGGAGGAAAGKTACAGGGAGTTCCTGTACTTCTGCACCCTTCTACCAACCTCCGGGAATTGGTGAAAATCATAAAATCCTTCAGAGACACTTTCAAAACTGTTTGAAATATCTATCRATATCTGGGGTCCTTCTGAAGCTGCACAACCCAGTGCACTTATCCTGATGTCCTGCAAAAGAAAGCGAGATGTGCTTGTARACTGCATCTTCYCTAGGTGYGCCTGCTGGAGCAGGAAGGTTGGACTAGACGATCTCCAGAGCTCCCTTCCAGCCTTTAAGGTTCTGCGATTCCGTGATTCTCAGGCAGATGCAGATTCACACAGGTGAAGGACACTTCTTCAAGATGAGAGGATTTTATCTCAGGTCTGCAGTCACAAAATAGTTTTTCACATGGTGGTGTGGATCTCTCAGAGACAACCTGGGATGCCGGCATCTCCAAAGCATTAAAACCTGTAATCTCTGCATTACTTGTTTGCCATTTTCCCCTGTTTTTCATAACCCCGTTCCCAGCGCAGGGAGGAAGCACTGCTGTCCCGCAAGGCGCTGCGCTCACAGCACACACTGGGCACACACTGGCCTTTCTTTTAGGCATTTGGTTTCCATGTCCCCATGTTGCTTCATATCTGCTGCCTTGAAGCCCTTGCAGTGACACAGCAACCTCAGGCAGAAGGGAAAGTTCAACACTGATGGGAAGGAATGCAGAAGGAACASCCACGTGGGAATTAAAAGCGCTGCTGCTCCCGAGCAGGGGCTTGGACTTTATCGCTGGATAAAGCATGTGATAGACCACCAGACCCAGAACAACGACAGACACGAGGATCAGGAGCTGAAAGTCAAATGCATGTGACTGGTTGCTAAAACGCAAGATTAACCCTTGTCACCTACAGCCATGCTGCCCCATCCTCTATAAGGAGGTTTTAAATCTCCTGGTTATGGGATATCTTTAGGAGCAACCTTTAGTAAGGATGGCTCAGTGCCCTTGCTTGTTTTTGATAGTAGAGTGAATAATTTTGCAGTGAAAATCTTTTAATTGCCGGTATATCTTTTTGCTGTCTTCCAAGGAAAGCCAGATTACTCCAAAGAAAGAAAATCAGTCGTCATTTTAGTAGCAACATCCTCACTACAGCCTGCTATAGCATGAAAACAAATACTATCATTAATGAGAGACAAAGCATTTTGGAAAAAGGTGCAGAAGTAGTCATGAGACTTYGAATTTCGGCTGAATCTTCTTGATTTTGGACAGATTCTTGTTTCTCTAAATATTCAAAATTTTACTCCACTAGCTGCTAAGTCATTTTATTTGAGGGGAATAAGATCTCTCAGAGCTTAATTTCCCTCAAATATGAATGGGAAGCTAATTCAAATATGAAATATTCAAATATGAATGGGAAGCTAATTCACCTGTAATTGCTTCTGAAAGTTCTCCATGGTTCCAGCATACATTTTATCTAGTAGATAAGACAGCAATTCTTGTGTATTGTTTTTTGCAAGGACATGACATCACAGCTATCAAATTTCAAGCAAGATTTCTTCTTCTAGTGCATAAAGTTGCTGACATTAAAATGTATTTTTTACAAAAATAAGGTTTTTTTTTTTAGGAATAGCTGAGAAGACATGATTGATAGAAAGTACAGAGCTGGTCTTTTAGTTTAATGGCATTTATGAGGAAYTACACCAGCTTTGCAGACTTAAGGGAGGCCTGGATGGGTTCATGTACCAAACTGGCATCTTTGCCCTTGTTATTTTTTATTATGCAAAGCGTCACTAATCTTTCTATAGACAGAGCACTTTCTTTTAGAAAACATGATAGGGAGGGGAATAAGAGGCCCAGGAATTTCATTTGCCTCATTTAATTGGTGCTGTTTAAATAGACCACGGAAACACAACAAATGGTCTTTTTTTTTTATGGCATTTCTTTAAATTGTTCTGTGCTTCTAATGAACTCATTAGGTCCTCGGTGCCCGAGCCCCTGCTCCCACCATAAAACAAAACAAAACAAGCCCTTGCAGAAACAGGCAGGGGGTTGCCTGGCCTCCAGCTGGGTCCCTGCGCCAATTAATTGGGAGTGGGCACCTTGGTTAACTTTCCATCTACTGGAGGGAAAATAAGGCTTGTAGAGCAGGAGGAGAATTTTTTTCCTCCTGATTTCGAATAGAATTTAAGAAATCTTAACCTTTTCTCCTCAAAAGAGAACCTCCTTTCCCCCAAAGTAGTGAAATGTTTTTCCTGCTCTCTTTCCTTTAATATTTAATGCTTCCCATTGCTAAGCGGCTCGACTCAGCTAAGCCTCGTCTAAGTGACCCCGCTGGCTGAGCTCTGCAAGCAGAGCAGGTCCCCGGCTGCCGCACGGTGCTGATTTTCTGTCCTTATTTCCCACTCTGGCACAAACTGGGACCAGTCTTGTCAATGTGCTGAGCATGGCACAGGATCAAGGCCCGATTCTGCTCAACCAGCCCATGACACTTCAGAGTTACAACATTAACCTTCCCAAACCGGTCAGTTTCTGCACAAAAGCCGCCCCAGGGTTTCCACCTGCAGTGCTGGACATTCCCACTTTCTCTTCCCCCCCCCGTTTTGCAGTTGCATGCAAAGCTCGGGCAGGTCAACCCCTGCCTGGACGGCTGCGTGTTTCTTGGCATCTCCAGCAGCCCGTGTCCTGCTCATCCCAGCTCYGTTTTCCCTCTGCTGCCCCTTCCCATGTGCTGCAAGAAGGGTCCTGTCCTTGGGGCTCAGGGTAGATGCCCCAAAAGCACCCCCCAYGATGGCAGAGAGCTGCTGGATGGACCCAGCTGGACCCAGCAGGTCCTCAGTGCTGCTTCCCCACTCCCTTCTATGCCTGGGAAGGCGACACATGTTGGGAAGTCATCCCATTGTCAGGGAAAACGTTAAATACATGTGGATGCCTTGACATAGCTACTGTGACATGAGCAGCTTTAAAATTCGTCAGTTCCCCTATCTTCGGGAACTTTTAAGTTCTTCTGGCAATCTCAGGTATTGTGCAATGCTCTTTCTCAGGAAGGCTCCATAGCTGCTGCTTGCTTGCAGACACCTCGGAGACCTGGGTTTGGAACAGCTCCCAGAAAACGCACAAGCTGAAAGGCTTGCTGCCCAAAGACGCTGATTTGCCCCCTCTGCAGGCTAGTGCTGACCCCCGCCGGGGCTCCACAACCGTGAGCCAAGACCATTCCGTGCAAATGGAGACCAAAARCACCCGCAGACCAAGGTCCGGGCGCTGCGGGCAGGCTCGCCGCGCCGCCGGGCCTAGCTGGGGCGGGAGCGGGCCCGCAGGGCCTGGGCAGCCCRTTCCGTCCCGCCTGGGGCCTCGCTGGCCTTTTCCTCACTGCGCTTCTCCGGGGATGCGCGGGATGGTGTGATACTCAGCTGCACAGCGGGGAAACAACGGCCCCAGTCACCAGGAGCGGCCACGTGAGCGGCGTGTCCAGGGATGGCCCCAGCCAGCGGTAGGAATAACCGAGCGTGGATGATGAGATACAGAGGCATATGTGTTTCTAAATGGCAAAGCACGTCCTTATCATCAGCCAGAGCATCCTAATCAAGATGATTTTTCAAAATAACTTGCACTGCTGCTTTTGATAGAGTTGTGCACCACGTGCCTGAGCTCAAATGCACTTTCCTACAGCATCCAATGGTTTCTGAACGCTCTGCACTGACCCCCCTTGGTCAGAGGTGTTTGGCAGTAATTCCTGCTGCTTCCTGCTTTCAACATAAATCACCGCAGACAGCAGGGAAACTAGCCTGCTTGTGCTGTTGCCTGCAGCACTGTGAGAATAAAGATGAYGACAATCCTCTCAAACTAATATTTATTGCATGAAAAACGGCACAGGGGAATGGTTAGCCCTGCCACGATCTCACAGGAAGAAGAAAGGTAAATCATCCACATTGCACAGGGGACATGGAGCTGATGAGGATACCACACCAGCCCCAGGGTGCTGCAGAAACCTGCACAGCACCTGCCCTGATGGCGAACAGCGCAAAAATCACTCTGGTTTTCTATATCTGCTTTAACAACCACTCTCCTCTTTGGCTTAACTTTTGAGAGGTTACATACGACAGCTAAAAGTGCACTGGCAATTGAGCTCCCCGTATTCCTTCTACTGCCTCGCTCTAGCAGAACAGCGCTATTAACTTGGTTGCAGGCACTGGGGAATCAAACACGTACAGAGGGAGCCACACAGACGGCCGGCACGCAGAGCTAACATGGAGCTGGAATTCACACCACAGCCATGACACTGCCTTTCCCACGTGGGTGCATTTATACTGAGTATACTGGGAGGCGTATARCCGAGAAGTGAGTTTTAAAAATGTCTTTAGCTACACAAATATTATCAAAACCGACATGCCTGTGAGTGGGCATTTCTGTGGTTTGGGCATGAACCCATTGGAGCTGCAGGGAATCACTCTGTGGTTTTGAGAGTGGCTTTGACTAACACCCCTTAGACTTCTTTTTCTTTTTTTTTTCTTTTTTTTTTTTTTTTTGAATCTTTTCTGTACAGCAATAAGCAATCAATCAACCATCTCTCATTCAGAGTGCCAGACCTTTCTAGGCTTTCAGTTTTCTGGCTTGTGTGCTGCTGCTCTAACAATCGCTATTGTTTTCTGTCCTTGTAAAACTTGCGCTTGTCTGGAGATATCAATGTGACTTCCAAAACTTTAACCAAAAAACCCAGAAGAGTACAAAGCAGGGCATAAATGATCACAGAAAACCTCTGCTGTGATAAATCGGAGCTGGATGATCCCATGTTTCTCTGAGGGTGACGTATGAAACCTSAGCGAGGTCTTGGCTTTGCAGTTTCAGGATTTCTCTGTCAAGACACAGTTCGCTCATGACCAATGTGTGGAGCAGAGCAAAACATGAATATCTCCCCTTTCTCTGAGAGATCTGCATCAAAAGATGCCAGTCAAGCTTTGCTCKACCATGACCTGAAGGCACACTGAAAGTTTTCCAGCTATAATTCCACCTCAGCAGCTCCAGAGATGCATATCCAGTCTTCTCAAGAGGCCTTGGACAGCAAAGCTTTGATGTAGGTGGGGCGAGGATGTGCTCTGCTGGGGAAAACACTGCCCCAGGAGGCCAAACTGCCCTGCCTGTTGCTGTGATTTATTTGAATTTTGGTGTCCGAAGTAGTCTTAATGCAGTCAAAAGCCTGTATATAGAACAGGAAAACCTTTATGTCATCAGATAAAGAAAACACAGTATAATATCAATATATCTACTTAACMTATGCAAGCCACAGATATTGATAAACCCATTCTCCCAGTCCCTGTGGCCAGGAGAATTTATCTATCTGCCAACACGAGCATCCACTGAAWATACATATTTCTTAAGTCCTTAAGTTTCAGTCACAGCTTGATTCCAGAGAACACTGCCCTCTTGAAAGCTTGGCCCAGCTCTTCCCCATTTCCAAGTCCTGGGGAAAGTGCTCTTGGAAGTGCAGTTCCAACTACTTCCATGTTCAACTCCACCACTGTTGGGCCAGGGGTCTTCTCATGGCCCTGTGTGCCCTCACCAGAGCTGCCCTTGTCCCATCTATAGATAAGAGTAGATGTTGGCAGCTCTTGTCCCCTCTATAGATAACAGTAGATGTTGGCAGCTCTTGCCCTTGCCTCTGCTCTTCATCCAGCCCAGTCAGTCATCTCTAACTCTGAAGCTGGAGGGAGCATCCCCTGCTCTTGCAGTGCTTGGTCTCTGCAAGTGGCCTCTGCCTGAAGGGCTGGTGGGAGCACCACGTAGGAGCCAGGGGACGGAGCAGATCGGGCTGAACTGGCCTTTGGATGTGAAGATTAAACTTGAAGTCTAACTGAAGACTAAGGTAGTAAAGGAAACTCTGAGGTCTGAATAGGTATTTTTTTCTCTCCTAAATCTTCTGTGAGATAGGGGAAAATTTGATGAAGCATATGCATTTATCTAATTATTTCAAAAGCCTTTTGGTAAAACGTCATGTTTCATGSGCCTGAGCACCTCAATTAATCCAAGTCATGGACCTCAGGGCAGACCCTAAAACCACATTATTTGCCATGTGCTGAGACAAGAGCTGATGTCTTGATTCATTGCACATTCTCAACCAAAAGAAAAGATTAAAAAAAGAGGTACATTATTCCAATTTCCAGTGTATATACTTTTTTTTTTAATTAAAAACCGTGAGCTGTGAGCTGGAGCAGCCCGATCTGGCAGCAGGTTATCAGCAGGCCCTGCACACGCTGGAGGGGAGCGGGCGACGCTCCGKGCGGGAGCAGAGCAGGCGCCGCTGCCCCTTGCAGACCAGGGCTCTCCTGATTCACACGGTTTGCTAGGGCACAAGCGCTTGCCGTATCCTTGGATATAGAAATGAAGCAAATATGCAGCCTGGAGAGAAAAAGCTGGAGAAAGTCTTGTTTCTTCAAAAGGATCCTGTTGAGCAACGGGCMACTTGCACTCCTCATGGAAAGGTACCTACCTTGACCAGGGTTTGATGGRGAAGTAAGGGTGTATTTTTCTAGGATTGTGGTATTTGTGGTCCTCCCCTGCAAGAGCAGATATTCAAGTTCAAGACTGCTGTGGTACAAAGAGGACAGGACTTAAAAGGAGCATCCTGACAACTGGGCTTGAAAAGTGTCTGCTGGTGACTGCTTTCCCCCTGGGCCTTGTCTTTGCTTGGGAGCAAATTTTCTGCATTTCTCCAAGTATAAAAAAAAATCCCTCCATGTTTTCAGGGGAAGCTATTTATAATCTGACCTCCAAAGGCTGTTTCAGCTGTCCCCATTCCTCCCACTGCACTACTCCCTATAAGGAATCGTTTTTCAGGGGAAAAACAATTTCTCCTGTTGCCCCCCAGCRTTCCCGTCACGTTGCAGCCCGTGGGCACATGCTGCTGACTCTGCAAATGACTCGTCCAGACARCTCCTGAAGTTGACGACTGAAAACACATCCCTACAGCTGACCATAAAGGGATGGATGGTGAAACAAAACAAAAGCAAACAATAAAAACAATCACAAAAAGCGTATCCGTGTCTTCCCAGATCTCCTCTGCTATCTTTTCGCCTGTCTCTTGAGGAAGGTGGGCCCTTTCTTACTCATGTTCTTTCGAGTCTCTCTCTCCCTGTCATCTCTCCATGTTTTTCTGCAGAAATAGGTGTCCCTTCCCCTACAACACCCCTGTAGCTCCTGCGAGCTTCACTCCTAACCAAAAAGATGGTCCTAGAGCTTAAGCCCAAAAGGCTTTCAGATGTTTATCATGCACAAGCTGCAGTGCTGGGAACATTACTGGAAGCTCAAAGACGAAGTAGCAGGTAGTCCTGGTGCCTTTGGAGTCTGTGTCTGCTGCCTCGTTCTGTGCAGGAATGGGCAAAATGAGGCAAAGTGACTGTGCTGAGGTCCCACAATGGGTCCCCGTGGCCCCGATGCTCCTCCACGGTGCTCTGGAGCTGAGGAAACCAGCTGGCTCTGGGGCTAGCCCAGAGGTACCAGGGGAACTGGTAGCACTGCTTGGCGTTGACAAGACACTGTAAAACATAATGGCAATTTCTGCATGTAAGGAAGGAAGCTGAGGGGTCTGCCACGTTTCCATAATGGCAATTTCTGCATGTAAGGAAGGAAGCTGAGGGGTCTGCCAGAGCCTGTTTGCTCCTCCTCATGGGCAGAAGAAACTGCAGGCACAGAACTGCAGGACGTATAAAGTAAGAGAGGTAAGAGATGATTACCAGAAGAGGGGGATGGCAAYGTCCAAATTCATGCCCAGGACACGGAGCTGGGAGTCCAGCAGTTCTCATTTTGTTTCCAGTGCTTCAACCCGTGACGCACAGCACAGCTCCTAAATCCCCCGTTAGGAGAGATAGGAGTTAGCGYCCACACTCGCTTTCTATGGGATATGTGCTCTGCAATAGCTAACCACAGCTCCTCAGCGGAGGAAACATTGCAAAGGACATCTGGCTGCAAAAGGGAAGAAAGAACCCTRGGTTTTGATGAGGTTTTTCCTATGTAAAAAGGAGAAGTTGCTCCAAATTAAAGAAAGAAATGAATGCAGAAAAAAAAATGTCTAACAATACAGTTCATCCATTACACTTCTTTCTACTCCTCTTTTAGAAAAATAGGTGATTTTCTATTGTGTTACTAATGCAAAGTACCTTTAGCTGCTCTGGCAATTTGCAGAGAACCAAGGGAAAGGCTGATCAAAACCTGGCAGCAAGAAGATCCTTACAAACTGTGGAATAATCTACCTGTTCACTGTACTTTTTAAAGAAGAACTCTCCCCACGATTTTTCTTAGACTGGTCATTTCTCATGAATAATCAGAAAAGTTTAATTGCTGTCAAAATCTAAGATAAGGATTTAAATTGTATAATGCTAACAAGCACTTCTTTTTTTCTTTTCCTCTGCTGATTCTGAAAGTTCTGTATTTAAAGAGTATTCATGCACCTTTTTGGTCTTGATTTTAAATCTGAGAGGAACAGAATAAAAGAGTAAATGTCATACCATTTTGACAGTTTAAAATCCTAATCTATCCCTTGGGCTRGAAGACATAAATGCAATGTATATCCTAGTGTCTAGTTAGGCTAGGTTTGTTTCTCCAGCAACAAAACATTTTTACTTTYTTCCCTACAAAAATGAAAAAGTACAATATTAGGTTCCCACAGGATGTTGACTCCACTGGGAAAAGACACAGGGAAATAAATACAGAATGTAAGCAAAAAAATGCAAGATAAAAAAAGGTAACAAAGTGAAAGTCTAAGAACAACATGTTTGCTTAAGGATGTCAAAAGTAGGAAGAGGAAGGATTTTATCGGTTATGAAAGCTGCTTGTTTACTCAAAAAAAAAACAAGGACTGATTATAATGATTTGTGMCTAGGGATGGCTGGACAGAAACCTGCTGCTTCTGCAATTTAAAGACTTGTGTCTGTAGCCTGTGATTTCCTAACAGCTGGTGGCCAAACTCCCACAGCCGTGAGAAGAACCTCCTTTTTGAGAAATGCAAAGACTGAAGCATAAATTTCACCTGCATTACTCACTTATCAGGAAAATGCAGCAATTTTTTCCCAGAGCCAGACAAATACAGCAAAATTAGAATGTAAAATACTCACAAGAAATGGTAATAAACTGAAGCAACACATGCAAGGACCTCCTGTCAGCAACCTTTGATACAGAGCCTTGCAAGTGGTTACCTGCAGGCTCAGCGCCCATCTTGGAAAGGTAAAAATGTGCAAGAGTAGGAACATGCCACAAACAGAAAGTTTTTGAAGGTCACCTTTAAAACTCCACTGTAAACTGGCTTTATATTTAGATCAGCATGTTAGAGTGTAACTGCATTGCCTGTCTGCTTCCTCTAGCCATACGAGAAGAGATTTGGCTTGTAAATCTTTTCCTGTGCGCTCCACAAAGCTCYGCGTCCCAAGTTCACCGGGTTTTTAGTGTTGTGCTCTCCTTCCCAGAGCACAACGGTGGGAAAACACATCCCTTGGAGAAAGCCCAAGTCTGCCTGGGCTCTCCCATATCTGCTGATATTTTCTCATTCTGGGCTGCAGCTATCGAATAAGATGAATGCTTAACGAAAGCCTGCACTTGCRTTTATTATTTTCCATGAACTGAGGGATCTGGGTTCAGGGAATGTCACTGCTCCTTCCCGGTGAGTAATGCTTCTGTGATTCCCTACGACAGCCAGCTCCGGCTCTGCTGATCTTCAGATGCTCATAACAGGTTTTAAGAATGAAAAGACTGCAAATGAGTATTAAAAAAAAMCCCCACTACTCTATAGTTTTAACCATTTACAGGGGACAGTCTGAATACTGAGGAAGCTCGAGTAATAAGCTGACCTGTGAATGCTGGGCCCAACAAAACCTCGTTTTCCTTGGATTTTTATATCATGATTGACTACAACTCTTAACTGAACCTAAGCATTGCTGTTAAATGAGCTCAACTTTTGTCATATACAAGAAAATAATAACATACGAATAAAGCAATCCAAGATTTTCATTGCTGTTTGCCTGCAGAGAAACAGAGGAAAGTAACCGTGCAGTGGGTTCCTTAATATTGTATATTTCTTTGTGTATGGATGGAGCATCGATTGTAGACTTTCTGTGGGCTGATAACAATAGAGGCTAAATTCAAGTCCTTCTCAGTTGCCAATTTCCACTAAAATCACAAAACGATGTCTTTGTGATTCCTATTGCTCTAGAATGACCTCTACAGTGCCTATGGGATAAACATCATTATAKGGAAACAGAGAGATGGCTTGATTGCATTAGGCTTTTTTATTTAGAAAACAGTAAGTTAATAACTAAGTAAGAAAGAGTAATGGCAGGAGAAGCATTCATCTTATATTAATGAACTCAGRTGAACTGATCTCACCACACGCTGTTCACAGAAAACCAGATCTAAGCTAGGGAAAGGAATACGGGTATAAAGTGTAATAAGTAGACCACAGTTCTTAGACTTTGGATACAGCATTTTGAAAATGGACTTGAGACTTTGGAAATCTTAAAAAAAAAATGCACCTGATTTTCAGAGAATGGAGGGCCAGTGTTTCTGTAAAATAAATTCTCTTTAGGTATCTCTGTTTACATACATTGTGCCAAAGCATTTCAAGTAATTTTCACCTCGGCACTATTCCCATGAAAAGCAAAGCCTGATTGCAGAGCTTTTGCCCAAACTGAGAAGGCATTTTAGGATGCAGATAAACACAGGAAGCTATTACTCAATACCCCAGGCAGACTTAAAAGGAAAACATAATGGGGAGAGAAGTTCCAGGTAGCAAATAAAAAGCCTGAAGCGAAAAATATTTCACTACCATACTGAYTTACTGTCAGCAGCTGAAACATGTTTATGAATAAATGGAAAACGGAATGACATCTAAGTGGGATTAAATTGAATCACTTCTTATATTAAGACGGAATGGTTGCTTGCTGAAGGACTCTCTGTCTAGTGTTCTGATTTTTCCTGTGACTCCAGAATCATTGTCATTTATGCCTTATCTTGTTACTCTGAATGCAACACGCTTCTCAAACTCTTTCTTTTGTTTTGGAGGGTAAACCTGAAGAAAGCTGGAATTGGTTCTTATTGTAAGTTATATCATTGGACTATGAAATATTTGTTTTGGGTGTCAGAGAGAGCATAGCTGGCCTGCACAAAAGAAAATGGATCAGTCCTTCTGCAGCAATTATTGACAGGGATGCAAGATGAAGAAAGTCCTCGATTCTCCAAGGACCTCTCCAAAGTCCAAAAAGGAAGTACAACAGAGTATAAAAGGATAACTCAACTAACTCGAGCAATAGTACTCAAACACTGTTTGACTGCTCAGTGGAATAGCTTTTAAGAAGGAAAACAATGTAAGAYGAAATTTCGTATTCAAGCAACAAAGGAAAGCAGAGATTTAAGTGCAGAGAAGTCATAAGGCTGGAAATTCCCTTCTACTTTACCTCACACCGACTTCCTGTTTGGTAACAGCCTGGCTAAGTGTTCTCTGAAAGCTGCCCTGACCGTCCCAGGAATCTGGTTCCTACTGCTTCAGTCTCCTCGCGAAAAGGGACACTTCAGTTGTCTCCCTGGTGTCCTCTGTCCTGAGTCAAAACATAAAACCAGGCTCTAAACTACTGTAAATACACATCATTCCACTAACTTAAGAAGGAACAGTGCTGACATTGACATAGACCGAGAACCTGGGAAACTTCATAATTTCAAAGGAAACTGAAGACATGAAAAGCTGCGGCAGAAATATTGGAATTCCTCGTAGTATCAAGACCCATGCCTGATTTAGTACACGTTTTGTGGCGTATCTCTCAGAGAAATCCCATACAGGTTAAAAAAAAAAAAAAAAAAAAAAAAAAGGAATAAAGGAGTATTTAAGGGAGATGGATAAAGCCAGATTTGATGTAGCCACACAACTCTCAGCAGATCAGCATGCTGGTATAAACTGCTTAATCACACAAAAAAAGAAGACCTTTCCATCCATTTGCCTGCAGGAGACTGGTAGGGTGCAAAAAGGGGAATCTGCTGAAGCCCTATTTCCATGCCTCTTAGCTTATGTTTGTAATTGCTGCTCACTTCATATTCAGCTGGTTCTGCTTTAGCATCTCAATGAGGATTCCAAGTGATATGAACAGACTGGTCAATTCCTTACCTGGAATTAAAATATATGGAGAAAGCCAGTGCTCACAAAAGTGCAAAGCACAACTGAACTTCCCCAAATCCTCACTGTCCAACGGACAAACAAAGCAGGGATTTCTGGCACGGACAGGAGGTAAAGCTGACAACTGGCTGATCCATCCCCTGCTTCTCATTGCCCACGGCTTCATCCAGGCTATTGGGACAACCAGTTTGTGCCCGTCAGCTTGGAGCCCATGTAACAGGGTTCRCCAGTCCATCCAGCTCTCTGTGATCACTGCGGGGAAACCTTTATGTAAAAAGTCATCAAAATCAAAGRAAAACCACAGCATACAGGCTATGGGCTGCTGAGAAATACTTCAGACTGAACCCTCCAGATTAAAGTCAGTAGGAGCTGGGCCTTCGGAAAATAACCTTTACTGGGTAGTGAAATAAACACCCATGGCTTTACTGCTTTATTCATTTCTCTGTTGCTCACAAATCTGCTAGTATTTTTGTACTCCAAGGGGCAGATACTCAACCTTTCCACCTGTGCTGTGAAATCCTAATTGTATTTYGATGTACTTTTATACTAAAAGGCAAATGAGAAAATATCTTTCCCTCTCTGTACTTCTTTCTGCCTTTTTATGTGTGTCTCATTTTTTTGGACTGTGGTGTTCCCATAATGAAACCAGGGAACAGAAAACTGCATTTGACATATGCAAATTGTGCTGCCTCGGTGTGGAAAAACCCCAATAAACAACCAGTCTTTCTTATTCAGTTGACAGATTACAAGAACAAAAACAGCCTTTCTGGAAAACAGAAACGAGTGAGAGAAAGAGAGAAAGAGGGAGAAAAAGGGGAAGAAAGAGAGAAAGAGAAAAAGAGGAAGAAAGAGAGAAAGAGAAAAAGAGAGAAAGAAAGAACTTGAGAGGATGTCTGCCTTTTTCTGTGTATAAAGGTGCCATTTTACTTAACCAGACCAGTGGTTTGGCACGGAAACTTTCATAATTTCCTAGCAATGCTGTCACTAGGAAAAGACACATATCTGGGCTGCAGACCATGCCAGCTCACAGCAGCCACTGGCCAAGCTCTCTGACTACGAGATGGCTCTATGCAAAACCACAGTAAACCCAAGGAAAAAGAATGGTGACTGAAAACACGTAAATCTTAAAAAGGTAATGGTAAATCTTAGGTAAATCTTAGGAGAAGAGAGCTTCCAAAGTTCTCTTCTGATCTAAACTTACTTTCCTAAGAATTTAGGAAACTAAGTGGCCAAAGTGGCCACCAAGTGGCCACTGACAGCTTGGGAAACAACACCCTATACCTGTACACCCTATACAATTGACTGAGACTATCAATTCTAATACAAACAAAAAAGGTGTTTTGTTGGCTGCCTCTATTACGGCTAAATAAATCACAAGCAARACTTAAAGGACCTTTCAGTGATATGTAGTAGGAAGTATATCTTRGAATGAGTTTTTCACCTGACGTATCCTTACTTGCACAACAGTGAATTTTTGCAACAGCCTGCATGCTACGTCCCTAATATAAAGATAAAAAAGAAAGTTTGACTTACGCTCACATAGAATTATGTAAGGATAATAATCTGCTGGTTTCTCTACAGAGGAAAAACACATCTGAGATGCTGCACAYATAGCTGTGTGTCTAAACCGAACAGTTTCTCAGTATGGCACTCCCTCAGCACGGCACCAGCAACTGCTACATATCAGCCGTAAAAAAAGGGCAGCTTCACTCGGCCAAATAAGCTCACCTTTTTGCGGCTGGGAATGGAACATGCACTCTAAATGGCAAAGCAAAAACATTGAGCGGTGGGGCAGAGAAGACAGTTTTGGCGTTGATTGATGGAAGAGMAGTGAAGTGTCATTAGAGACATTTCTTGAATCACTGGAATGTATGGTACGTGAGGACAGCATCATGTCAGTGGTACAGACGGAATGGTTAAGATGTTATACTGTAAAATACAGGGCTGCCCTACTGTTCCACTAGCTTGTGAATAGACACTGCAAAAATGAAAAATAAAAGTACTTTACATACACATTCCTAACTCCAAAGCCCTGTTCCAAGTGAGACTATTTAGAACTGCCCCATCATAGCCAAATATTTTTGTAGGTCTAGCTAATTAGAAGCCACAAAGCTGAGCTTTGCATGACATCCTTTCTAGCATATGAACAATGCCCTTATGCTAGAAAAGGATAAGTATGTAGGATAAGGGCTTATGTCCTGATGGACACACAAGAGAACTGGCTTTCGTTAGCCATGTTCTTAAACCAGATTCAGTCACTGCAGAAGTCTCTTTTTGTAAACAATAAAAGTATGGCTGTTGTAATTTAATGTGGTTCTTTAGTCTAGCAGTACAGGAAAATTTTAAGAATCTGCTTCTATTTTTCTATTTTTCTAATCTTTTTTTTTTAATTTCATGATATTCAAACCTTTTCCTTTTTCTAAAAAAAAAAAAAAACTACAGCCATTGAACAACATTTTTGAAAGAGATAACAGAAGTCTGAACATTTGCAGAATTATCCAAAGAGGACAAAGCTAAACAATTTTGTTGTGCTTCCCACGTTAAACAGGTATAGATAGAAGAGAAAGATAAAGCACAACACAACTCTCCAGACATATTCACTGGTTAGGGTGGACTTTACACTCCTGGTCCTGCAGGTGTAAGGAAAGGTGCATATAGTTTTTTCACAGAGAAGGGAATTCTCTCATTTTCTGTCCCTTCAGCTCTCCCTTATTTAAGAACTGCTGTTTATAGTTTCTCACAGGCTAAGAGCAGCAGGAGAAAAAGGGAATTGCACACCCGGAAAGAAGGCACATATGAAAGTAAAATGTGAACAGCAATGAGAAATACTCGAAATTTCCCAAAAGGATATCGTATATCCAAAGTGATGAAATACAAAACATAGCATGGAAATAGAAATGACTAAAACWGCTCTTTATCTCACTGGTTAACAGAATTATTTTTCTAATATTTTAATCTTGAAGCAACTCTGAACAAAAATACAAGTAATTACAGGCACTTTATCCCTGAATCTAAGCTGCATACCAGCTTGTTAACAACGAATGACTTTAACGGCTTTACTCAACTTTATTTCTAAAAACATATTAAGAAAACTGCGCAAGACAGGTAACTTCTTATTTAGAATAGTTTCCTAAGCCATGAAAGCTCCTCAGCTTTTCGGCAAACCATATGTGGTTTTACAGATAAGTGTATTATTCATAATCATTGCTAATCACTATCAGCAATGATTGCAGTATATCCCTGGAACACATCTGTTGGTGATAGTTTCATGGCTAACAACTCAATACCTGTTATTGACGTAATGTCACTCTTAAGTGAATGATGTAAATTATCTACCTTTTTCACTTGGATATACAATAGGCATTTTTCAGGTAGAAGGGTTGTATTTTCCCTCACAATATCCC
Source organism: Nothoprocta perdicaria (assembly GCF_003342845.1). NCBI lineage: Eukaryota > Metazoa > Chordata > Aves > Tinamiformes > Tinamidae > Nothoprocta > Nothoprocta perdicaria. Next base: position 852,038 of record NW_020455495.1, on the reverse strand, counting down.
CTCCCATTTTGTATATCCTAAGGAACCTAACAGAGCAGTTGATCATTAAGACAGTATCTACGGGATCAAGGGATTATTTATGGAATAAAGTAAATACAGGTACTCATATCAGTCTTCCCTGATAGAACAGCTAAAGCCTGTAGCCAAAACACAGGGTACTGATGTCTGATAAACACCCGATGGTCAGGAAATGTTCTCCTTTACACATCATACTACCTGGAAACAAGGGGAGACAAAATCAGCTTTCTGCTAGTAACAAACGCATCTCAGTTGCTCATATCATAGTACATATGTACTGCACAGGTCCACCTATATCTGACATATGTTGACTTTGGTAAGGAGGCTGGATTTTCTCTGTGCTGACTCTTGGGGACAACACATCAGAGAGGAGAGACAATTTCATTCTCTGGGCAGGTTGATGTGATCCCTGCTTGTGTCGTGTCTGCGGTAGCAGATAAATGTACAGCTTCACAGGCTAAAGCAGCAGATGGGCAGCGGGCTGTGCTATCTAGAAAGGACCTGGTGAAAGGGAAAAAATACAGTTAAAAGAAGAATACTTCAAAAACATGCAAGACAAAAGCACAAACCATACAGGACATACATCATTSATGCCGATGGGATAACTGGGAGAGTTTCTATGGGTTTTGAATACATGAGGTGCTGATAATTTAGGTGTGGAGCATTTCAGAGTGTCAGATCACTGACAGGTAACCCAACCTGGGTCAACCTTGGCCATGACAAGACTAGTGTACAATGCACATGGCCATAGTTTTGGCTCTGTGCTTCCATATCTGGATGGACAACATCTACAGGAGGAGGTGACAGTTGGGGTTGAATGAAACAACATGAACGTGTGACAAAGCATCTTGCTATTAATGCATTTTGTAAATGAAAATGACAAAAATCTATGAGTCCATTCAGTGAAAGCCTCTGTGCTTTGTGTAGCCAGACTTGCATTCACTGAGAACAGATCAGGCTGCTGCCCGTGGGTTTGCTAGCAGGAATTCACAACCTGGCCCTCTGAGATAACACAGTTCTGGAGGCAGCAGACATGTGGCAGGCTGGTGGGCATGTGAACACAGTGCTCCTTTGTGACAGAAAACACAGAAGCAAAAGCTGAAAGGGACCTCAAGAAATAATCTGAGACCATTCTCCTGACCCCACGGCAGGATTATCTGTAGCTGTGTCGCCCCTGACAGATGTTTGCTTCACCTGCTCCTACAGACCACCCACGTGCCACGGTTTTACAGCAATTTATTCCAGTGCTGTCTCATTTAGAAACAATGCTACTCATAYTGTTGTTCAGCATGGACAGGTTGGTCTTTCTGTAATCGCTTTCTGTGTATTTGTGAATTATTATATTCCTTCTCAGTCTCCTCCTGGCTGAGGAGGAAGTATGTCCCTCTCTGTCCCTCTCTGTCTGTCCCTCTCATTATGCCCCATCTTTCTTGGAGCACAAGTGCCCACACTAGACCCTAGTCTTAGAAAAACTAGACAGGACACAAGGCTGACTTCATATGTTTTCCAAATTGCATTTTCATTCAGAAGTGGATCCAGATGATGCTTATTTTAAAATAAACAAGTTCTTTGTTCCTTATGAACATCACAGGGATTTCTTCCGAGCACTGGGAATGGTCATCTTGCACATGTATTTTCCTTCCTCTGGCTCCCACAGGGGATGGATCAGCTTTAATTTCTGCAAGGATTCTGTCTGACCCCTCTAAAGCAAAGGAATTCATTTAAGTGTTTCTATACACATGGTAACATGTGTATATGTTGTATATGATGCCATGTATGCAACATGTACAGCAAGTAATTGCTGAGTTACAAGTCCCAGTGGATAATATTACATGATAGAACAGCATGGTCCCTGTCAAAATACACTGAACTCCTTATGGACAATAATTGAGGATTTTGCTCTCACTATTTTTGAAAAGAAAACTGAGATAGAAGATGGGGACCTTAGCTCCTCTGCCCTCATTCATGACTCATACTCATATGAGTTTCTTCCATTCTTACTGTCTTTTATCTTAAAATAGCTCTCCACCCTGCCTGATGCTAACTGCTTAGACATAGTTTTAACAAACATTCACATCTCTTTGTCTCATTTTTGCCACAGAAACTGAGATAACTGAGGAGTTTCTCAGACCACAGCGCCCTAATGATGCATCTTCTGCTGCAAACCATCTGCCAGGACTCGCTAGCTAAGACACGGGCCAGTTTTGTCCCCTGTCTTGAGTGTCCAAAGCTAATTCTGACAGCTTACTCCAAAACATAAAGGCAATCACGATTGCAAGCCCAAGATTATGACTGTATCCTATTGCCAAAGAAAATCTGAAATCTCTTTGCTAGCTAATTACTTAAAGAAAAGAAAGAGACCATGGAGGCTTTATTTGTGGATTTACATTGTAAGAATTGAATTAAATCTCTGAAAAACAGAAGCAATCCCACTAGCCTTTTTAAGGAAAAGCTTCTCCTGCACACTATTCTTCTGAACGCCAAATAATCAGCTTAGCTGATCACTGCTYGATAAGCACTGCTTAGCTTGATCACTGCACTTCTTCATGGCCCCCAGGCCTTACTCTCCTGATAGGACGAGGAACATAAATCAGGAGAACAATTTTCTGAGGCAAATATATTTCAGAGACAAATATATTAAAAGGAATGGGAAAGGTGTTTTCTTTTTATCAGAAAATTTTACACTTACATAAATGTAAACAACTACTGAAAGACATGTATTTGTTTTACTTTTGAAAAAAAAGGCAAGTTAYAAAATTATTGTTCCTACATGAAGATAAAACACAAAGGATCACAAAACACAAGACTTCCAGCACATTTCCAATTAGGAMTTCTTTTGTTAAAGATAACCATTTCTGAAAAAGTGCATTTCTAGATGTCTTGAATAAAATTGTTAAGATTGAAAATTGTTCCATAAATAAGAAAAGCAGAGCAACACTTCTTTGGCATGACTTTACTTTTACAGTAGCAGGCTGTATAAACACCATTTATTCAGTTACTATTAAATCAAAACATTTCTGAACTAGATTTCTGGCACTAATCACTTCCTGGATTCCTCCTTTACTCAGGTGTGTTCTTTATTTTTCAGATGCTCCCTCCTCGAGGTCAAAGATACAGGAGCATCAATTCACTCAATGGACTAAATTCCAGAGGAATTCATGCTCACTGATGGACCATTGAGCTTCCTAACCACTCAGGAGACTTTAATCAAGCTGTTTGGTGAGAAAGAATAAAAGTTGAGAGAAAGACTGAAAAGTTAAACATGTGAGCTTTCAGCGGGACAGCTACAAAACTGGAGTTAACAAYTAACTGTTAATTACATACCGTGCTGCTGAGAAAGAAAGGAATAGTATAAGACAGACGGCAGCAACCGACCCTAGTCCAACAGCAGTCACGTATTGTGGAGTGGGCGGTAAATCTGAAAGGAAAATATCAAACAATTTAAGTGAGCAAAGGTGTAGTTTCAGTCTGAGGCTTTASTGGCTGAATCTGCTCGAATCTAAATAATTCTAATAAATCTCACGGGTTAGACTGACTGCCCCATCAGGCAGGAAAGGATCTGACTATTCAGTAGSAGCGGTCAGCTAAGGAAGTAGGATTAAATGGTGTGTTTCTCAGAAATGATCACATTTCGCCATCCCTCACCTTTCCTGTTTATCTTTTCCTTTTAATTTCTGATACTCTGTGTCAAATTTTTCTCCATTTTCCACTGGCAATTTCCATCCCAGTCATACRTCAAGGTGGTCTCTGGTGCCAGAAAATCCTAATTAAACATCTTGATGATTTTCTTTCATCATTCTTGMAATTCATGTATTGTTTTCCCCATTCTTTTTTTTTTCCCTCAGGAAAAACTATATAAATAAACCTGGCCAGTAACAGTATTACCCAAGCCCTCCATGCCAAAAGCCACATAGCTCTGAACAGAAAGTTTATACTAATTTAAGGAGGACAACACTAGAATTATTAAGAACAACCTGTGAAAGGCACCTGAACAAACATAAACTTGAYCCTTCTACCTTCATGACATTTTCAGTAGCAGGTGAAAGTTACTCCTTTCTTTCTGGATTTCCCACAGACATYTGTGTCACTGGATCTTATTCCTGCAATATTCCACACCTTTCCTTCCTGCTAACTCTAGCACATGTAACTACTGGATGCTTTAGCAAAAGCTAAATTTATTGCAAAAAGAAATGCAAATTCCTTATTCAGTGAAATAACTGCATACAGCAATGAAGAGAACCCAAATGCTGAGCCATCGGGGAAGAGATCTCTATTATATAAGTGAATGTCCTTTTTTTGGCTCATCTGAAGGCACAGGTATAAGAAGCAGGCTAGGATTTATCCATACCACTTTCAACGGTTGGCTTGAAGCACAAAAACACCTATGAGAATAACAATAAAGCAATTAAGAGAACTTTAAAAGTTTGCCCAACTCTGCTGGTGTAGGAAGGCTTGCATTGATGTTGCACTTCCTCCACATCATGGGAAAGCTTGCAAAAGAAAACAGTTTCAGTTAGGGACCTCATGAGAAAATGTGTTTAACTTCCAAGCACGTCCAGGTTTTGGAAAAAGTTGAACTATGATAGCTGCCATATGTAAATGAAAGCAGGCGCCAGTCCTCCTAAAAACTACAGAAATGCCTTCCCCACAYGTTGTAGAATACGTTTTCTGGAAAATCCTCAAATTAGTTCTTCTCAGGCAACCATTAGCGACAAAAGGAAGGGCACTTTTAAGAGTGTCTATGATTTTTACAACAACAATTTATCCAGCAATGCGAAGTGCTGTCTGAAAGGCATGTGAAACAGTGCAGTTGGCTTCAGATCCGATTTACAGAACTGTCCTTCACACAAGTGGAATTAACTGGAATACTCCTTACAGGATTCAGCAGGCCAAAATACTCCCAGCCTYTCCAAGTGTACAAGTCTCTTTAAGCCAAGAACACGGTCTGCTTAGAAGTCTCTCCAATATTTACACACAAGCAGATTTACACACAAAGGTAAAGGCCTGTCCCGTCCTACTTTCCTCTTGCAAAGCCCATCTTTTCACCTTTTTGCTCCCAAAACATATGTATGGCAATCTCCCATAGCATATATATATATGCTATGGGAGATTGCCATACATATGTTTTGGGAGCAGCCCTGTGCCACGTGCTCTAGGTGACCCTGCGTGAGCAGGGGGGTTGGACTCGATGACCTCTGAGGTCCCTTCCAACCTTCGGCATTCTATGATTCTATGATATATATATATGACAATTTCTCACAGTGCTCTATAAGTTGGCAATGGAAAATTCAAAGAGGGCAGTTTTCTGCCCTTCTGCTGTTACTTTACAGCTCTTGCCACTTTGGACCAGCAGAACAGACCTCAAATTCACGAAAGCTTAGCAGAATTTCTCATAAAAACAAGCTGCTGAGATGATATTCTAAATAGAGCAGCAAATAAACCAAGTTGTGTGAGGAAACAACTAGAAATACACCTACAGTTGTCCCTGGCAGATCAATAACACTAGTCAGATGTGGCTTTTTCTGAGTAGCAGAGGAGATGCACCACAGACACTGACCCTTTCAAAGACATCATCATCTCACCTCCTAGTGGCACAACTCTTAGCACATTTCCACATGTGGCCTTTCAAATCCAGACTCTAGAGTTTGTAAGGGACTCTCAGGCTGCCACTTCTTTTGTTAGGAGAGGTGAATATTTGCCTTTTCCTGTAATTTGATGCAATAGGCAAAGATGGTTCCTCCTAATACAGAAGAAAGGATATTTTCCTACATTTTTCTGTATTTTTCAAAATAAGTTTCTAAAACTACCTTTWTCTTTTGTGTTTCAAATCCTGGTCACAAAACCAGTGCTGTAAATGTGATGCCCCAAACGTTTCTCCTCTAAACACTGAAGTGCACAGCAAAATTTCTGCTTTATAATYCCCAAAGTGAATCAGCTACTGATAGTGAATGAAAGAATAGCCACAGCAATTATTAACTTTATGTTAGAATGTTACCAAACCAWGCTTTGATTTCTGTTTTCTCATTAAAGAAAAAAAAAAAAAGCACTTACTTTTGATTTGTGCCCAAATAGCACAGGACTGTGTTCTCACCTGAAAATGAAAATATATTTTTTTAAATCACTGTTTCAGAACAGAAAAAAAAATACTATCATTTACAACCTCACCAGCCAGGCAAATATTTAATTTTATTGTTATAGAGAATGTTTCTTTCTTCCCTGCCTCCAATAACAGGAGGTAGTAACTTAGTAAGGAGTAAGTTACTCAGTACTAAGAAAATGAAGAAAAGTTACTCAATGACTTTTCTGAAATCAGTAAAGATAAAATGGCTTGACAGAAGCATAGTTCTACTCTTCCTTTCTTTCTATTGCTTTCTATTGCTTTCTATTACACAAAAGGATCTTTGAAGTTGTGTGGTCAAAAAAAATCAGTAATTACAAAATGGTAAGGCTGAATGTACTCTATTCTTGTGTAGCATATATATGCTAAAACACAATACTTAATTACAAGGTTTTCAAATACTATGCTGCACTTTAATTAATTTTAAAGGWTTTTTATCAATACTAACAAAAGTTCATATTCACAGTATCTAAACAAACGTTTAYCAAAACTCTTCCTTTAACTGTTTAACAGGTTTGTTTTTCCACAAGTCTTGGCATCTGTGTACCCTTTATCCCCTTTTGTTTCATATAACATAAAAACACATGTGTGTGCCTGTTCTATTTTAAATTCTATTGTCTCTTGTATAATTACTGGGAAGTTTATTTTTGGAGTGCTTCTGCATAGGTTTTCTTGCTAAATGACTTTCACAGACTTTCACGGAATACAGGTAATGCATCGCTCATGAAAGCTTCTGGAAAAATATATTAAGCTGCCAGGATAATGACGTATTTTCATGAAATCAAAGAYGTAAGGTATGAAGCATCTGCACAAGAGCACAGGGCAACATTTATATGCTTATTCTTCCTTTTGTGTGCCTGCATGCCTAACCCTGTGTTTCTAAAGACAAGCTTTCATATTAAATCTTCTAGCTATTTAAAAACACAAAAGACTGAGAAAGGAATGTCTATTAAGAGAGCAAGAAAAAAGAATAAGGAATGGATTTAAAAAWTCTGCCAAATAAACACCAGAGCCTATTAGTAACTTGCTTAAGTGCCATCATTTTGGAACAACTACCTCCTCAGCCCCCTCAGGTTTGCAAAAAGTCAGTCCTCCCCCACCTAGGAAAAAAGTTAATAGACTTCCTAGGAATCTCAACAACAACATACACTACTTGCCCTTGATGCCAGATTTATAACAAGTTTATAACCCTTCCTTTGATGAAGCAGCAGCTGAAAACGCCTGCAAAACCCCCATGCATTCTAGGAAAGTTATCAGACAGATTACCCCTGCAAATATTCAAGCATCTTTTGTACATGACTGATTTTATACAAAGCTCTTATTTAGTAAAAATACCAAATGTAACAAAAAAAAAAAAAMCAGAATAAAGTACTAAAATGATCTCCACTTTCCATAGACAGTCAGTCTCACATCATCTATATGCATATAACTTTTGTTATAATGCCTATGCTGTTTGCACCAGAAAAGCTGATGCCAACATTAAAGTTGTACAAAATTTTTCCAAATAAATTAATCTTAAATCAGTTTAAATTGCTACTACACATCTTAATTCTCACCATTTACTTTCAGGACAAATACTAACAATTGCACAAAATATTCCAGCAAAAGAACTGAAGATAAACCAGCAGCTTTGTGCCATAGATTTAAGGCCCATTTCAAAGAAAGAAAATGAGGAATCAGAGTTGACCAGTCTTTGCAAATCCAATAAGTGTTTTCATATAACATAATGCAAATTCACCTGCTTCTTCTAGAAACAAAAACATAAAGGAAGATGTATATTAATGACTYGGTGCATTCTAAATAGAAGGAACTGAACTGTCACTTTTATAAGTAACATATATCCCATTAAATCAGTGTCTGGTCTAGAAAATATATCTGGCAACTTTGGACAATGGTCCTCATGAAGTAGTAGGAAAATATAACYTAGTAACAGCATAACAAGCATCTGAACAGATGCATAAGTAATCTGCGCTGTTCAGTGCTTGAAAAGCCTCAAGACAAATGACAAAGTAAAATGTTTCCTCCTATTATAAAATGCTGAAGAGAAAGAGCCAGGGAAACCAATGCGTAAAATCTCAGGAGACATAAACCAAATCGAAAGAAGTACTTAGGAAAGCTTAATGAGGGTAAACTTGTTATATATTTGGCTCATACAATAATCCTGCTCCACAGAGCCAATTCTGCTGAAAAATACATAGGCCTAACTCCAAATTCCAGGTTATTTTGGGATAACAAGACTATTTATGAGTTGAGTGCCCTTCACTGCCATTTTTCTGCTGGTTCCTTCAGACTATTAACCTGAAATTAGTGGCAGATGACAGGTTTATATCAAGATCAGGAACCACCTTACTTGATTTATTAAAAACTTGAAAGTAGATGCCACATAAAAAGTATGATGCACACATACTAATAGATACCAGTACAAAAATGACATATATTTACTTGCTCTATTTCATTTACTTGGGTCTGAGGCAGAATTATGTTTATTATTAGAAGCTGTTTTCATTTACTGAGGTTTAGGAATCGGGTTCCAAATCTGCAGAGATCTTCAAGCGGCCAAAAAATGAGTATTTGCTCTGCCACGTTGCTTTTTGCTTACAGACAAAACCCCTTTTTTTCACAAACATTTTTTTCTCTGCAGGATGTRTATTTGATAGTCCGGACAAAGACAACCTTGAAAACACAGTCATCTGACTCACTTAGGAAAAACTAAATGCTGCTGACACCTCAATTATCCATTAAACATCAGCTGCAGACCAGTGAGATGGATACTGATGGAAAACCAGTGGAATAAAGACATCCTGAGAGGAAACACACTGAACAGCTGAGAGAAATGTACATTTTAGAAGCTTTGTATCTGATTAAAATAAATATTTAATTTAAAACCCAATAATTCATGCTAGTAATATGTCTTCCAGCCAGCCATCTCCAAGTGAAGTGCAGTTAACATTCATTGCTACTTCAAATGTAACAGAAATGATAAAATATGTATTTAYGTGGTTATTTGGAGAATTACAACACTTGGCTCTGGAGCATTAAACTCAAAAATGAGAAAATTCTTCATTGATAGGTAGTTATTTCAGATTTCTCAATACAAACCTCCTTCACTAAGTTCTGGCTTAAAGACATAGCTTCAATTAGTGAGGGCAGAGCTGGCCCTTCATCTTTAATTCTTTCCATTGTTTCCCTTTTGGCAACCAGAATTACTTCAACATAACAATGACCTGAATATCCGTAAGGAATTACAACAGTTATTTAAAGATGCTTCAGATTTATTCTCATTCTGTCAATTTACAKATATTTTCAACATAATAAAAATTTAACACAGAGCTAAAATTCTGCTCTATCCACAGTTACATTTCTTTCCACAGGTATAAAGGAAAATTTTGAAAATATCCATTACCTTGTTCCACTCGCTTATGATTCTCAAAAAAACAGAATACTCTTTTCCCAACTTTAAAGGAGCATTATAAAAATTTCCGTAGTAATGTCTGTCTCCAAGTGTGATTGACATGTTATCAGCAACATCTTTGCCTTGAAATTCAGCTGCCACATATCCCTCAGTGTCAGTGGTGTTGCTGAAGAAAGTTGCAGCAGCAAATGAATCACAAATAAAAGTGTTCTGCAAACCCAGGGGAAGCACAATCACCTGATAGAAACTAGAGTAAAACGAAAAGGTAAACTTTAGCCCTCAGTTTAAGGCACTAAGCATCATACTTTCACTATATTTCCACTTTCTTTTTTCTTCCTTACACTCTTAACTGTTTTTAATCATCAATGATGTCCAATATGAACTTTTCTTATAGAAGAATATTTCCCTCAGAGTGTTCAACAACATTTTGTACAAAGAGTAAGACATGCACAATTTAGACTGGTTCCACTTATCACATGCACATTGATTTTAAATGTTATTGCATCTTAACTTGAGCATGAAATCCAATTTCTATAGGATTCCCACCGCTCTCATCTGATGTATTGACATCTGATCATTGACAAAACAGAACTAATGATTGGCCTCTAAAAACTATTGCTCAGAATTTCCTAGAAGGAAGTCTTTTTCTGTTTAAAGGAGAGGATCCGTTTTCTAAAAAAATTATTAGATTTTTCCTCATACCTTTTAAAACAAAGTTTAGCCTATGATACTCTATTACAGAAGAGTATTTCTCAGAGCTTTTRTATCAGCAATTTCCTCGTATATTACTAGCTTTTAAGTATTTCTGCTTTAGTGAGTTGCAATCACCATTTCCCTCTTTTCACAAGAAGTATTTACTATGATGTAAATCTTATCTCTTCCCCAAAAATATGTATTTTGGCAGTAATACAATAACATGAACACAGTACTTTAGAATATGCAGAAAACAAAAACAGGTTTTGTTATTAATTTCCTCTGTCTCCTATAAAATAATTCTGTTGGATGCACAAATTCACTGGAAAATAAAAATTACAGGGGTAGAACTGCTCGTGCACACACTAATAAACATCTACTGTGACTTCACTGTGGCTAGAGGTAAAAAACAACAAAAACTCAGAACGATTAAGGACAGATTTTTGGTCCAGAAAGTGGGTAAGAGTCTGTAGCCAAATAGTATCCCACTAAGGGAAGCAGAACTGTGAGTCATAGCTCAGTTTTATCCCACTGCTAATAAAAAAATAACCTAACCCAAACAAAAAGCTCCTATATATAAAAAGCATAAATCTGCAGAATATTTTTTGAAAGGGTAAAGAATGTTCAGAGACAAACCTGATGGGGCCATTCTGATCATCTGCTTTCCGGAGTCGGAGCAAGGGCACGGAACCTTTAGCTGTAACAAACTCTACATCTGGGAATGGAGGATCTAAAAGGTTAAAACAAATACGACAACTTCAGAGAGGCTTTAGAAATATTTCAAGAATTAAGATTCCTTTATTTTTTTCTTTTTTTCCCCAAACATCCGCTATTGACAGAGCCTCAAACCCCAAAGGCTTAAGTCTGTATTTAATGTAGGGAACCTGATTTAAAATAAAAGAAAAACAACAAACAAAGAAAAATCACAGGGCAAACATGAACGTGACGTCATGCCAACCCCAATTCAGATCCTTTGCTACATTTGCTACCTGGGAAAAATGAAAATACCCATAAATTATGATAGACTGTAGAGAAATTAGACAGGAAAGATTTGTGGGAAGAAGCAATACTCTTTATTAGAGTAATCAAAATGGTTGGAGGAAGATGAACCACTGGGCACAAGGCCAACGGCAAGAAATAAAATGAATAAATGAGAATTTATTAGGGCTCAAAACACTTTTAACATGGAACTTCCCTACGTATTGCTCGTAGTCAGGCAGTAATATCCAGTCTCTTAAATGGGATTGGACTTGGTGACAGACCCCTTACTTGTTGCAGTGGCAATGTTACGCTATGGTAATGTCAAATACCTCCATTTCCAACACCTCCAAGTAAAACTGAAAGAGCCTCAGTGTGTCCAGCTGAGAAGGCAGCCTGAAGGAACGAGCACAAGTATTTACAGGTATTACAACTATTTACTGAACTAGGCTTGCTGAACTGGTCTACCAAGCTGCTGCTGGTGTGTGTGACCAGAGCACCTGATGCAGTGCTCCTACATTGGAAATGAAGGTTTCAGAAGAGTGTTAGAAAGAATAACCAAAGTCATAGAAAAAAACCACAAAAAATAAAAACCAATGCAGATTTGCCAAAGTCACACCAGACAAATCCTTGCTGAGATGCATGGATTTTTCAAACAGTAGAAACTGAGTGGCTGAGTTACATGCAGACACACGGAAAATCTTTTGTTCAGCAGCAGAACATCAGCATTGGTAGAAAAACAGCAAAGTGGGTAAAGAGCTGGTAAGCAGAGAGCTAGCAATATACAACATGTTGGAAGCAGGAATACTGGGCTGCAAGGAGGTTATTAGAGGARTTCCTCCAAGATTAAACAAAATCAGTGCTAAACCAATTTCATGACACAAATGCCCGGTGTGTACAGATGAGTAACTGATAAAAAGCGCTTATAAAAGGCATAACAGACAGACTTCAGTAATGGAACAGTACCAACACAACTGCAGAAATTCTAGGTTCAACCATTTCACTATTGGCTAAGTTTTCAACAAAGATGAGTCGACCCAGTGCACGGCATGACTACAAGAAATATCCAGAGAAGGAAGCAAGGCTGATCCTCGCAGTCTGCCAAAACGAAACCTGAGAGCCTGTATGATCACAGTTTAAAATAAATTTGAGTAGGTAACACCATTGAGGGAAAGGAACAGCTTAAGCATAACATATACAGTATAAAGATAACAGGAAAATATACTCTATCTTGCCTGCGTAATAATCCTCCTTAAGAGAACCTCCTGAAAGTGCACTGAGCCAGATGAATTCTTCTGATAGCTTAACTTCAAAAAAAAACTACCAGCAGAGAAAATCAGCATGGAAATGTTCCAGATTTAAAAAAGAACAAGATTTGCATCCAGCAAAGCCACAATGATCTACAGTAGCTTTTTACCTATGAGAAGACAGGGCAAAAATGACTTAAAATAGAATTTCAAGATACAATGAAGCTTTCAGTGTGGCTGCAAGCAAGCATAGGAATTTACCTATTTACCTATTAATAGGAATTTAAGAATGGTCTTTACCAAATGAAGGTCTGCTCAATCATTTTAGAAATACAAATAGCTGAATATTTATAGACTATATTTCTAACTAATGTGGTTAGCCTGAAGAGCATGTGACAGTCAACCTGTTCATCTTCTGCACCTTTCAAATTTAAGCAAATGTAACTTGAGCCATGAAAACTTCCTCTAAATTCCAGGTTCCTCTTCACACACTTTGCCAGTGGGCACCCAGATAGCAAAATGCATTCCACCAGGGTACACTTAAGTGGTACCTCTCTCACATCTTTGTTTCCTTTGGCATCCAGGACCATCAGGAGATGCTTTGTTTCCCTTGGGAGTCTTCCAATTCCCAAGGAGAATGTAAGAATTTCTTCTGAAATCTCAACCAGAATGTGTACAGGATGCAATGGCTTTGCATTATTTTTCAGGCTAGCAGTGCAAGAGGACATTTTATTTCTAAAATTTTACAGAAATTATGCAAAAATGAAAGTAAACCCCACCATCATCCCTAAAAAGTAAGCTGAAGGAAGTAAAATCTGCAAAGCATATTTGCTTTTCAAGATTGGAGTCTATTGCAGTTTTTAATTGCTGGCAAGAAATACAAATATTGAAAAACATTAAGCACATGTAAAATTCCCTGCCTGTTTTACTAAGCGTAAACAAATCACAACAACACAAACCAATAATAATAATGATAATGATAATAAATGAAAGGACTGTAATCAGGCCCTCTGAAGGAGTTCTTCCATATGCAACATAGACCAACAGGTTTTTTTGTTGTTGTTGTTTTTGTTTTTGTTTTAAATCTGCTATTAGGTTATCAGAATGTCCAAATTTAAAGATTTACACTGAAAAAAAAAAAACAGTACTAACACCTAGAACTCAGTGTAGGGCAGGAGGAATGATCCTGGCAGAGGAAGGATCCTCACCATTGGGTCTGTGGGAAGAATCACAAAATATTCAAGGTTGGAAGGGACCTCTGGAGCTCATCCAGTCCAACCCCTGCTCCAGCAGGGACACCCAGAGCACGGGGCACAGGGCGGCATCCAGGTGGGTTTGGAGACCTCCAGAGAAGGAGACTCCACAGCCTCCCTGGGCAGCCTGTGCCAGGGCTCTGTCACCCTCACAGTGAAGAAGTTCCTCCTCACCTGGAGATGGAACTTCCCGTGTTTCAACTTGTACCCATCGCCCCTTGTCCTATCCCTGGCCAGCAAAGAAGGCCCCATCCTGTGACCCATGCCGGGGCCATCAGACAGCAGCCTTTGGTAAAGGTTCCTCCAACACCGTCAGAACAGATGGACAGCAGCAGCAGCTCCGTCAAACACCGCACTGAGCTAATTCCACCTTCAGCACTGCCCAGCACAGCAGCACCAGGTTGCTACAGCCTGGACGTTCCACTGGAAGGCTCATTTCCTACAATAGGAATCGACACGCTAAGTCTCCTGCAGAGCACAAGGCCAGGCGACAGGAAAGCAGCATATGCCGGGAAGTGCCTGGCATTGCCAAAAACACAGGAAAACCGCACAAGAACATTTTGGAGCAAAACCCTGCCTGCTGTTTTACTGTAATTTTTCTCCTTTTAAAAGTCTAGCACATGGGAAGCAGTCCATTATTTGTTCTTATGAAATCATTTCTTAATGGAAATGTTTTTTTTCCCCTCTAATCCTGGAAATGTATTTTTCGCTCCTTGTTTTACAGACCTGATTTTTGCAGATGCTGTTTACTAGTGCTGTCCAAGCACCACACAGGCCAACTGCCACAAAWTGAGGAATATCAGCACTTTCATGACATTCCCTACTAGAAACAACAAAATATTTAATGCTTTCCTGTCATCTGACCTTACTCATGGCTCTGAAGACTCTGGAACAATACTGTTATCTATTTACCTTTTTGTCCCAAAAAACATCATGAAGTCCCAAAACAGATGGTAACTCTTCCCAAGATCAAGGAATTCAAATTAAAGATTCCTCCTAAAGCCAAACTCAAAACGAAAACAACTCTTTGCCGAAATAATGCCACCAGTATRATCTTAATTTCTTGTACAGTGTCTTTTTTCTACTTTATTTTMTTTTTTAAATGAAACAGTCCTATGTGAGGACTTTACATTCCAGCGTCTTTTTAACTGAACCTTAAAATAAGGAAGTCATAAAATATACAAAAGAGACATGCAGAAGTACTAAAACAGCATTTTTTTATAGGTATTATTTAGCTACTGGAATTCTAGTTAACATGTAAATCAGTGGCTGTACAGAATTACCTGAATCACTTACGTCAAGAGTTTTGCAAACAGAAGGATGGAGGTGATTGGAATGAACATGATGTTGCAGATATTTATGAAAAAAAAATTGCCATGGCAAAGTAACTGCAAAATAGTTACTTCTATCCAGAATAGTAGAAAAATAACTTAAAAACTTAATGAACTTAAATATAATGTATTTAAACAGATGTTGCATAAATGCAAAGTGCATGTACAAATGTTTGGAAATGTCGGAAATGTTTACAGGATCGGCAGCTTATTTCCCCCACACAGACAAACAATTTCTATTTGTTTTAATAGCACAAGCTTTAATCATGCTCCTTTCCAGAAATTTCTCCTTGCTGCACACCATAATGGATTGTCTCTGTTGGCCAAGAAGGCCAAGGGGCTCCTGGCCGCATCAGGAGGATGTTGGCAGCAGGTCAAGGGAGGGGATCCTGCCCCTCTGCTCAGCTCTGGGGAGGCCAAACCTGGAGCATTGGGGGCAGCTCTGGGCTCCCCAGGACAAGAGGGACGTGGAGCTTCTAGAGAGASTCCAGTGGAGAGCGACAAAGATGATTAAGGGACTGGAGCTTCTCTCGTATGAGGAGAGACTGAGTGAKTTGGGCCTGTTTAGCTTGGAGAAGAGAAGGCTGAGAGGGGATCTGATTAACATGYATAAGTTCATGAGGGAGAATGTAGGGAGGAAGGGGCCAAGCTCTTCTCATTGGTGGCCTGTGACAGGACAAGAGGAAATGGGTAGAAGTTGAAACACAGGCAGTTCCATCTCCACGTGAGGAGGAACTTCTTCACTGTGAGGGTGACAGAGCCCTGGCACAGGCTGCCCAGGGAGGCTGTGGAGTCTCCTGCTCTGGAGATCTTGAAAAGCTGCCCGGACGCCACCCTGTGCCCCGTGCTCTGGGTGTCCCTGCTGGAGCAGGAAGGCTGGACTAGATRATCTCTAGAGGTCCCTTCCAACCTTGAATATTCTGTGATTCTGTGACTGTTTCATGATGCTGGCACCAAGAGCTCCTCTCTTCTCTTTTACAGAGCATGTCTCAAATCTATAYGCTTTGACTGTTACTCCATTATAACTGAAGTTTAATCGCCTCCTTTTTTTCTCAATATTCACTTGTGAATGTCACTCAAAAGAATATTCTACSTCGTTTAATTAATGAGCTTGAAGCCTATTTCCCCTTTTTTGGCCCTGAACACTCTCTGCTGAATGAGGTAAAGGAATTGGGTTATTTGCATGGCTACATTTCCTAAGAAGGGAGCATGTTAATCCCATAACTGGAGCTACAGCACACTATAAATAGCAACAAACACCAGTAAGTGAGATGATAGACTGAGACTTTAAAATACCAGTCAGAATTCTGAACGAGGAATCTGAATCACATGAGAAAGGCTTGCTTTTAGAAACCAATGATTTTTGATGAAATGAGTGAGAATCAGCTGTTTCCAAAGCCTTCAAGTCAAGTACTAAGAACTATTTGTTGTGCTTGAAAATTACCCCTGCCTTTCGTGTGCCTTCACCTGCAGAAAGTGGCCAGACTGTCCTAAATGAGTTCTGCATTGCTCTGGTTGCCGAGTATCTCCTGCCCTTTCCTTCTGCCTCATCTTGACGTTTGAAGACAGAGCTGCTCTGCAAACACTTGTAAATGTACTTCATGGACTGCACAAAGAGACTGTTCTAGCAATATTCAACCACATTATTTTCCTGTTAAAAAAATTGCTAGTTTGTCACCAGAACTTGCAAGTGCGCCTATTCTGCACAGTATGGCATCAATCCGWTTATTTATCTGCTGTATCACTTTTATCTTTCAAAAACTCTTTCTGAACATTATTTAAGATCATTCTTTCTCTGTTGGTTTTGTTTTTCAGACACTTGACAGCAGTTATAAAGCTCAGTCTTCTTAAATTCATACACAAAAACGAATAATGAAATAAACAGCAATAACTTGTCTGAGGATACTTTCATGAACCCCCACAAGAGGAAAGAACAGCAGAGCAATATGTAACTGGAGTAACCCTCATGGAAATAATGAATGAGAAAGTACACCCACAAGACACCCTCCTTCCGCCTGGAAACAGACACAAACTCTCCTCCTGCTTAAAAGACAATCTTGCTATCATCTTTTTATATCTACAATATAAAAAATGCCTAACTATCTTTCCTAATTGACTCTGTTTCCTATCTAGAGTAGCCAGGTGCTGAGAGCTTGTCTAAAATAAGCTAAGAAGACATAAAAGGCTGTGTGAGAAGTCTGTTATTGGAAATATGAAAGGAACAGAATTTCAATGATCCACAAAGCACTTGGTAGACTATATTTACCATCCACAAGATGAAAGGCAAAAACAACTACATGTTCAGCATTGAACTATTTTTAAAGTATGTTACTTGCTAGGAGAGAAGCAGGCTTCTGGGTCCAAACCTTGGGCTTTTCCCTCATAAACAGTGTGGGTATATGAATCCTCCCACTCAGGATATTTATTCTAGCGGTGGCTTTCTTAACATGCATTTACAAAACTTCCTTTTAGAAGTAAGACTTACACTAGCACTTACATGTAGTTTATTCTGCAACATTCTTAAAAGTTTGCACAGATGGCCATCCCTGTTAGGAAATTAAGTCTATTTGGTAGCATCCATTCAACCGCCTGGGGCATGTCTCTTCATCCATTCAACCGCCTGGGACATGTCTCTTCACGGCATTTGAAACTCCACACTTAAGACTGTTGTGAGGGATATGTTGAAGTCAAGGACATTTGACACTTTACAGAATATGGATTAATTCCCAGCTGGGCAAACATACAGACTGAACGTGTATTTGTGAAGAAATGCCACATTGTATTTTACACAATAAATGTTTATTTGTATAAATTAGCAGCAGAACATCTCTGTCAGTCTCAGCTTCCCTGAAGCCACCAAGTTTTCAGCTTATCTTGCATTTATGCAGTACCTCTAGGCCAGAAAATCAACAAAACCAGAAGCTACTTTTCAGCCTTAAGCTGGAAGACAAATTGAGGCCATTCCACCCACCACTGAATCACACCCATCTGGTTTAAAGCACTAAGTATTGCAAATAAGTGGACAGAGAAAGAGAAAATCACAGACCTACTCTAAAGTTAAAATAATTAGTATATAAATTAATGCAACTTACCAAGCAGAAGGAATAGAAGTCAAACAGACATTGTCTGGCAAAAACTATTTTAAACATTTCCCTTTTCATATTAGAACAGCTGAAATAACTAGAAAATGTTAATATCTAGTTTAGATTTTTTGCGTCTGATGCGCTTTTCACCCTGATGTCTGATGGCTTTTTCATTTTCCCTACACTTCAAACACAAAAAGACCTACTTTTTCATTTTGGCTCTCATTATAAAAGCATAATAACGAGTGTATGTGTCACAAGCTTTAGAGGAAGATTCGTAAAGATATAGCTATATCCTCTTTTTATTGCTCATTGAAGGGACTGTGTACACAGTTTTATAATGCTGTGAATAATTTTATAATACTGCAGTGACAGCTATAAATCTATGGTGACAAAAACATTTTCATTTGCACCAGAAGCCAAATGGWCGGTATAGTAGGTGCTTCTTTCAAAATAGAATGACCTGATTTTTATGCCAAGACCTTTCCTGACACCACACACATATTAAGCAGTAACTTAGCTGGTGGGGAACATGCCAGCTACCATGTCATGAATGCCCCTTTACACACACCTGCTGCTAAATCCCTGTCTAGAGTCCTTTGAACCAGTGATGTGGTGCAGTCCTGCAGGTCCTAGGACATTTGGGAGGATGACAAGGTACASGGGTACACTGTGGTCACTCTGAGTACAAAATTACCTCCATCACACATTAGTTCTACAAGGCTCATGATCATGGCATTACTTTCCAGTGACAGCTAGGAAATTTCTGAGAATGAATTACCAAATCACTACTATAACTGGGTAAAAAGCAATCCAGTTCATTGTGTACCCTGAACAGCACAACCAGAAAACAGAAGAGATACTCCGTCTTTTATGAGGCTTAAAGTCTTTGCTTTATTAAAACTCCTGTATTATTAATTCTTAGAAGCACCACAAATTCTAATGCCCTTATGCATTCTTCTTCAAGAGCAGTCAGAAGAGGATTGGTTCCACCTAGCGACTGAATGCAGTAAGATGTACTCAGAGAGCTGGGAAGGATTTTTCATGTCAAATGCTTGTTAACAAAAACATGGAGAATTGATATAGGCAGCAAGACCCACTTTCATCTTGCAAAAAGAAACTGATGAAGAAAGTGTAGCAATACAGGGACAGCACAAAACTGTTCCAAACAAAAGCTAGTTAAAAATAATGGGTGACCTTTATCGTAGCATTTTGGTGTGGTAAAAACATTCTGCAAAATAACCAATCTCCTTAGAGTGACATTTTTGCTAAAATGCCTTTAACATTTTGCACTCTGCCAATTGGTGTGGGTGCTGCCTGAGGTACTTCTAAGGTTTTGTCTGASAGATCCTCACAGACTTGGTGGTATCTTCTGTCCTCAATACTCRTATGAGGCATTATGATCTCCACAGTGGAGAGATGTGATACTAAGAATATAAATAACTCATTCTCTAGCAGCGCAGGGATTTGAACCCAACTCTCTCACATACCAACCTCATGTGTTACTCACCCATCTATGTTTTTCCTCACTGTGCCAGAACAACACTTTGAAACTTACGGAACACACTGAGTCCCTCACCCTTTCTCTCCAGCTCTGACAGGAGGGTTGTTAACAGTACGAGACCTCTAAAAATGAGCAGTTACAAGAGCATGGAATGAGCTTTTTGAAAGACTGCATTACAACACAGAGATGAGCAGTGCTATTCCATCTGTGCTGGAGCAAGGGGGTTGGACTACATGATCTCTAGAGGTCCCTTCCAAACTCAACCATTCTGTGATTCTGTGATCTCAATTTCTTGTACCCAAYGGGTCATTTTATAAATATATAAAACAAATGGCAGGACCTACCTGCAATCTGTGTTGTCATGGAAACCAGCAGTGAAAAATTCAAAGCTACCATGGAAATATTAACAGAGTAGTTTGTGCCTGGCTGCAAATCAAAACAAACTTCTGGATCCCGCTTATATGTGATAAGGCTGAAAGTCATTTCATGAAAAAACTCCTTCTGGTACCAACGTCGGCCTTGCACATGAAACTGTAAATAAACAAAAAAAAATCATTGCATGGACACTGCAATGTTTTACAATATTTTAATATATCACTTACATACRTTTATGCCATATAGCAAATGAGAAGGAAGAGAAGAAACACACATCATTGTACACAGAACATTAAGTATACAACCATTCTTATTCAAATATTTCCTAAATTTGACATGAAGCGCAGTCCCTTTTGCTTATCAGYTCTGACACTGCTCTAATTCTTTGCTTCTCCTCCTCCTAGTCTATCCTCTTTTCTATGAGGAACATAATTCCCATGAGTCTTGCTTGCATGGCAATAACACGTTCAGCACAGTGTGTCCTCACTGTGCAAAGCAATGAGACACAAAGGTGGACTCACATGCAAACATCTGTGGCTTGATCTTGAGGGTGAAATCAAGATATTTCTTGATATTTCATCTATGGCTTGACCTCGAGGGTCAAATCAAGATATTTCATTTCAGTAAAAATTCAGAAATTTCAAGCTATGTCAAAATGTGTTCTGAACACCAAGAATCTCCCAAAATCTGCCTACAGAAAGCCAAGGTTCTAGACAAAATTACAGATATGTGTTTTTTTGTTTTGTTTGGATTTGTGTGCARTTATTTTTACTGTTCATGTCCTACAGTATCATAAAGTCATTTATTTAACATTAAGACCTCTCCAGATCATTTTCTTGTTAATAAAAACTAAAATGCTTGCTATATTTAAATCACCTTTTAAGTGGATCCCAGGTCTTTGTGTAACCGTGAGCACCTCTGAGCACAGGGAGATCAGAGACAACAGCAGGTGCTTGGCGTCCTGGCAGGGACTGCTSCTGTACAAATGTGCTACTGGGATAGAGGAGATGGAAGCTATGCCACAGGGCAGAACAGACTCACTTTATGGGATGTGAACAAACCTTTTTGGCACCTGGGAATGAGCCAGCTGAAGGTACACATAATAAAGGCAAAAGACAGAGTTAACATAGATATAAAGCACCCAAGAGGCAGAGGCTACAAAAAGAGCATGGTGATTTACTCCTTTTTCAAAACGTGCTATGCAAGTTTACTCCATTTTTTTCTTTTTATTAAAGATGTTATTGGTATGAGGAATATAGTTGACAACAGGTTTGCTCACATACCTGATTGAAATAGAAAGGCAAAAGAGTCACAGATTCAAAACATGTATTATCACTTACTGAATATCTGTCTTCCATAGCAGCTCCCCTGACATTTCTCTGCCATTTCAAGCAGGTGTCATTAAAAATTAATACATTGTTGAAAGCTTCCTTTACTGCAGAGATAATAAAAAATTGAACAACTCACTACAAAAAAATCCACCTTCTTTAACATAATACAATGTAAGCAGCTCAAAAACAAGATTTTATTTTCATACTCTTCCAAGTAGGAGATAGAACCTCATTCCATTCTGAGCACACCATTTACTGTAATTTACCGTGACAGTAAATAAAGCATAAACAGCTTTCACCCAGGAATGGCTTTCCTGTTTGGGAAATCAAGAAAGGATTTATTCGTCCCAGATTTAGGGATGCAAGGACAGGAAGATCTAAAAGTTTGGTCCTCCTGATGGCAATGAAGCTATTACAGAACCACTTGTAGCAGCAAATTCATTTGAGGATAAATACACTTAAGTATCTCTGCTCACAGAGAAGGTATGTCTGTTCTCTGAAACCACGGAAAAGCTCTAAAACACTGTTCACCACTGCCCAAGAGGGACAGTATCTGCAGTGCCAAGAAACACAGCTGGCAACAGCCAGCAGTCCCATGGGCAGGGAACTGACTAGGGAAAGGCATGGAAAACATCGAGCACCGTGCCATGAATGAAGATCCTGCATCTATCCAGGAGTGCCACCGCACCAATCCTGCCTTGCTTAAAAGACAATGCCTGAAAAATGAATATACCAATCCTTTCCAAAGGGCAGTTGTCACCACAGCGCTAAGTTCAGTCGTCTGCAGCGAGCAGGGAAAAAATCATCTTTCTTACAGAAAAGCAGGGATGATGATGGTGGTTTTATTTGAGAAGTGAGAATAAAAGATGGGATAGTCTTGGAAACAGCTTTTTATGTGGTCTGCTAAACTCCAAACGATAAACCAAGGTCACATCTTTTCTATATCACAGAGAATGCAAAACACAACTTACCTTTTGTTTGAACTGCTACTGTATCTGAGACGGTGATGTTTGCAGAAGAGATAGTAGTAATATTCACCAGATAGGTAGTGCCAGAGCCGAGTTCTAAGCAGACCTCTGGATTGTCTTCTCTTGTAGTGATGTTAAGTGTCATAACCTCTGAGAAGGTCTTCTCATCCCACCTTTGGCCCAGTATGTGAAACTGCCCAGGGATTAACAAAAACAATTCTGTGGCTCTACACAATTCAGAAAGCAATTAAGTTTTGAGTATTAGTGCTAATTCTAGAATTACAGTTGTTTTGGAATACGGCAGGATTCAAAAAAAAAAAAAAAGTTTGGGTCTATTGCTATATCAGGATGGCTTAATAAAGCAAATTCTTAATTTTTTATGTCTGTTAAGAAGATTATTACTGCTTTGTATATTGCACAGTAAATAATGGGGACCCTAAAACATCTCAAATATAAGCTAGCAGTAAACACACTTTCTCTTGTTTACAGCATACAGATGCAGATGGCACCAGCTTGCTACTTTCTGAGGTTTTTTTTTCTACTTTTCTCCCTGTGCTCAGTAGAAGCAGCAACAAGACAGACTGAAATCCAACAGGTAAAGTTTACCTAATCACCTAATCGAGCTCAAAGCAGATCACACTGCGCAATGCACCTTAGCCCATGTACTTTTCCTTCAGCTTTAACCGTTTTGAAGTGCCCTGCTGAGACCTAAACTCAGGCACAAGCAAATGCACAGAGCACATTGTGCAATGGACAGAGCAAAGTTTGCCAGAAGCCACTGGAAACCATGGAAAAAAAAACTGAACTGCTAGCATAATTTGGAAATTCTTTTGTTTTCCATCTAAGTGGTGCTTAATAACAGCACTCAAATTAACAACGCACCAGTTTACAATGCATAAGTAAGACAGGTTATTTCCTTAAATTAACACCCAACCTTATAATGTGTTTACCATACTGGCTTTCCACCTCTAGAAGTTGTTATTTGCATGTTTGGGCATGCTCAGAAAAGGCAAACATTCTTGGGATGCTGTCCTTGCCAAAACATAGGAATTATTGACTATTACTTAGTTATTTAGATAACTAAGCAATTTGTTTCTGAATTTTTATTTATTTTTGTCTCAGAGTATGTATCTTTTAACATTCTTCCTTATGCTTACAGGTGGCAGAAGAAATAATTACAAAAGTTGCCTTCAATTTCCAGGAAATAAAGTTACTAAGTATTTAAACATAAGATGATCGAATGTCTTGTGAAAGGCACAATATTTTCTTTTATCTTTTATTTCATGCCCACTATCTGCACATGATTTGCCATTCACTTGAAATAATTACATCAGAGATGGGGACAGAGCACAAGTCGTTGCCTTTCTATGTCAAAGTCACCTCTCTTCAACGTAATTTAATGTAATTCAAATACAAGCTTTTTTCCTAGTTTCAGGCAGACATTTAAATGCTTTATTGCAGTGGGACACCAACAGCTGTTAAGCCCTTCAACAGATCCTAGGGAAAGGATGTGTTTCCTTCCTCTCTCACACAGCTACATGGAGGGTTTTAGGTAGTTCACTGGAAAGAAAAAGCCAAGAAGTAATGTTGCCAACAAACCCCAAAATACTTCTGCATTGCTGACTTGCCACAATTAACCAAGACCAGGCTTCTCCCACAGTTAGTTAAGTATCACATCACTTACTGTGTATATTTTCTGAGCACCAGATCTTCCTGTTTTCCTCTGCCACTTCACACAGGTTTCATTGAATATGGACAAGTTACTGAGCAATTCTTCTTCTACGAGCAGAGAGATTAACATAGAAGATCATCATTATTTCTTGGGTAAATGTTATGAAGTTTGGAGCAATGTTTTATTTCTCCTTTCCTCTAAATATTTCCTTCACAAAAGACAAAACAAAGCATGCAAAAATAAGGTAGAAACATTTTACCTAACTGCATATGCTCTTAAAACCAATATACAAGAGCAAGTGAAGCTAAAACTTCTGAGTTTATGACTGCCCAAATTCTTAAACACAGAACTGACATTACATAACTATCACAAAAAAATGAAAACAAAATACTTTGCTAGACTTGGATTTTAAAGTATTAAAATTTTAATTCTAATGGCTTTACAGATGTTGAAGATGATAAAACACCATTACAGTCTCCTGACACTAAAACAACAAGCTCATTCACTCCATCATGTATAAGCCACTACATGACAGAAACACTTCAATATATTGAAGCACACACATATCAGCACTTCATCTTGCACAAGAACCTATAGCACGTACTCTACTAAAGATTAAATCCTTCCATATTGCTTGACCATCCATATGTCATAGCCCCTGAGAAAATAGATTTTGCTCTGCTTTGGACATTCCTCCTGTCACAGTATTTTAAACCTCTGCCTTATGGAGTGTCTCCGAATGGCAGCTCAAAGTCTCTCATTTTAATCACACCACAAAAAAACTAAGAGCAAGAAAAATGCCCCAATTCCACTATTTTCACCCATTCTAGAGCCTCCTTACACTTTGGTGCCAGCATCTAGATGCCATGAGACCCAGTRCTCCACAAAGTCTTCAAATTGACTTCTGAGTAGCTCAATCAATCTATTGCACATTACATTGTTGACAAAAAAGTCAAGGTGGATTGTGCAAAACACCTGCCTATAAGAAAAGAGATGCTTCCAGAAAAAAAAAAAAAAAAGCACCTTGGAACACAACACATTGCATCAAAGTCCTCTAAGAAAACTTCTGCGCTAGATGGGAACAGAGCTTTTCTGAAGCTAAATGGATGTTTTGTTCGTTATTTTTCTGGGCTTGCTTTTTAACTTTTAAGCTTTTGTCAATATTTTATGAATATTAATTTATAAACATCATCAGATATAAATATTATGTCTTATAAATGCATTAAATAACACAATCACAGTAAAAAAAACTTTTTAGAGAAGATACAATATCAAAAGAATGAAACCCACGAATCAATGGTGAGTGCAGCTGTAACAATTAGGCACAAAGCCTTTAGCATACCTATATTAACTTACAAAATATTTAAAAGCTGATTCATGCTGCAGAGAAAACACAGTCAGGAAGATCAGCTCCTTGTTTCCTGGAATAATATCCCTCTAAAACAACTCCTCTAAAACAATTTTCCTGACAATTGACCATGCAAATTAATCACAGACTACACTTGATCTTAGCCAAAAGGCTGAGAAGCCATTAATGCTATAGAAATTAGCGTTATAGAAAGGGTAGGTTCTTATTTCCATTATTCATTGTTTTCTTCACAATAATGCCCAGAAGTTCAACAGYGATAAGATCTCTGTGCCAATATAAAGCAGAAGAATAAATTCATTTGTTGTAATTTTTAAATCAAAACTTATTTTTATTAATAGAATGGATGGCAAAAATGAATCATTAGAGCACAGCCAGGGGGAAAACATTTGCATATGCATGAGATCTGAATTAAAATGCATAGCAAGAAACTGCACAACAAGAAAATCAGACGCATGAAAAGATTTGCTTAAAAAGGAGGGGTGGGGGGAAGAAATAAAGAGCCAGAGGATTTAATAAAACAGAGCCAATGTTCCGGCAAGAAAACAAATCTTGGACAGCACCCAAACTGGACAGGGGGAAACAAAACTGGGGGTCATTTTTCCCTTGGTAATTCTGCCTGTCTCTTCTGTCACACTAACKTGGCACACCAAGCCCACCAGACCTTCACCAAATGCCCACAGAATTGCAGCAGGAACAAAGTTTTCACCCTAAGTAGTTAGGAGTGAAGGACATAGGAATGAAATTAGCAACCAGCCCACCTCAAAACACCACTCAACACCACAGAAATGTCCTGGGCTACAGCAAGGGACTGATTTCTGGTTTTTATTAAGAGCTTTCATTCAGACTCCCAAACAATACAGGAACGCTCCAATTTCCCCGAAATTCAGCACTGAGARTTACAACTTGTGATGATCGGAGAAGGCCACTGGATGCCGGTGTTGCTCCACCAAGCTCTGAAGAAGGCTCCATGTCACCCTCTCAGTCTCCTTCCCATCCCATGGGAAAAGGTCCCAAGAATGGGATGGTAACTGGTAGGGACTAGAGCAGCAGGGGGAAAAGGATCCGGAAGAGTCAAATACAGAAAGGCAATTTGGGATAGGATAGGGGAAAAAAGGCATGTCTGCCATTCACCTGAGCTGTTGAGAGAAATATCTTTTATCCATGAAGTGTTTTTGAACTTAATAACACTTCCACACACACAAACAGTATTTCCAAAAGGAGACACTAACAGCTCCAATGTTCTGCAAGCCTCCAAAGGATCATCCACACACTCTGATTCACTCAGAGCCCTCTTCCCAGCCCTGCGAGCAACCCAGGAGGCAGGAGAACCACAGGCACAGGCAGTGGTGTATCTTCCGCATTTATATCCCTCAGGGCAGCATGGGGAGCTTTTAAGTGTGCTTTCGCATCTGAGCAACATTCCTGCTCCTCATCCATCTAACACTGCATATTTCATGAGRTCTTTGCTGCCTATCCCAAACTTTACGTGGAGGAAGCAGAGCTTGCATGGAAGAAGAGCAGAGCAGGAAGGAACAGGCAGACAGCTAGTGGTTTGCCAGGTATTTGGGACTAAATATGTCACCAGGATACAACTAGGAGCAGTGTAATTCCAGTACGGGACTGGACTGACAGAAAAGTGAGAGATGCAGCTGTGGCTCTATTTACAAAGGAAATCGTACGCACTAATCATGTGCACACGCAACAGACTCTATGAGAGGAGACAGGAGTAGAAATTCTCATGATCTTCTCCTTATCTGAAAGAGGTTTCTGAGGTTACAGACTGATAGTCGCCCCTGGGAATTACCATGGTTGGCTTGCAATACCTGCTCATAGCACAAACTCCACCTATGTTTTTCCAAGTAATTAAAGAAATTATCAGATTGCTAGACGTCCGTATTTAACATATCAAATTAGCCCTTTACRAGAGCCTAGGCTGATGAGACCCTTTTCAGCAACAGCTGTAATTACCCTAGTTGCTTGATAGGGTTCTCTCTCCTCCAAAATTATACATTTCCAGTCAATGCCCACAGATCTGAGTAACACCTTCTCTAACAAGCTCAGGACTGTTGACACAAATTACTTATATCTGGAGATTAAAATTCATTGGAGAGGGAGAGATTTTTTCCGCACTTTTTCACATTTTAAGTGTGATTATTTCCTCTTACGCAGTTTTAAAGTGCATAGTCTGCTGTGCTTTCTCTGCACTGACTCCTCAAGCTAGTATTCTTTCCTCTGTCTCTTCTCAAATCTCTGAAGCAATGTTTGTAAGAAATCAGCAGGTATTCGTAAGTGTTTTCCATTCACTTAGTCCTTTATGTATTGGTCTGTTACACACATTTTCTGGGACATGTTTCAACAACAATTAACACACTTTCCTTCWTGATGCCTTTAAGGTATCTTCATTACAACAGATAATATACATTGGGTATATAATACCCAAACTCTACATAATCAGCCCAAAATATATCTCCAGGATGTAAGACTAACCCTTCCCACTAAATCTTCCCTATGTCCCACATCAGGGACACACTCTGTACCTTATACTWCTTTTGGAAGAGTCTCATAACTAATCATTGAAATAATTGTGCCATCAGACTCGGCAATAAAGGGCCACAGAGGTCAACTTCTCCTTTTGCCTATCATCAGCTTTTCCCCACCCCTGTATTTTGGGACGGTTCATGTACAATTTGGATTGATATTTTCAGGTAGGTCAGATGGCATTTATCTTCCAGCCTCTTTACATACCCAGTCATTTTTCCCACCCATGTGTGGTAGTTGTGTCTACTGCAGGGACAGGACTTCAAGTTTTACATTCAGAAATTACTTAATAAATTTATTTCTAAAAATATAGGGAATAGGAAATGGAAATGTACAGTAATGGAAAATGTATTTAAATATAGCGATGCTGTTCTTTAATGCAAATGTACATCTTGTATGGATAAGAATAAAGAAACTGTCTGGAATTCATCAGTTTGCCTTTTTTCAGACACCATATTGTAGCTATCCACACCAACAGATGCTAAATAATGTCAGCGAATATTTACAACCTGCACAGAAAACAGGCACAGAGAAAGAAATTTTGGGGGCCAGAATAATAAAAGGCAGACAACCCAGCGGTTGTTGCTGGGACTGGAGCTTATTGTTACAGGAAGGAAGGATCAGATACCAGGAAAACCTTCCAAGGGCAGTCATATCTCTCAAGCTGCAGATGGGAAATTGGAAGAAGCCTGATGAATAGCAGGAGGAAGCACTATGGGAACAGGATGAAAAAAGAGCTGCAGTAAGTGATGGGGTTCTCTAAAATAACCCTAACAATGTTTATTCAATCTAGATTATTGCATCATGTACGGCCCTTTCTGCGCGTGAAGTAACCCCTTCACAACTTGGCATGAGGTGGTGAAAACCACCAGTTTTACAGTCATACATTACATGTGTCTCGTAAGTGCCTTTTTCAACACAGTTCATTTCAACTTCTCCTACATGCCCACGAAACAAGTTCTCAAAGGCTGAATTTCCTCTCTCTTGCCCCATTTGTGTYTACCTGCCCTTACACAGAAGTCAGTTCCTCATCTACCAAGGCATAGGTAGAAACTTTAAAGTCTTCCTGAAAACCAGAGGACAAGATGGGAAAATGCCAGCACAGGAAAATGAGAGTAAATAATTAAAATTCTGCAGTGGAATTCCTTTCACATCCCTTTTTTTTTTAACCATATACACATACATGTGCACATTTTACCATTCACACATATTAGAAGGGAAACAAGACTGACTTTAGCTTTTCTGTAAGTTCTCCCTGATATTATACTTACAAATACTTCTATYCAATCTCAATGAAGGGCAAGACCAGCTCATTTTACAATTTTATCTCAAACATCCTCCCCTTCCTCTCCAGATGTCCACACTCACAGACTTACATATTCGGCATTTCAAGACATGTTGGACAGTGCGTTCTTACTTGCTCATAAGTTCTCTGACTGTAATAACTTTAGTGAATTGTTTATATACACAAAGCTTGGGAAAGAAAGCTTAAATTCACTGCTGATGGCTTAATCCTTAATCCTAACCTGTAAAACTTTGTAAAGCAATATTGGATTTTGAAAATAACTATTATAGAATGTACTCCACACTTACATACATTATGTTACATATACCCACACAAGGTCTTCAGTCAACATACAATGCAAATAAAGAGAATTTCACAGCAATCACTAAGAAACAAGAAAAAGTGATTATTTGTCAAAGAAAATATGCTCAGAGATATTTCTTTACTTCTTTCCTACTTCTAATTATTTTTTTAATTCCATGCTGCTCATTTTCCCTTAAGGCAGCAGAGAAAAAAAAAAAAAAAAAGGTGTTCTGTACCATTTCATAAATTATTCTGGAATAATACACTATTTTCTCTCATACCCTTAATCTTAAGGGTATCATATTCACCTGAAGGGAATCATTACTAAAACAGAACTTCCACTTCATTTGAAAGTCGTTTGTGACCTCCAATGAGCACTAAAAAGGTAATTCTCACAGTAATTTCGTATTCATGTTTTTTTTCAAACAAACTTTAACTATCTAGGCTATTTCTTTCAAGTTTTCCATCCCATCTGCCATATCCCTGGGCAATCCAGGGTGAATGCCCCTGCTTCTGGCAAAGCTCTTGCTGAAATCCACAGCAATGCTGTGCATGCAGCCAGGCCCTTTACAGCTTCAGGGGGCTCAGGACTGTTGTGCTGACCCTGCAAAAAATAGCACACCTAATTGACTCCCACACTCTATGATAAATTGGCTTCAAAACCAACCTGAAAAGACAGAAGCCATGCACACTGCTTAAATAAATGYGAATTGTGACCTCCAACAGTTGTAGTTCCACTTCCACTAGGGCCCTACAAAAGCTGAAAGAACAGCTGTTCTGTAGGCTTGTTTTATGTCCTATGATTTATACCCACAGTGAATGCTCAAGACCAAGGAGACTGGCATCGCGTCCCCACTCTCTGTGTACAGATTTGGCTTGTAAAGTGATAGAAGTCTAAGGTACATCTACAGTTCTTCTGGAAAACGTGTTGGTGTTACTAGCCAGAGGAACATTATCACCTGCAAAAGCCAGCATCGCTACTTGAAAACAAAAGAGATCAACAGTCAAACAGATATCTCCTAATACTCCTTTCTGAAAGTGCATTAAAAAGGTGAGGAGCACAACAGTCCAAAACATCTGCCAATTTTTGCTGTTATTAAAATGTCATTACATCCTGTCTCCACACCTACAGTATGACGACATCTTCAGGATTAATACCCGAGTTAATGTAACATAGCTAATCAGAACAACCTCCGTGGAGTTTATTAAGTTTATTAAGCCATTATAGACACAAAACAATACTCTAATGAAGGCAATCCTAGAAGATTTCAAGAACTCTGTGTTGCAGAGCAAACTAAACAATCTTTTTCCCTCTAAAACAAGCAACTCATTTGCAACTTTATGAACTGAAATGAGAACTGGAAATCGTGTGGGCTCTTCCCTTATTCAGTGAACACACAAGGCGCACAGTTAACACATCAAGAACTGCCCTCTCTTCTGTTTCAGTAGTATTTACCTGTGCATATGTATGTAATATTTTCCCACTTCTGGTCTATTGTGCATTCTGAAAAATTCCTGTCTCCATGGAAGTAATATCCCTCTTCACACTGATAGTAGACTCTGCTCCATAGAGTGGTAGAGTTGTCCCAGACCATCTCTGTGTGTGGAATCAACAAAGGTTTGCCACAGTCTATTTCTGGAAGAGAGAAAAAGAAACAGGATAATAAATCTAAAAATGGAAACAACCAAGGCATGTCAAAACAGAGGGATTGTGCACTCCAGTTCATATGCTTCCATGCACAGAAATATCTGCAAAACCATATGTGGTCCAAGAAGTGACAAGGAAGAACAGCATCAGGAAGGTTGTATTTTATCATCATGTTGTAGGTTTATTGTAAATTTAATTCAAGCTTTGGAAAAAGAAGGAGCTGTTTCAGGCAAGGATAAAGAACATATCTATGGGAAGAGAGGGGTTGAATTGATCGGTTATTCACATCTTGGCAGAAATAAGTAGAAAGCTGTGGTAATGAAATTTGGAATTTATTCATTTACTGTGTTGTTTACAAGGGTTTCAAAATAAACTTGGGGAACTGAAAGAAAAATGCAAGAATTCAACCTAAATTCAACCTTCATTAAAGCTTATACAAAGAAAATATTTTAAAATTATTGTGCTCTTGTTTTAAAGTGTTTTAAGTTTTTAAATTTGATCAATGAGTGATCTTAAAAGATTCTGAGATTCCACTGAGAAGAAATATAAAAAAGTAAAAAATAAAGCATGTAGAATCATATTTTGATAATTTACAGTAATACCTTCAAAGGAAAAGCTAATCATATACTTTGTGATGAAAAACACATCTATTATTATGATTACCTTTCTTTCAGACTTCAATATGCATGCAGGCATGTATATATAAAACACAGATAAAGCTTTTCTTTAGAATTATGAATTTACATGCAAATAATACTTTTAACTTATAGAAATAGTATAGTGCTGGCATACAAAAACTACTGTTCCTCAGCTCTAGCTATCTTCCACAGTCATTTGGTATACCGAAGACCAAAAAAAAGAAATGCTGAATTATATTCTTGTGTAAGTAAGCAAGCCTTTTATTTCTACAAGTAGAGGTTGTTTGAAACATAGAAAAAGCGTATTTAAAAAATTACTAAATTTGATACTAATGAACTTAAGACTTGACCTTATTGAATCACYTTGATGAAATATTAATTCTACAGTGAATAGAAAAGTGAAATTGTAATTAACAATCATGTGAAAATGGGAATTTCAAGGGAAATAAAACAAATAATGGGAATTTCAAGGGGAGATTACCTAGTAATCAGCTCAAATTCTAATCACCTAGCAGCTCAGATTCTAAGTAGTGGCTTCAGCCACAGAGTAGGTCTTAGGCTAGAAGAAAGCAGTGATTTAAACTAGATTTTCATCTCATGGAAATTCCAAAGCCAGACAGGCAAAAAATGATCAAGAGGCAGCCTTTCATCTCTACAATCTATTAACAATTAAGATTCTGCTGTAACTTAATTAACAACACAGACAAAAAGATATTTAGTATATGGCTTTTGCTTTTTTGTCTTCAAAAGCTAGAAGACTGTATAAGCTGAATGGCCAAAGATGGTGACTCCATCTTCAAACTTTGTGACTGCTCTTTATAGTGATGCCTGAAACGATACCTGTGCAGAGGATATCTGAAGGCAGATTTGATTTACCTTTGCACACCAAATTGGCACCATCCCATCGGCCTTTGGCATTGCAAACTGCAGTTGGATTGCCACTTGCAATAAAGTAGCCATGAACACAACTGTAAGTGACTGCACTTCCATATGTGGTTTCATTTAAAGATGGTGGATATGTATTTATGACAGAAGGTGGAACTCCACAATCCACACCTACATAGGGAAGAAAGAGGAAAACAAATTGTTATTCCAGCAGCAAAAGGAAGGCAGGCTGTTTTCCCATTGAACTATTCTTTTCGTCATTTCAACATCATCTCCTATAGTAACTCAGTTCTCCTGCATATCATCTCCCACTGTGAGACTGACAGTGTGCCCTTGATAGTTCAGTGTCCTGAACTATGGTTAGATCCTTTTCCTCACTACAGAAGGCTAAATTCTTGTCCAACTAGCTGTTAATATACTCAAAATATTGTTTTTGAACTAAAGTTTTAATTAATATTCTTCTTTTACGAACATGATTAAAGTTGGTCGGTTGGTTCTAAAGCACTTCGGAGACACAGTGTCACTCAGAGGCAGATGGACAAGTAGACACTAACCTTAGAAAGCCAAACTAAAAAGAATAATAAAAAAAAAGGGATCAGACAAATGCAAAACCATAAAACGGTTGCAACATATAACACAAACCCTTTCCCTTAAAGCAACAATCCACATGCTCTTCAAAACGTTTTGTAACAAATAATTTGTTCTATACACAAAAATCTTCAGGATAAATCAGAGTTTTCCAAATAATTTAGTAACACAAAAAAAAGCCATCAGTTTAACAGGATATATCTTTCTTAGAGTAAGCAGCTACCTACCTGATTTCATAATAAAACAAAATTCAAGTTTAACTACAACTCTCCACATGCATTACCTCTTCCCAGAGAACTGTGTGATCTGACACAAGACAATTCTGCTCACTGATACTCAAGAAAAGCTGTGTTCTTTGAAGGAACATTATATTCAGATACTTAAATCAGGAAAAAGATAAATTTGTTCCACTTACAGTACCATGATATTAGATCAAATACCCTATCAAACCTGACCTTATTTGTTCTGTCAGTTTTATCTTAAAGAAAACTGTAAATAAAATTAATTTCTAAATTACCATAGGAAATAACACAAATTCTAATTTCGAAGCTTTCTTGGTGGCCCTGAAGAAGAAGGAATTACAGTTGGCCATGAGAAATTCTTAGGTTAGCAAAATAACTGTGAGGGAAATTGTGAGAGTTTAAGAATCTTTTAAAAGCTCCTTTCCTAATGTAAAGAAGATATGACCTCTCAGGCTCGGTTTTACAAAAAGAAAACTTTTTCTTGAAATCCAGGGAAAGCAACTTGCCATAAAAGAGGAAACAGTTTGTCATTTCAAACTTATGAGATGTTTTGTGGGGTTATTTTATTCCAATAATGACAAGAAGTGTGCCCCAAATTCCAAACTGGCCTATTGTTTGATTGTGAAAATTTAAAAAATGATATGYCAAAACTTCACTAAAAATACTACTTTAAAAAACATACAGACAATTCCCAAGGGRTGCCTTCCACAAGCTTTCTTTAGTGGACCTCTTGAGACTTTAGGCAGGTTTTTTTGTTGTTTTGAAATTCGTTTTGCTTTATTTATTTTGAAAAGTATTATTGCAACTGCCTTATTTTCCATGCCACTGTATTTAACTATTTATAAAAAACAGCTGCCAGTAACTTGACCCTTAATTGTCTGGTTCTTTTCCTCTTAAGAATTTTCTGATTTTCTGGTGATKCTTAATACTTTATCTTTTCCAGCTGCACTGATTTGGCAACCTTATTCTAACTTCCACACACATAGAAGGTAACTATTCATTCTCAAAAATAATACTATTCTCAGGAACGCAACACACTGCAGAACAGGTGATTACAATACCAAACCAAATGAAAGATACTTAGGAGACATATTCAGAAAATTTCTGAAAGCATTTCATCATGTGCAGGTGCTCTCAAATCATGAAGGCCATCTAGCAACAGAGAGTGACATGATGCTTCTTTTGCAGCTGCACTCAACCTTWGGAAGAAAACTTCTTATGTTCCAGAAAAGGTTGGGTTTCTTTTTCCTATAAAGTCAAGTATTCCAGTGCTTCCCATGAAATTCTCCAAGACTTTTAATGTTTGCCAAGCCTCAGCTCACAACTCAAGAAACATTGCACTATCTTTTGAGATGAATTGAGCAGCATCCAAAATGACATTCTATGA
Source organism: Nothoprocta perdicaria (assembly GCF_003342845.1). NCBI lineage: Eukaryota > Metazoa > Chordata > Aves > Tinamiformes > Tinamidae > Nothoprocta > Nothoprocta perdicaria. The sequence goes on along the minus strand of NW_020455495.1, from coordinate 817,172 downwards.
GCAGAAGGTGTCATAGTTTTGTTACATATTTACTAGAAAATAAATCTGTTCCTGCTAAGAGTAAAAAAATACTAACAGAAAATAGAAACTCGTTGCTCACGTAGTGAAGAGCATGTTATTCTGAAATGATTTCAAATACAAAATCTCTGAAAAAGATTATATTCTTTTTTTTTTCTTTTCCTTTCTTTTAATAGCCGGAACTTGTAGAAATAATCGTCGAATGCAGCAGCTGGCCTACTTTCTCTCAAAAACATATCTCAGAGAATCACAGAACAGTTGAGGTTGGAAGATACATAAAGATCACTCCATTCATCTCTGGTCAACCAGGGTTTCCTGGACCTGTCCAGGACCTTGGCCAGTGGCTTTTGAGTATGTTCAAAAAGGAAGACTCCAAAATCTCTCTTGGAAACATGCTCTGGTGCTCAGTTGTCTTCACTGTATAAAAGCTTTTCCTTAGGTTCTGACAGAACTTCCTATGTTCCCCTTTGTGCGCATTGCCTTTCCTCCTACCACCACTGAAGACTGTCTCCAAGCTCTTTACCTCTGCCCTTCARATAGCTATGCACATTGATAAGATTCCCCATTCAGTCTTCTCCAGGGTAAACGGTTCCACCTCTCTCAGCCTTTCTTCACAGGGAGACGCTCCAGCTCCTAATCGTCCTAGCAGCTCTTCCCTGGACTTGCTCCAGTAACTCCCTGTCTCTCTTGTCCTGGACAGCCCAGGACTGTCCAGACGTGGACTTATTAGGGCAGACTAGATGGGAAGGATAGCCTCAGCCTCCTGGCAACACTCTACATAACGCAACCTAGGTCTACTGGCCTCCTTGGACATAAGGACACATCGCTACCTCATGGTTAACTTGTCCGCCAGGACACCTAGGTCCTTCTCTGCAGGGCTGCTCTGCAGCAGGTCACCCCCGGCCTGTCCTGGTGCCTGGGGTTGTTCCTCTGTAGGGTCAGGACCTTGCACTTGTTTTTGCTGAACTACATGAGGTTCCTCTCTGCCCATCTCTCCAGCCTCTCCAGGTCCCTCTGACGAGCAGCACAGTCTTTGGGTGCAACAGCCACTCCTGCCAGTTCTGCATCATCTGCAGAGCTGCTAGCAGTGACTCTGTGCCTTCACTGGTCACTGATAAGCGAGTAGAACACAGCCTAGAGCCTTGAGGGTACTAGCCACCAAACAGACTTTGCTCTAGTGATCACAGTACTCTGAGCTCTGCTGTTCAGCCACTTTTCAGTCTGCCTCACTGTCTGCTCATTTAGACTGCACTTCCTGAGCTCATCTATGAAAATGTTGTGGTAGAGAGTGTCAAAGCCCTGCTGAAATACAGGGACATTCCCTCCCTTGAGATGCGGTGAGATCTAACCCACTAGTCACCACATCAAGGAAGGCTCTCAGGTTATTTAAGGAGCACTTCCCCTTGATGAATCCATGCTGACTACACCTGACCAGCTGCTTGTCCTTCATGTACTTGGAAGTGATGTCCACRATGAGCTGCTCTATGACCTTTGCAGGGACCAAGCTGAAGCTGATTGTAGTTCCCTGGGTCCCCTCCCTGCCCTTTCGGAAGGCGGGGGGACACTGGCTTTCTTCCAATGGTCACACCCCTCTCCTGATCACCATGACCTTTCAAAGATGACTGGGAGGGGCCCTGCAGTGACATTGGCCACCTGCCTCCATGGGTGTATCCTATCTGGGCCCATGGGTTTCTGTGTGTGTGCAGTTTCTTTAGGTGATCCACAACCCAATCCATCTCCACCAGCCATTTTTCCCATATATAAACCTCCTTCATGAAGAGCTTAGGATTTTAACATACAGAAAYTCCTTTCACCTTTACAGCTTAAAGTGGCAGGTTCCCAAGTTTCATTTGCAGTGCAAACAGAAAAATCTCCCCCTTCACTGTAAAATCCTTCTTCACATTGGTAATGAACCGCACTTCCTGGTACCAAGCTGTAGTTCCCTATAATGTAACCATGCTTCATCTCAGGAGGGGAGCCGCATCTGATTTCTGCAAAGAGAAAAGCTTGAGTCAAAAGGGGAGATTTCACAATCGAACAAAGTACAAAYGAACAAAGAAAAAACAACACAGGACCATTTTAAGAAGAGCTGGGCCAGACAGTCACATCATAAAAACTGTCTACCTGGGTGAATCTCAAAGTACCCAAACACTTGCCTTGGCCACCGTCTGATGTACAGACGGTGCAAAAAATGAGTATATGTCTTTATCATCTTATTAACACAACAAATTGTTAACATGCTGCAATTCACAATACCAAAAAGACAAGACACTGGAACGTGTTGGTGTGTTGGATGTCCTGTTTATTTTCTGGGCAGCAATGTCTAAATTTTYCTTCAATGCCACAGAAAAATTTCAGGCCCCAACGCACAGCTGTATTTCCTTGTGTGCAGGAAAGGTGGAGCACTGCAGCTGAACAGAAACCAAACAGTTTGCCTCTCAATTCCTGCAGCTCACAGAACTATCCTGCATATAAATGCTAGGCTCCCCCCACAAAGCCACATGTAGGGTCACTTGTCAGTCTCTGCAGGGGGGCACAGTCAACACAGACATGCTTCCTTGCCCCAGTGTGTGGTGAGGGATGGGCAGAAAGATAGGCAAAGTACTAACAATCCTGACAAAACTGGGCCTGAGCTCTTCTCTTTGGAAAATAAACTGGCAAAACTGGAGGTCGTGAGCTTTGCTGACAACTCAGCCTGCTGCATAGAAGCTATTTCATCTCCGTGGTAYAGCAGGCTCCCTGACTCTGCACGCCCAGACCACTCCTGCAATACTGCAGCAATCACATCCTGTGTCAACTCTGCCACCGGGCATCGTTGCAACACGCTGAACAGGTGAAGAAAAGAATGAAGCAAGAGAAGTCCACACGGAGGCCTTGCAGACTTGGGTCACAGCAAGCACCGCTCCATCATGCCAGATCCGATTTTAGTACCTAACACAAGCAGTACCAAAAGGCTCTCACCTTTGCATGAAACCACGTTCCCATCTGGATGAAAAAAATCTTCTCCGTTTTCTAATTTGTAACCATCAAGACAATAACACTTGTAGCTTCCTTCTGTATTTACACATCTTGCATTGGGACCACACAGCCCAGATTCTTCACACTCATCTATATCTAGAAATTCAGAGAGCAAAATGTATGCACTTCTTAACTTTGTCTTTTATTATTAGTTAAAGTAGAACTGAAGTTTAAAACACACAGAAATACTGTGTGTAGATCCTGATAGGAAATAAAGGAAACCCAATGTTCTAAAATCTTGAAGGATGAGATCCTTAGAATTTTGTATCTATCTTTTAAAATCGGTTTCTGTTTCACCTGACAGATAGTTTTCAATCTCTTTCCTGCCTCTGCAACCGTCCCAGAAAAGAATCCCACCTCTGCTAATTTGTAATCAGTCACAGTTAATTACTGTGCTCCCCCCTAATATCCACAATGAACATAAATATGACATTCCAGTGGAAAGAAGTTTAATCTTATTTTCTTAGATCTAGCCACTTTTATTGCAAAGATACTGCTGAAATATAACTTTGTAGCAATGATTCACAATAAAACAGGAAAGAATTAAAAAAATGGAACTAATTTATAGTTGTTAGAACCTAGATGCAAAACAAATGTTTGCAAAATACAGCAGAAAATTCTACAGTAACCAGAAAAATAAAATACAGTAGAAAAATGAATTTCTGGATCCCAGGTTGTCAAGACTTCTTGTGGCATCTACCTGTACAGTTTGTTCCATCATTGGGAATAAACGTCTTGTTGTTGTTAGAGGCACGATATCCATCAAGGCAAACACAATAAAAACTTCCATGTGTGTTATGACACAGGGTATGGTTCCCACACATCTTGGCAGCTCCGATCTGGCATTCGTCTTTGTCTGTCAGCACATTTAAAATGGGTCAGAGAGATTATAAAAAGTCAAATACCCTCCCCTCTTCACTCATACTTGAGTAACTAGAGAYGGGATAAAACACTTACATAGCCAAGTACTTAGTACTTGAATCAAATACAACTGCCATGCCTAGCCATTAAAAGAAATGTAAACCAAGCCATATATATTCTGTGTTTTGGAAATACTGTTAGGAAATAACAGAGCTCTTACTCTGTTTTGAGTAACTCGGTGGTATTACCCAAGAGAAGACAGTTTAGGAATGCACAGTTTCTTGACACTGTACAAACAGGCACCCTACCTTGGCAATGGGTTCTTCCGTTCCCCACAAATCCATAGTTACAAATACAGACACTTTTTCCTTCTATTTGATGACAAGTAGCATGAGTGTGGCAAGTAGCACAGACATCTGTAACTGATCTCTTCACGTCTGTTTTAACAGAAGGACAGAATTATTTAAAAAAAAAAAAAAAGGTGGTCTAGTATAAGGAATTAACACAGAGCTTAGGGTAGAGGTAAAAAAAAAAAAACCTAAAAAACAGATTAAAAGCCAAAGAAAAAAGTCACACCTCATTCCACCTCATTTTCAGACCTGAAGGAAAACCACAGCCTTACTCAGCAACTAAGCTTGGAAAGTAAAGAGAAAGAAGAAAAGACTAAGCAAAACAACTACATGGGACAGTTTTCTCCTACTACCAAATAATAACAAATTTGGTTATAACAAATAAACCAGCTCTTCAGGACAGTAGCTGACAAGGCTTATGTGACTATATAATAAATGGCTCTACCCAATACTAATAATCTTTTCTTCAAAGTAATTTTCTTTCCTTTGGTCAATCAGCTTCTTAAATGCTTAATGCCTGAYCATGTAGTATAAATGCTATTAACAAAAATGATGTCAAGAATACTACAAAAATGAAAATGGTTTGTGAAAAAACACTTTAAAAATGAACTTATCTTATAAGTAGTAGCGCAGCATATGAAATTAGAATTAAATATGAGCTCATTTCCTTATTTGTAGTCATACTTCTGGTGTATTTCTGTCTCTTTTTTTATAAGGTCTTTATCTTTATAAAAGCCTTCCGAATGATGGATCTCAGAATGGACAGTCTGAATACAGACAATGCACATGCATGCTTATACTCTTTATACATTTAAAAAAACACAACTATTTAATCCTGCACATGAGATATAATCCTGATTATGTCTCAAGGTGAAGAGACACAGCAAGAATGGATTTTTTTTTAAATTTCCCAAGGATGGTGGAGTTCTTATTAAATACAAATCATACTGTGTATGCAACAGTTCTTACAAAGTTTTCTTCATACGCCTGCACGCTGTCTTAAAATACATAAATATAACCTGAAGGAAAGGGCAGCTTCAGGTAGCTTTTCTTAACCCACAAATTTATCTGATTGTGAAGCAAAGTGCACGTATATGATATACAGCAATTCCAGGTGCATGGTGTTTTGTTTCATCTCCCCACGCACTTCTCAGTTTATATAAAGGCACAGGAAGCATCCTACCAATCCTCTCCAGATTTACAAAGCTTTTGTGTGTGTGCTCCCCAAAACGCCCATGAGCATAACGTGGTATCCAACACGGTCGGGAAACTGTATGAAAAGCAGCGGTGGTGGGAGGGGGCTCACGAAGCTCCAACCTTCCTATCGCCAGGGCTCGGCTGCGCCTGCCGCGGATTGCCGCACGGCAGGAGATAAACGGCCCTGCTATCGCRGGCGATGTTGTCTGACCAGCGCCGCTTGCTCAGGCCCCCGCTTTCCCAGCCGCACAAAACTCAGCTCAACGACTCCACCCTATCTGCCAGATCGGGTGATGGCTGCGAGAAGTGATACCCAATTCCCACGAGGGCAAGAAAGTGGCATGGGTCATCACCGCCACCACCATGGCTGGGCAACCACCAACACCATGCCTGAGCCACCACCACCACTATGGCTGGGCCACCACCACCACTATGGCTGGGCCACCACGACCAAGACCACCACAACTGAGCCACCACCATCACCAAAGCTGGGCCACCACCATGGTTGGGCCACCATCACCACCACACCTAGGTCACCACCACCACCACCATAACCACAGCTGGGCAACCACCATGGTTGAGCCACCATCACCACCACACCTGGACCACCACCGCCACCATGATCACAGCTGGACCACAGCTACAGCTGGACCACCACCACTACCACAAACATTACTGGGTGACCATCCACCACCACCACCATGGCTGGACCACCACTCCGGCTGGACCACCRCAACTACCACAACCATGGCTGGACCACCACCCAGCATCCCCACCATGGCTGGGCAACCACCCCCATGGCCAGGCCATCACCACCACGGGCTGGAACACCAAACCAGCAGCACCCACGTGCGCGGGGCAACCCCAAGTGAACGGAGGGCACCCAAAGCAGGGGAGGGACCACCCGAAGGACCCGGGGCCACCCCTGGAGAGGCACAAGGACAACGTTTAGGAGGAGCCCAGCCCAGGGCGAGCCCCGGGCACCCCAGCGCGGCAGCAGCCCCGCCGCCAGGGSCCGCCTAAGGGCGCCTTCCCGCGTGGCTCCCACCCCAGCGGCACCCACCCCAGGGCACCTACCCCGCGCGGCTCCTACCCCGCGTGGCACCTGCCCCGGCGGCACCTACCCCGCGCGGCCGCCGCCAGCAGCAGCAGCAGCAGC
>NW_020455495.1:809514-809805 GCF_003342845.1 Nothoprocta perdicaria | reverse complement strand
GGAGCCGGGACATCGCGTGTCCTAACGGCACAGCCCTGAGCGTTGGGGAGCCAGGACATCGCGTGTCCTAACGGCACAGCCCTGAGTGCTGGGGAGCCGGGACATCGCGTGTCCTAACGGCACAGCCCTGAGCGTTGGGGAGCCGGGACATCGCGTGTCCTAACAGCACAGCCCTGAGGGCCATGGAGCCGGGACATCAGGTGTCCTAACGGCACAGCCCTGAGGGCCATGGAGCCGGGACATCGCGTGTCCTAACGGCACAGCCCTGAGCGCTGGGGAGCCGGGACATCG
>NW_020455495.1:754993-809034 GCF_003342845.1 Nothoprocta perdicaria | reverse complement strand
GGAGCCGGGACATCGCGTGTCCTAACGGCACAGCCCTGAGCGTTGGGGAGCCGACAGTGCCACAGCCCTGAGCGTTGGGGAGCTGGGGRCACTGAGTGTCCTAATGTCACAACCCTGTGTGCTGGGGAGCTGGGGACACTGAGTGTCCTAATGCCACAACCATGAGCGCAGGGGAGCTGGGGGCATTGAGTGTCCCAATGCCACAGCCCTGAGCAGAGGGGAGCCGAGGACATTGAGTGTCCCAATGGCACAGCCCTGAGCACTGTGGAGCCCCGGCCAGTGCGCATCCTGATAGCACAACCCTGAGCATTGGGGAATTGAGGACATTGAGTGTCCTAACGCCACAACCATGAGCTTTGGTAAGCTGAGGGCATTGAGTGTCCTAATGCCACAGCCCTGAGCATCGGGGAGCTGAGGGCGTTGAGTGTCCCAACGGCACAACCCTGTGTGGGGGGAGCCCAGACCACCGCGTGTCCTAGCGTATCAGCCCTGCATGCTGGCGAGACAAGGACGTTCAATGTCCCAGTGCCACAACCCTGTGCCTGGGGAGCCGGGGACAGGGAATGTGCTAATGTGGCACCCCTGCCTGATGGGGAGCCGAGGGCACTGCATGCCCTAACACAGCAACAGGGATCACCACTTAAGCGTGTGTGCGCTTGTGTGCAGCCTTGGCTGCTCTCTCCGCAGCCAGGGCTGGTAGATGTCACTGAGCGACAGATTCTCATGCAGTGCCCAGTCACCACCTAAGGGAACCTGTGCCGCTAACTGCATGCTGAAGACCTAGAGCTACCTATTTCTATCTTAAGTTCAGTGGTGGCAAGTATTCTCCATGGTGAGAAGTTATCACTGTAAAAACAAATGGATGCAAATGAGCTGCTGGGGATAACTTGTGAAAAATGATTTCCAGATGTTATTTTTCTCTCCCTTAGGGGGCCTGCTGGGATGCAGCCCCCCTAACCAGAGCCATTTCTACATCACCACTCACAAAAGTGAAAGTGGAAGAAGCTACTGTGGAACTGAAATTACAAACACCTCATGCACCAAGCAAGAAAAATATTTTTGGCAGGGAACCTGAGGAAATATGGGTGTTCATTATGTTTGTACAGAGAACAAGCAGAGAGATGTAATATAAACATATTATGAAGAAAGTTACATGGGAATGTATTGGCTGAAGGAAATATGGGGCCTGGACTCTAGCAGAAGTCCTTGCATGATGATTATAATGATATATTTCAGTAGTAAATAATCTGTGTATAAAAACTAATCTAAATTACATGTGTGGGTTAGTTGTCCAAATTCAAAGTCATTGGAAACAAGGATAAAAAGGATCTTAAGAGGACACATAATCCTTCTTTTTCCTGCACTAGGGCAGGATCAGTTCTGCATAAATGACTCCTGGGAGGTGCTTGTCTAACTTACTCTTTACAACATTAGTGAAGAGAACCCATACCCTCCCAAAATAATTCCAGTGCTTAGATCTCTGTGCCATTTGAAAATGGCACCTTTTTACTGACGAACTTAAAAATGGTACCTTTTTACTGACAAACCTAAAGAACCCAGTTTGTAACCACAGTATTTTCCCTCACCTTTAATAGTGTTGTGTTTTACTACATAGAAGGTATCTGTGTCAATCCTTGCTTCRTTTCTCTTTGTGGTGGGAAAACATTTGTGATGGTCAAAGTAACTGAATCACCCAGAGACACCTAGAAGTCTCCTTGCAGCTTTTCCATGCAGCTATCTAAATGCAGATAACTGAAAATCAAAAAGRTGAGCAGGGCTTAACATCTCACTTATCCGTATTTTCCCATCTCCACTGCAGACAGTGGGTGTCAGTGTGTTATTTGAATCATTCTGTCTCAGAGGATGTTTGTTGTAAATTACGCTACAGCTTCTATCATAGTAAGACAAAATATGAGATACTAATTACTTTTCAGCAAATAGAATTTAAAAAAATGGAAAACACCTTCAGCCAGACTAAGTGTAATTCATGCCTGTGAACAGGCCTGTGGGCTCTTCATAGCACACTTGCATTCTCTAACAGTCTGCTATCAAATACTTCTTCACAGCTGACAAAGATGAGAATAACTGTAGATGGATGGAGGCTATTTCACTGTTTCTTACATACACACATACACATGCACACACAGTAAATGAATCAGATTAATCAGTTTCAAATGAATCAATCATTGGTTTCTGGTTATTCATGTAGTTTCCAGAATAAGCAGTAACAGTTGTTAAAGCATAAATAAGAACAGAAGACATGGCTGACCATCTTCAGCTTCTAATCCAAGTGCTTTACTGAATATTGTGCTGTCATAAATTTTTCTGTCATAAATTTTGCTGCAAATGCACCAATGAATGTTTGCATTTTTTGTTTCTGTGCATTCATGTGTGATTTTCTGCCATTTTCTATGCCTCTTATCTCAAGTTCTAACAAATGGAATCAAAATGAAAAAAAAGGGGGWAAGATTTCTGCAGAAGATTTAGGGTGATATACCTGAGTATATTYGGTGAAAGCTTGTTGGCTGCAGAATGCTTCCGTGAGGCTCTCCTGGAGGAGAGGAGAGGCTTGGATAAAGTGGATCGCGCCGCTCGCATCGCTCGGAGCCGGCACGCGGCGCGATAAGCCTGGTGGCGGTTGCTGCTAATCGGAGCAGCAGCCCACGGAGCAAGAGGGTTGCTATCTGCAGGCTTTGGGAGAGGAGCCCGAGCTGAGCTTTTCCACAGACTGTGCATTAGATAAAACAGCCCGTTTCTCTTGGCCCTCTCTTCCCACGCCCGGGCAGTATTCCTGAGCAGGGAATTCTGATACCTAACGCTGCGAGAGCGGCTCTGAGATGATCCACTGCAAAGTAGCCCGAGGAGAGCTTTGGTCTTGCTGAAGTTGGGCCCAATGTTGAGCTGTAGGCAAAGGGAAAAAGGTTCARTCAGTTCATGGAGCAGAAACATTCAGTTTCTGCATGCGACTTGCAGCTAATGCCGAAGGTGCTGCTATCCGAGGCCTTGGGCAGGCGCTGGTTACCCACAGGGCAGGGTTCCTTAGTGCCGTCCCAGCCCGCTGCTGCTGGGCTCCTTCCCGCCTTACTACAACAGCCTGCGGAACCAGCTAACAAGTTACAGCTAAGGGACCAACCAGCGATAACTTATCTGATAGCTACAGGAAGAAAACCAAATCCCACTACTTTTAAGTACTKACTTCTCGCTTGCCATTGGCTTTGCTAGGTTTGGGACAAGATCTCTACCACTGTACTCATTTCATAGAAAAGAGGACACGTCAAATTATGTTATCGGTGAAGACCCAAATCCCATAAGGAGGGTTTGTGAAAAGAGCAATCCAAACTTTGACTAMAGACTGTAAACCAAGCAGCTCTTTTAAAGACAATCAGGCACCTAGGGATTTTCCCGCTGCTGCTCCTTTTCTTACAGGCTAACTGCATTTTGTCACATGGTAGTTTTGTGTTTGCACCAGCAGTTCATAGAGGGAAAACAAGAGGGCAAACCCTAGCGTCTAAAGCTTGGATAGGAAATGCCTTGGCCTTCTCCTTCTGAGTTGTTTTTATGAAGGAGTCAGCTTCCACCCGCTATTTATTCAGCATGAGGAAACATTTGTCAATTAGAAAGTTTCTGTGTATTTCAGGCTGGGGCAAAGCAAAGCCAACAGAATGAGCTGCAGGCTCAGATTCATAAGACTGTGTACTCGTTGCTGGCCTGCAAGGAGAGATTTCTTGTTTGGTTACAGAAAAAAAACACAAGCCCTGCCCTTTGGTCTTTCAAAATTCAATTAAGTGTAACTATTATTTATACATTTACTGGCAATCAGAAGAGGAAGATGACTGTAGGTGATGACATTCATACATTGTCATAAATTGTGATAAATATAGAAGACTTCTAAAGAAAGAAAAGGTCACCTGGTCTTCTTCTGATACTGATTGCAAATCTCGCAGTCCTATTTATTTTCAAATAGTTTACAGCATTCCCATAAGACTCTTCAAATCTATTGATCATGTGGCTATCCCCAAATTGAGTGATTTTTTAACAAGAGTCCACGTGCCACAGCAATTAGAGTTTGAATTCACTTTAGTACTGAACACTTCTTCAGCACCACAAAAATACAGTAGTTGAATGCAAAATCATTGACCTTCACTGGGATTTTGTGCACTACCTGCTGCTTCTCATCAARAACAGGGTCTGTGTTAGTCAGCATGACCTACGTAAAAATTAGAAATCAGTGATTACTACCCAAGTCGGGATCAAACTTTYCAGAAAAAGATTAACTCTTGAGTATCAACATTTGTTTATATATGTAAACTCTGACACAGAGTAGTTTAAGGGATCTCAGTCACTTGAGTGAAATCATTAACCTTAAAAAACAAATCCAAATCTTATGGATACTTGAATGTAGCTTGAGGTTATGGTCAACATCAAAGGCACTGGCCTGAAACACTTGGGAAGGATCGACTTCCCTTTGGAAGGATCCCTTTGAGGGATCTATCTTGCTCTCTGCTGTAGCCTCCTGTGTTCCCTCCTACCCATGTATTTTAATAGAGGGGATTTTAATATCTTCCTTTCATTCATACTTGCAGTTACCTGTTATGCTTGGAGGAACAGAATGCCCAACATCTGAGCCCACTTAAGAAACACACTGAGATTTTTTGTTTGTTGTTGTTGTTAGTTAAATATATCATCTTATTCCAACTTTAAAGGGATTGTTGGACCTGTAAAATAAATCTCTGGGACCAACCCAGGATGAGATCCTACCATCTGTTGGGAAATTCACTAGTTTCAGTTTGGAAGAAACCAAACAAATTCAAACACCATAAAATACATACCCAYGCTATTTAAAATTGATTATTCAAAGACACATGTTTTTAGGGAAAAACAATAATTTGTAATTATATTAAGGGGTTATATGATAATTGCAGACAAGAATTAGAGGTGGTATTTTATTTTTGATTAGAGGAAAAAGATAGGAAAGGATTTGCCTGTCCTATTAAAATTTCTCAGGCARACATGAACAGAGAAAAGAGGTAGGATTTTAGCCATCCAAAGCTTGAAAGAGTCAAAAATTTAGGTATGAAACATAAAATTATATTTCACACTAGGGAAGTCTAAATCTAACCTTCACAGAATAAGCATTTTGCTTAAAGCAGCATTTTAATGTCAACTAGCTTTCTCTCTCCAAGCATCAATATTAAACCAGGGATCACATGTAGCATCGCTCACAYGAGATCTATCCCATGCTCTAGGCCTGGACGTGAGATATGGCAGCCAGAGAGATCATGCATGAGACCAACACCTTTGCCAAAGGTTCGTGACTGAAGTTGCTACTGGCACTACTCAGCTTTGGTGAGGTTTATCACAGAAAGGAGCCCTACAACATATAGGGCTACTGCCTACTTATCATCAGTGTGAAATCTTCCATGCAAGAACACGGGAAATTAACAAGATGCGTTGTGGAGAAGAACAAGCAGAAGAGTATTAAAAATCAATCAGCAAGAATCAACAAGAAGGCTGAGAAAGATGCAAGCTAGAAGCCGGTCATCTTATTCAGCTCTTGATTAACTTTTTCATTTTTGTTTGGAATTCTCTGTGCAAGTAATACCACCCTCAAGGCTATAACCTGGTGTTGCTGAGTTTCAGCTGTGGTTGATGTGCATTAGTCCTGTTAAAATGTACTTGATTTAAAAAAAAGTTTCTATACGATAGCCATGTATGCTAAGGGAAAAAAGAAAAAAAATGAAAATAAGACATCATTAGCTGTACAACTGTAAGACCAGAAAAACCCAAAGTAAGAACACACGACAAGAACACATGAAAATTTAAGAGAGTACAGATGTAATGACATTTATTGAAAGGCATGCTACAACAACTAGAGTTGTTAGGAGAAGAGTCTGATATAGACACCAAGCAATCAGTAAGTGTACTAACTTAAAAGAAATAGAATATATTGCAGTATTCACAAGTTCAAATTAACCATGTACTACACAGTTGGAAAATAGGTATCTTTAATATTCCATCTTCTTTGCATTTATAATATAAGTCATTTCAACAGACATGGAATCTTTTCTTTCCAGTGCCACAAGCTGCTTTACAAATGAAAGCTGGTTCTGTTGCTTATCAAAATATACATGACAATTGATGTTTTTATACATAAAAAAATTTACACTTCAGCATGTTCTCCAAAACCCATTTTTCCAGGTTAAAAAAAAAAAAAGTTACAAATATTTACAGCATTTTCTTGTGCTAGATGAATGGACTCAATGATGAAAATGCATTTTTTATGAATAGGATTGTATAAAATGAGAAAATGTCAGTAATTCATAGCTGTGCTACGTGTCTTGAATACAGTACTAAAAGCAGTCCATTAACACCTTGCCTTGATCCCGCACCATTTGGTTCACATTAAAATCCTACTTTTCACTAAGTGGTCCATTCACCATTAGTAGATGCAAATAAAGGCAACTTTGCATTTTGAAGCATCTCTTCTAAAAGAAGTTTGAGAGAAAATAAATTTTCAGAGAATGCCTCTTTAAAACCAGAACAGAAAGTCTTTGGTCAGAACAATGATGTGAAACTGTGATGTAAAAACCTGTTTGGTCAGCAACCTACAACTTGTGCTGCTGYGGTTCTGGGGTAAACTTTTGCAGAAAGTGGATAACATATCCAAAAACAATTACAATGTGTTTAAAGCTGACTTAGCACACAGTGGCTATATTGCCACTCATCATAAATTAAGCAGTTTCCAAGAATAACTGTTTTAAGTGATGACATTAGTCTGTTAAGAACTTTCTTGATCTGCTACGGACTTTCAGCTACAAAAATATTTCATTTCTTTATCACTGTCCTAAATCGGCAATCTGTGGATTATTTGTGAATGCCTGCATTTCACAATACAAATCTGTTTTGTAATAAAAGCATAAAGGCTAATTAAAATTGTACTAAAATAAATGCAATTCACTGTATGTATCATCAGTCAGTGGGAGAAAATTCACTTGTAACAATATCAGTGTACAATTTCCAGAAAGAAAAAAACTATATTATACATAAGACATTGCTAGGTATGAAAAAAACTACATTAAGACGACTGAAGGCACATAAACTTTGGTCCCATATTGTCCCCCATCCCTCTAGTAAAGCCCTGAAATTAAATAGTACAGACATTTTTAGTTCATTCTTGAAATAGCTCACAATTCCTAACTGCTAGGATTTGCTTTGAAAATAGCTGGCAAAAGCCTCACACATTACAAACAAATCTTCATAGGGCAGTTACGAGTCAACAGTTAGAGAAAAAAATTCTGTGCAATCTGAATCCYTTCAGCACAACTGTAAAAACAATAACTTTGGTAGTTTCTCTCTAGTTAATAGCATACCAGTACAAAAGGTAAAGGGGAACAAAGACTGCTTTTTTTTTTTTAAAGTGGTATTATTACTATAGATGGTCCACATCCTTCAAGGAGAGTGGGTACAATATGTCTGATCCCACAAGCTCCATGCTGCTACAATTCTTCCAACAGTTTTCCAACATACAAACACAGGCTTGCCACCTAAGCTCAGAAAATGCCACAATGGCACATCTCTTCCGTAGGCCATCTCTGGAATATACTCATCACAAAAGGCCACCCTATCTGTGCAGAATAAAACTGCAACTGGCCGGGCCAGCGGACAAGGCATTTAAGGCAAAGTTACAAGGGAACATTCCAGAAAAAAACTGAGAGAAGGGAAAGCTTTATCGTTATGCAACAGATCACAAGTCACTTGAAAAGGCACTAAGTTATTCCTGGGTTGGTAAGAGAGCCTTATTACATCCTGAACTGAGGAGAAAATGTGGTTGGAGGTGACCCAGAGCTGGTGGGGCCTTCCCAACACACAGGCAGGGAGCTCTCAACTCAAGACTAGGCAGAGTGAACAGGGGGAAAAGGGGATTTCATTCATTTGTCAAGAGTAACACAGTTAATGAAGTCTTCCCCTGCTACACTCAGATCAAAATGGGAAGAATTCTACACTCAAGCACTTTGGGTATCTGTAGTGAGGATTTAAGCACTGAGACCATTAGTGTTTTATAGTACAATTTCTAGGTCAAACTACACACATTACCAGGTACTGCATAAATGATTTAAGCCAAAGTTAAGAATCTGTGTTAAACAAGTTAAACGAGTCTATCTCGATTCCCTAATAGGACGTGATGGAAAAGTGGAGAGAGACAGATACTCTTAGGGAGCTGCAAAGTATCAGAACAGAATTATGTATTAGATGGGAAAAAAAATCTCAATGAGGACACTTGAACATTGCAATAATTGCTAAGAGAGGCTGTGAAATCTTCATTCTTGGATATACTCCAGACTTGATGGGGTGACTCTCTGCACARCTGCTATAGGGTGGCCCTCCTTGGAGCAGAAGGAGGGTCTAAGACATCGAGAGTTAGAGTATTAYTGTAACAGTCTATGGAATAATCATGTAATAAATAAGAAGTTATCGTTTTTAGTTACTCAAAGAGAGTTACTAAAATAGATAAGCCAGCCTTGACTATGACAACTGTTCTTTTAAGAAAACAATAAGATGTATTCTTTTTTTTTCTGAAGCTTTTCTGCAACTTTTGACAAAGCAGATATATCCCTAAGAGATGGCATCATTAAGTTGTACACAAATCTAAAGCTAAGGATAATTCAATTATAGAACTACAACAACAAAAGAGRATTACAAGAAAATACAGGAATACAGGGTAAATGTACTACTAAACTAAAAGCACACAGGAGATCCATTACACCAATTCTCATTAAATTAGAAATACATATATATCTCTGCTAATTTATACTGTAGGCCTCTATATTTCAAACTACAAACAATCAAGAGCTGAGATAATCAATAATCTAAAATTGAAAAATTACTCCCTTCTTTAGCAGACTGCCAGATGCCTTCATCCTTTAGATTCGTTCAATAATTCCCATTTCCTGCTATAAAAATCAATAAATKAAAATGCATGYGATGTGTATGCTTGTATGCCAGAATGGCATCTTACAAGGCAGTATTACAGAGACAGACATTGCTCTCAGTATTATATAYGCCCAAAATAATTCTCAACTTTAAGGCTGTTTTTAATCTGCTTTACATTTACATTCACATCCAACATAATTCTTCTCTGTAGCAGCAGTTCCTTAAAAAATTGACAGACCACGTTTTATGGATAATGCTTTTCTTGCTTGAGTGAGAGGTTGGACTCTCTGGATCTCCAAAGGTCCCTCCACCCTCCTGTGAAGTGATTCTGCAGTCATTCTGGTTTTATGAAGCCACTTTGCACACCATAACAAAGGGCATTCCYAGTCGGCTGGATACTTAACCATTATGAACTGGTAAAAATGTGACTGCTAACTGGGTTAAGCACAGATGAGAATTAAATATCTTGCTGAAAAAAAAAAAAGCCAATTTGCAGGTGAAAAAGCCCACTTACTGCTGCACTTYGCCAAAATCACATTGAAATGTTACTTTTTAATGTGCTACTTTTTGCACCACAGAATAGTTCATTTTCATATGCTCCCCCAAAACTGGTCTGAAACTTCAAATTGAATCATCTCTTTTGGAGACAGGAAACAGAAAGACTATCTCCAAAGCCAGACACAACATTTTCTATTATATTTAGGCCATTTTAAACTTTCTAGTAAGTTCTGTGCATTGTGGTGTAGGGCAAAGATTATATCCACACAGGTATTTAGTYTGATGTTCTACTTAGTGCCGAATAGCAGTTTCTTACTGCAGTACAGAAGTCTGCCAACTTTGTTAATATGCCTATCTGCTGCATTTACAATTAAATTATATGGCATTAACAGAAAGCAAATCTGGATCTTTTAGATRCTACAAAAATAATTCAGAGAGAAAGCCTGAAGTTGTTCACTTCTACACGCTCGGCTATTGCTAGGAATAGGATCATCATTCTAGAAAGATGATTCTCTTCAGAACCGTATTTCCCAACTGACAACTGGCATTAGAAGTACGAAATATTAAAATGAAAGACAAAACATTACAGCAGAAGATCTCTACTTCTGTAACTGTTAAAACAGATTCAGAAATAAACAACCACTGTGTTTGAAAGGAATATCTGCTTAAAAGRTGCTTAACTTTGAGAAAGTTGTAAAAAAAATAAAATCACTTTAAATCTAACTTTATAAACTAGAAGTGGAAATGATTAAGGCTATTATGTATCTTCAAAAAACAATGAAAAAAGACTGTAATGGTGTATTTAATGAAAAATATTGCGATAAAGCTAATGTATTTTAAAATTTAATGAAGATTACCATTTGAAGCGAGTTTGCTCTTTTGTCTTTTTTTTGTATAGGGTGATTCTGGTGCATTTTTCTGGGAGTAACTTTTTCAGAAACTGGGTAAGTAACCTTGAAGAGGCCTATACGAYCATGCAGAGTCAAACCTCACTCCCATTCTACTAAATTTCCATATCAAACTACTCACTAAAAAAAAAGAAAAAAGTCTTTGAAATAGCAAGTGAAATATTAAAAGAGAGATGAATAAGAAAATTTCCATCAAGTACACAATTTTTTTCTAGACATTTCACATAAAACACTAAACTATTGTATCATAAGCACATAATAAGGCACGTAATAAGAAATTAAGTAAATACACAGCAATTTGTTTCAACTATTAGAGATTATAGTGGTACAAAAAGCCTTGAGGTGCAATTCTTTTCCCCCAAAGAAGATTCTACGAAAAACAACTTCTTAAAAAATTTGTCAAACCATGATAAGACCCAAATACTTTCCTCAGGACTGTAAAATCTTATTTTTAAAAGAAATGTATGAAGCTCTTCGAAATCATGACTACTTTCTTTTCTCAATTTCTCAAATCCTATCATAGTAAAAATACCATGAATTAATCATACTAAGCCTCTGATACCACATCTTGAAGAAACTTGTCAAATGTCTTYGACTCCACAGAGAGAAGGCACTGCCTTTCCTCTAATAATTTAACCTCTGTGAATAACATGTAATTTTTAAAAGCTATTTTTTAAAGATCTGCAGAAGTATAAACACTCCTGCAATAAGATAAATACTATTCAATGGACACTCACAGTCAATGCTTGTTTTTCTTCAAGAAAACCAAGCACTATTTCACATTCAAATTAGTGTTTTATCTAAACAGAATAGGCTTACTATTTCAATAGAAATATTATTTATTTGGTATATTATAAAAATGCTAAAAATATTGTGTAAGGCTGACTTGGAACAAAAGGATGTTCTCAAAGTATAATTCTAATCAGGGAATTTGATGATAAATATTGTTGAATATTTAAAGGAACAAAGAAATTTCATAGAAGAATCTTTTTATGGAGAAATATTAAACTTTGACCACATCCTGGCAGCTGAAACTGGAAAATATCATCCCTTGATTCTTTACTGCATGTATAAATACACAAACTCAGAATGAACTTTCTGTTTTAAAAATAAGAGTTGGTCACCGCTGCTAGCGTCTGTCTGATGGTTTTACTAAAACCGTGATGCAGTCATAAAAGGAAAGTTCACAGCAAAGTCAGATTGTAGATTTTGAGAAGGAAACTCTGAGGTGATGTTTTTCTCCAAGGTCATGATTGTGAAGTTCAATGAGAGCCTGCACTGCTTCCTCCACGGAACCCAGCTGGATGAGAGCCATTTTGTGATCTTTCCTTAAGTACAAAAAACACATTATTAATCCTAACTAATTTTTCTCTGCTCTGAGCCAACACAAAGTGATGCAAATATTTTTTCTGATACTTCACTCCTTTGTACTGAGCACTTATATAATGAATCAGAATTAGCCAAGAACATACTAAAACAGACAAAAGTATGAAAATGACTGACAGTCTATAGCCACGGCTGCATCTCAAAGGTAGGCTTTAAAGAGGGCTGAAAGACCTCTAGCAAACACTTGCATACCACATACATCTTGCATATAGGGATTATTCCAGCAGTCATAATCATGTTAGAATAATGCCACCAAGGAGCCTTAATGAATGACACAAAAGCTCCAGTGTCAATTTTTACATGATGCTTTGCAGGAACTTTCTTTTCAAAACCTATTGTTATTCTTACTTTCGTTATGTTTACCTTCCTTTGAACAAATGAGGAATTTGTCAACAGAGAAGATTATAAAAAAAATTAATTGATGTTATATATTTCATTTAATTATGCTAATATAGCATCATATTTAAAATTTAAAGAGTAGGAGTATGGTAAAAATCATTACAGTAATACAGCTTTTGTCTATAGCTACAGGTTTATGTACAGATGGAATTTCCTCCTAAAAAATTAAAAAAGTTGAAAGACTTAAGCATTTTAACTTGAAAACTTACTGGAAGAACTTGCAGGCTTTCACAGTAGATCCAGTACTTGCAAAAAGGTTCTTCAGATCATCAACAGTAACAGAAGGCCTAATTTAAAACAAAAACAAAAAATTGCCAACTTGCATATGAGTACAGAATTCTGTAATAGTACCGAAGTTCCTGTTCTGGCTTCTACAATTAAACCTGACCACCATACAGTATCAGCTTGAGATCAGTCAACATTTTACGCCGAATATCTTAGCTTTGGCACTAAGATTTAGTGCTGCAGTGCACTACAAGGATATTTTTAGATATAATCTTATGTTTTTTCATCCTCCCTCATTCCTTCCCTTTAAAATTCAGAATGCAGAAAAATCACTAAACAGATTTACTAGTAAGCTCAGAAATAGCTTGGGTCTTGTACTCACTACTAACATGCTTTATACATTTTTGGCTTTGAAAGCCAAAAAATATTTTATTTAAAAAAAMCTCTTTTTTCGAATTTCCTACATTGATTTTTCTTATCTGGACATAATTCTATATTTTTTTTGTCTTATTTCCATGTTCCTGTCTGCACAGCTGCAGAACAAGAAAATCCTATGCAGATTTATGATGTTTGACCGTCATTTCACACTTTGTTGACAATATTCTACACTGAAAAGTTTAAGTTTTAAACAACACAATTCTCGATACTACTTTTTATTTTTCTGAAAAAACTTCCCTCCAGATAAGAAATCTAAGTTCTGTTAAAATTGTCATTTAAAATGTATTAAGTGATTAAAAACTGGATCTACATTACATCATAATGCCCATAATACATTTAAGCTAATGCAACTCTTGCACATTATCCACAAAATAATCTGTAACCAAAAAAAAAAAAACAAAAAAAAACCCACAGGTGCAGGATTTAGGATTAGGAAATGAAAAACGAATGCATCTTCTCTAGAAAATATAAACTTTTTTTATAACTCATCAAAAACAGTTTCAATCTTTTATCCTTTTTGCTAATGATGGAAACAGTATATCAGTAACTGTATGAGGGTTTGCTTATTGTTAAATTATACAACAAAATAATATTAATAAATAGTCAGGAAACTATGGAAGGCACAGGAAATTATGCAAGGCAATAGGCAAAGGGCTTATGCCAGACTTTGTATCCTGAAAACACAACCTGAAAACAATCATTTCTCCAAGAGCTGCCCCTACTCACGGGATGTTGGAAAGATGCAGGGTGGCAGATGGAGGAAAGATATTTTGGAAATTCTTGGAGCCAGGCTTCTTAAAGCGATGCAAAGGGCTATTGCTATAGTCCTTAGTCAGACCTTGGTCCTCTTGTCCCTCACGAGGAAGCTGCACTGTATGATGTTTTGAGAGAGTAGCACGGAGCAACTTTCCATACAGCCTCTGTCCATTCAAGTGGCTCATAGCTAACCAATGTATCAGAAATAGGATTTGAACAGGAAAACAGATGAGGGGAGGAGAAGAAAAAAAAAAAAGGATTATTTGAATACTGCTGCCAAKCTGTCTTTAGCATAAAATTTTCCATTCTCTATTTAAGTAGCTACTTCAGTCATTACCAGGTGGGCTAGGTTTGCCTTCGTAATGTTATATCTACAATAAGTATACCGATGCTGTATAACCCATTAACCAAACTGCAACAAAAACGCAAATCATCTTTTCACAGAAGAATATCTCATTATTCTTGAAAAACTATATGTAGAATAAAAACCAGGAAAATTCTAAAATAAAATCTCACAGCATTATTATATAGAGACTTGTGGATTTTTTTGTCAAACCACTATCGATAAACAATTAACATGGAATCCAAGAATTCAATACCAACATACAAAAGCAAGCTTGTATGTAGTAAAATATCACATATTTAATTTATGTTAGCCACTGACAGATGACAAATTCCTAACACACGCTATTTTCATGCTAAATAGTAGCATAAATAAGCCTTAAAAATCCATACCTAGCTGAGCCTGGCTTGCATCTGCCATTTGAACTAAAGCATTTTCTTTTTTGTTAAACATAATCTTCACACGATGCACATCACCATACACACCTGTAGAAATCCAGAAAAGGATATTAGGTCAGGATTAGGATTCAGTTTATTAGGATATTATATTGCTATGAACAGCACATACGGATTTTTTTTTTGATGAAAAACAGTGTTACAAAAAATAGTTAACTCATGAAATCAGCTTGCTTTGAATGAAAAAGAGCATCAAGCCGTTCATTATCTACTGAAGTTCAAAATTTTGAGYCTTCCCTTGCAACAGCCCTATCCTYTGTCACAAAACTGCACATTCATTTTTAACTGCTAATTAGTGCAAAAATATGAAGATCCTCTCAGTCAATACATGAAAGCATTATCCTACTACCAAACATTTTCCACAAAATAACATACGTGACAATTCCATCATTAGCAAATTCCTCTAACAGTTTTTGTTTCCATCCTTTTTTACTTTCTGATTCTTCATAGCATAAAAACAGACATGAACATGCACACCGAAATTCCACTGAAACTCTTAACTGGCTTTGCATTTCAGGTACTTGTGCCCTACAACTACTGAGCACCAACAGTGCATTCCAGCACATTCTCCTTTATGTTTTCTGCATAAGGACCAAAACAGTGCAATGGTAGCTAATGAGCAAATTATGTATATAAATGACATATGTTTTATACCCATAAGATCTTACCAAACAGGATGAAGAGTCCATGTGGTGTGATGACCTGTTTAAATGATAAAACAAGTATACCATTTTTTAAAACAGTGCAAATAAAATAGGAACAGAATCTCTAAGTACAACAAAACAAACACAAGAAATACTKCACATAAACATGTTTCCTGAATTTGTTGAGGTTATTTCCACGAGCCACTGAAGGCATAGAGCCTTCTAATTAGTATACATTTAGTAATCATACAAAACATTTAGACAATGTAACAGTTCAATCTATCATGCTGACGAAGCAGTTATTAAGTGGTTTAATCTAGTTGAATCTACTCTTCTCACACTAGCATTTCATTCACGGAAAAATGAAAGACAATCGCTAAACCAAAAGTAAAAAAGAAAACTCAAGAGCACTTTGTAGGTATTTCTACACAGAAGACAACATCTTAAAAAATAAACCAGCTGCTTCAGAATGTATTTGCTTTTTCCTCAGCTTTTCTTCAATTTTGCCTCCATCTCTGCATATCACCATGCTGGGTTAAAGTTGTGCATTTACTATGTAATTGCTTAGATATGAAGCACAGAGTGGTATTTACATTGTGACCAATTAAAACTGCAAACTGAAGAAGTATTGAATGAAATGGMTTTAATTCACTAAATGCTAGTGTAAAAAGTACCACAAGCACCTGAGAGGATAATCTGTACCCTAAAGTCAGTTTTTATCCAACTGAGGGAAAGCTTTTGACAGCAATAATTACTAACAAAATCTAGGGACCAGTAGTAATACTCTGTCCTATAGCTCCATGCTTTATCCATGTAAATTGAAATTGGAAAGGGAATTTTTGTTCTACAATCACAAGAAACTTGTGAATAAGAGTTCTAACRCAGTTTTCAGAAAAACAGGATGTATATTACTTTAATGAAGCACAGATGTGCAATATTTGAGCTATAGCAGTACGGTTACAAAGTGATCTGTGCCATTTCTGCTATAAAAATAATGAAAGTCCTTTCCTATCAAGTTGTAAGAACAAGAAGGAAAAGATCAGTGCAGATCTACTACGGTGAAGAAAAAAAACAAGTCTACAGAGTTTGCAGTATTCAAGGATGCTCCTGTTCTTATTTCTCTCAAACCCAGGCAATGGTCTAGACAAAACTAGAAATTTCCTATCAGTGCTCTCGAAGGCCCTTTGTTCACAATGTTTTTATCTCCTTTTCTACTCTCTCTAGTTTCCCTCTTCCTATTTCGTATGAAATGAAGAATTTTTTAGGCTTCTCTAATAATGAAAATGCTTTAGGAGGAGTCTTATTAGTAGAGTGTGAGTAGACCAAGTGAATTTATCAGTAGCGTAAGTTGCTTACCTTTTCAAAACAATTCTTATACCTCAGCATAAACTCTTCTCTGATTACTATGTTTACTTACACTGCTACAACAAATGGCAATAACTGTTTCTCAAGTTAATTTGTGCTGATTAGTAGTCTCCCACCACTAGCTGGACCGTTCATTCCTTATCAATACTGCAAATTGTCTCAATCCTAAAAGAGCTGTCCTATTTTTGACACTATCAACAAAATATTAACAGCTTTTATACCTATAGCTGATTTCAAATTTTGGTAAGGATTCTAGCAGTTAATATTACTTTAGTACCTAACCACTTGAAGTGATTCCACCAGCCAGACTTACTTCAGAGTTGAGGTTGCTGACTAGTAAAACAGAATTTCCTGGAACAGCAGTAGCACCTGGGAGAGTCATCCGTCCAGACACTGCAGAATTGGGCATTCCAAGGGGACCAAGTGTTCCAGGAACAGATGGAACCGAAAGACCTGGAAGAGAATTAAGAGTCATATAWTATCTCAAATAAAGTGCTAAAACTTTAGAAAAAATTAGAGGCAGACTTAAGTTTTTTTWAAAAAATCGTAACACTTAATGAAAACAATGTTGTCATGTACTTCACTTACTYCTAATAACCAACTAATAAACTAGGAAGTATCCCTCAGCAGGCAAAGAAATATTCAGTCATAGCAAGGGACCACAGAGGGTCATAAACTGCAATGCAGAAAAGATGAAAAATTATTTACCACAAAAGATAAMCTTGTGGCAGAGAGACAGAAAGTTTTCCTGAGTTTGGAGAACTATTTATTTTTCATTTTCTACCCAGAGAAGGGGAAACTTACTGCTTTATGTTTGAATGTCAAAGACTACTTATGATCTTTAGGAAAAAAAAAAAAGATGATGTAAGAGAAAGTTTCTTCTCTTGCAGGTAATCTTTTTCAAGGTATTTCTTTTGAGATGGGAGATGCATCAACTTATGTTCTTTATTATATAAAAAAAGACTTAATTGAATAGTATGATGTGCAAAGAAAATGAGAATGCCTCAAATGAGCTTTGTATTCTGACTGCTGCATTTGAAAATAAGTGCTGTGTTTTGACAGACCACCAACCTTGATTGCAAACACATTTACACACTTTTAAAGAAAATAGSAACAACTCACTGGTAGCTTGAGCAAAGCCAATGGCTGGGGCAAATCCAGCAGGTCCTGAGTATGAGGAGGAGATAATACCTGAGGCACCTAGAGACAGGACACATATCTAATTAAAACASATTTAATATATTTATAAAATAAACAAGACTTCAGAAATGACATTCAACAACCAATGCTGCTATTTCTACCTACCTCGGGTAGTAGATTGCCTATAAAATGTTAAATGATTGAAATCTCCAATTCTATATTCAAAGAGATAATTTTCAGACTTATTATTTAAATGCAATTATTCAGATTACGTTCAGTTTCCACTYCTAAATGAAGTCATGGCAAAATGCAATGTAAACTAGTTTGATCAGTATAGCATAAATCAATACGCACTGGAGCTTACGCATACACATCTGTGGGACAGTGTTCACTTAATAGTTGCTTTTATTCATAAAATGAAAATACATTTCAGATATTCCCAGAAAGAAAATGCACTCAGGAAGGACRTGTTTCAATGAGCATATACTTACTTTGAAAATATATTTTTTTCACTGTGGTTTTCATCCTATGGCCCTTTGCATCTTCCCAACAGTATTTTTCATGTTCTGGTTTCAGATATTCATTTATACAGAATGGAATTTTCTACTTTCCAAGCAAATTTTACTGGAAGCTAACAATTAGAAATGATTGTTTCAACAGAACCAATAGGGAGTCAGAACACAAACCCATCAAGGGCAACACAACATTAAAAACATATCTGTCTGACGGTGTGTGTTTATTATTAGTAGGGAAGATTTCTTACCAAAGGCAGTGGCTATGCTGGGTTCCAGGGAGGGCTGGCCATCACCAGAAGGAAGGTCAAGGCGAGTGAAATCTCTGCTTTTGTCATTGTTGTACTTTACATTAAGGCTAGTTAACTTGGAGAAATCAATACGCAGAGTGCAGCACGCATTGTAGACGTTCTGGCCATCCAGAGCCTGAGGAAGAATAGTTACGGTTTCTACAGCTCCCACTTCAAATATGTAGTTTCACCTCACAACTGTATTCAAGCAGAAATAATTCTTTTCTGTTTAAGGTGCTGCTTTAAAATGTCAAAAGGTGGAAAATCATGCTGTTACTACCCTTTCCAAAATATGCTCTGGAGAGTATTACCAYAGTCCAATACTTAGTAAGAATTACTTTGCTTTGTGACAATGTATGACACACAACTTCAAGGATAACTTGCATTCCTAGATGTGCTTCTATCTTACTTGTCTCACACTCAATACATAGTGCTGGTAGTGACACTAATTTTGATATCTTACTATGCACCAGGAGCAAAGAAATACACACTTTTATAATTCTCTCTTTCATATTACAAAAATGAAAATCCACCTTTTGAGTCGCGATTTTGCTCAAAGAAATCATTGAAGTAGCAATTTCTCCAGAGACACAACATAAAAAAAAAACAGGAATAGAGAAAAGGAAAAAAAGACACTCTGAAGCTACTCTTTGGTCATAAATTATAGAATTATAATTTCAGTTTAATATATATTCATAGCAGTAACAAAATACATTTACCTGAATTTTTAATCAGGTATCATTCATTATTAATGCTATTTTAATATTCTAATACTATAAGAAAAAAAGGGTAATAAACAATATATAGATCAACTACCTTTATTAATTCATGATATATACTTAATCTTGAAAACACAATAGATTTATCTACTAGGCAACTAATGGAAAACTAGACAAATAAAACAAACACATATCAGCTGAATACACTACACTTACCATTTTGGCATAGTGTGCATTCATTGGATCAGCATATTGAAGCAAAACTTGAAATTGACTGTTCTTTGTGAAGGTGATAATCTTCAAGACAGTTCCAAATTTAGAGAAAATCTRAGAAGGAAAAATATGTAAACTTTTTCAAAACATGAAGAATCCATCCACATTAAAAACTAGCAATTTAATATTTTCTGTAATTTTGGAAGAGCAGTTTCTGCTCTGAGAGCTGAACAGAATTTTTTTTTTCTGTCAGAATTTTGCTTCAGAAAATGTTAGAAAATGTTGATAAGGAGGGGAGGAGGGATAAAACTTCCAGAAGAGCTAGCAATGAATGTTCAACAAACAGTGTTTAAGTTCACCCTAAATAGRCCCTTATTCAGTGCCTACAAAGATACTGTTGATAATGAAAGTGAATGCTTGAAAAATGGAATGTCACAAGCTGATAGAAACAGTGACAGCAAACTGCCTTTGGAGATATCAATATTTAAAATTCTATATGTCAAATAAGTTCTGCAAATTTAGTGGATGAAAGTACAGTCTAATATAGCTCTTGTCTCTACAGATTAGTTGCGCAAAAGCAAAACTAGATAAACTAGAAGTTAAGGAAGAAAAAAATATCCAGTTTGGGTCCTCAAATTTTCAATTGAATGGTATTTATCACATGTGCAAGCTCTATAGAAGATTTTTACATGCTGAAACTACATGCAAAGTTTAAAAATCAGAATGTTCCRTATACAGGTACATGAAAGGATGCTCTCAAAAAAATAAGAAAAAAAGCATTATTAGTCTGCATCATGCAAAAAGACTTAGGTCCTATGGAACAGTGGGAAAAGCAACAACAACAAGACTTTGGGAAGGAAGTACTGACAACAAATTTAAGCCAGATGTACAGTGCCAGCAAAAGAGTAATTGAAAAGGTAAATCAATATTGAGTTTTAGAGCAAACTATCATAAATAATGCAAAATAATACGGTAGTCAGGAAAGCAGAAATCCCATCTTGCCCCAGAAAAGTGTTAATCCTGGAACAGACAGAAACGCCAGGTATGCTCAAGCACCTCTTATCAATCAAGAAAGCCTAGAACCATGGATACAAGACACACTGTCCTAAATCTTTGTGGTCTCTTCTCTCTCAGTTTTTATGCTAGCTTAAATTTAGCTCTTGGGCTCACAAAGCACTTCTCAACAGCCAAGCTCCGGACTCTGAGTGTGAGCTTTYCCTTGTATATTTTTACATAAGCAAATAAACCTTTGTAAGGTAATGAAATTGAATGTATACTGATTTATTTTTAAACTGAAATCCAATGTATATGTATCAACATTGTTTCTACACACATAACTCTGAATATTTGCTATTTTGCAATAAATATTTTTAAGTAAATTTGGTTTAAAAAAGGTGAAAATGTTCCTAACAAGCGGTTATAATTCACAATATATTATCTAATTTTGGATGACAATTTACAGTATTCTATATAATACTACCATAATCAAGGAAATTTTGCATTTTCATTAACCTTATCACACTGTTAAAAATGTGACCTTGTAGCTATCTACCATACACAAAATACTATTCTAATTAGAAGAGAGTGTGCCTTGCTAAAAATTCCAAAGAGGATTACTTTTCAAACATAACTCAGCTATTTTTGCAGTAGATTTAGAATACTGAATACGGGTCTCTGAGCAACATGAAATACAGTTTTGCTGCAATTAATTATTAGTTTTATTAAAGTAACTGAGCATAAGCTCCAGTTCTTCTGCCTGCTTATTAGCATAGCATCCAGGGTTAGGTCCAGGAACAGCTTTTGCASTGTTAAAACTATTAGAGCTTCCATAACCATGGAAGTTAGTACACTCGGAATAATCTGAGAACAAGTAATATTAAAATATTAAGATATTCATGCGTTTACAAACAATGAGTGAACAACACTAAAATTCAAACAAAATATATAACCATGCTAATTGGTACCCCAAAGTCTGAACATAAGTGTGTTAGATAACTGGTCTCATGGGGTGACACAGGGGAAAAAGAGTAAACATAAAAAAGCAGAGGAAAAAAGACTGTATTTTACAATCATTGTGTGAAATGCTTAAGGGGAGCTCCAATGAGAACAAATGCAAAAAATTTCCCGACAGAACCGTTTATCTTTGAAAGAGATTCCCAATCATTTTAAACCACATTAATAGAGATCCAATAGATCCAATGTATTTGTGGTGTGTTTTCTGTTGCCAAACTTACTGGTTCTTTCAAAAACTTCAAGTATGAAAACCTTATGTGATATCCAAAGGAAGTGCTAATAAAATTTTCAGGCACTTAGAAATGGTCTCCAAGAGTTACTGCCTTTAAGCGTTTAGGTATCGACAACTCCCCTGCAGGGTTACAGTAAAGTCTTCCACAGCTATAATCCCAAATTAGCTTGGAGTGAAGTAGCTGACATTCTACCATTTGAAGAAAAACTGAATATATTCAAAATAATATATATGTCAAATATATTATATATATATCCAAAAATATTAGTAAAAATATTTGTCCAAATAATTATATTAACACAAAATATTGCCTCCAGAGAAAAAAAGAGAAGAAATTAAACCATCAAACATAATGCAAACTGCAACATTTACTTGGTATGAAGAGTGCTAAAGTATTTGCATACAAATTTGCATTCATACAAATCACTATTTCACTTCCCTGTAATTTTGGCATATGTTAGAAGTAGCAACACCCCATGTTGGTTGCTGCTAGGTCACAATTCTGACTTTCATCTTAATCAACAAAATAAAGAAGTGAAAGATAACACGAAAAACTGTTTATGGAACGATTGAAGCCTTGATCCATAAATTACAACAAATAGCTTTTGAAACTACAGTTTTCACTCAAACTAAGAAATCAAAATAAGGGYCCAATAAAAAGTTAAAAGTTAATAGTGTAAATCTTTTAACAAATTAGTCCTCATTACCTGATACAGCACTTCCAAAGTGACAGGATAGAAAAGATTTTCAACAATGATTCGAAGAACAGAACTTTGACCTGGAAGGAGCCTAAATTCAGTAGCAAGGGCCCCTGTGATAGCCAGGCTTCCAGACTGCACAGCATTCACAGCTTGCAATGCAGCTTGAGTTCTCTGAAATGGGAAACACATGGGAGAATTAACCTACACTTGCAAAAGTTATACATAAGTAAAAGTTCTTTTTCAAATAAAACATAACAAATTTTTTAAACTACTTCCCCTTTATCTGACTACTCATCAGAATTCCAGGTGAGCAGTAGGTAAGTCAATACTCCTCCCTTTGCTTCCCCAGCCCCCAAAACAAGTCATATCATACTTGCACAGAATACAGGTATGATATTCTGAAAACCTACATCATCATTTGAGGAAGGTAAAAGATTTTTAGTTATATGTTTATCGCTTTTTTTTTTATCTTAATGCCCTATAAATGCAATTTTGCACTCTTTCTGTATATTTTTTGTCATTGAATAGATGTATATTCTAAGAAATCATTATCACAACTATATGTCAGTGGATAAACAACCAGTGAGCACACCAACAACCATTTCCTGAGCTGCATGAGGATTTCTTTCTCTTCACAAGCTATGTTTTGCTGGTAAGAAGCTTGAAGGTGCTTACCATGCTCTTTTTTTCCCAGTCAAGCTTCTCCCCACAAAATAACTCTTTAGATCTTACTTTTCAAGTTGATGATCTGGGACCTGGRGGTCCCTACGGTCATTTTTAGCAGGCTTTTTTCCAAAACATCTTCAGGCTACCTTTGAGAGATCTATGGGAGTATTTTCTTTCCAGATATACTTGCAGCTTGAAGCCATATCTCCATTAGATTATTGCCTTGGAAGATAGACTAAACAYGGCATAGATACAGTTGTTGTCTACTTTTGTAAACATTCAGTTCTGTAAAAACTGTCCTCAGGCCTGAGCTGCTGCACTAAAAGGTCTGTAACACACTGCTCAGCTGGTCTGCTAAAGATACCCAAAAATTTGAACAGAATTCAAATGCAAGWGATATAAGTGAAGAGAAAACAATACATATATTTAAAGGTAAATGATATTAACAGGAGCACAAAGCAGAGGCTGAGTTACATATTAAGTTGAAAATGCTGTGAGATACAAAATGTCTTATTTTCAAATACAAGTGTAGTTTTCCCTTATTATGGAAATATATTATTAAATATGTGTTATTTTTTAATAACAAACCRATCCAACAACCTTGGATGAGAAATGATACAAATAACCTTTAGCAGATCGAGAAACCAGATGTCAGTGACTTTCATACCAACATAAATTAAAAATAAGCACTGTTTTGGTGTCAATCACAAYTTGCAAATTTCCTACAGAAGACAAAATTGATATACAAGTGGCATAGGTTTACATAAGTAAAAGACAGGCCAAATGCCTGGAATTTAAAAATTTAAGTGGTTTTCAACTGTAATATGATGATTTGTATATGTTGATCTTATTCTGAAAAACACCCTTATTTCCTTCTTTCAAAATTAGAATAAAAATTAGTTATCTGCAGGGMTCAGTTTACATTCTTAAGAAATCAGTTTTAACTGCTTTAAAAAAATAAGGTGCTTAGCTTTTTATATAASTCTGGTGCTGGGTTTATACAACATCATCTGTATGTATCATTGRAAATATTTTATTCTATCTATATCCAGTGAATTTAAGTTAGCATTARAAACCTGAATACAACTGAAAGACTTGAGATTTCCTGTTTGCGATTTTGGTCAGTCCTTGGAAATAGATGTTGGACCTCTTGTAAGTTGCCTTCATATGATCTGTATTCACTATTATTATAAGATGYCTTGCAAAAACATTGACCTCAAATTAACTACAGATATGTACTTTCTAGGCAAAATGAGCTCATAATGCTTCAGGYGCGCTTTCTCCCTCTTGTGTTACTCATAACATCTACAGCCACAAGGAAAGAATTTTACTTTAACAACATCTATGAAAATGAAACAATGCATTCTTGTGATACATGTGCTACTGTGTTATTCATATAGGAGCAGGAAAAAAATCCTAATCACTTAGTGAAAAGAATTTACTGCAGAAGGCTGTCTCTCTATATTCTGAAGCTATTGAGAGCTGTTACCCAATGTTAAAACTTAAGAATGAGAAAAGTTCTTTCAAAACATACTAAACTGCTTACTAACTGTAGTATCAGTAACCAGGTATGCTAAGAGCAMAGAATATAAAAAAGTCCACAGAAAACTGAAGCTAGAAACATAAGTATGCCAAGRTAACTTAAGGGGCTAAGAAAACACTAAAACAGTAAAAACATCACACAAACATTGCACTAAAGCAAAATAAGCCTCCAAAAGACAGATTTCATAGCACATAAAAAAAAAAAAATGTAATCAGGCAAAATGTTCTGACTTCTTTAAATAATTTATCTCTAGATAAATTATTTGTCTCTAGAACGTAGCAGTGCTAGATGGAGTATTTTCCATGCAGATCAGTATTAGGCACAGTCATGTGTATTTTATGCAGTCCCATAACCAACTGCATTGTAAATTACTGCTTTAACAGTGAAGTTTTCATTGAACTCTAGCTTCTTAGTAATCATAAAAGTGCTTTTCCAACTGCAGGTGTTGGAAGGGCACAGATAAGAAAAAAATAACTGCACCATTGACAAAAGTAACAATATTTTGAGATAACTGTATCACTCTTTGAACACATTCAGGTATTCAAAAATACCTATGGCATAAATATTTGCCTTCTGATGTAATTTTCAGTACTGAGTCAGTCCTATATTTGAAAACAACTGGATAATTAAACGATTGGGGCAGAAACGAGCGAGAGTGCGAAGTTTTTTGATCTACAAAGAGTGCAGATGAACCACAAGATTGTCTAAACCCCACACTTGAGAAGCTGAAGTTGGTGGAGTGGAAAGATAGTGGTAAGAAGAGCCTTGTTTATTCAGTTTAGCCTCGGATTTGCACTTTGTTATGAATATTGCTTTGCAGCAAGTAATCTTTATTCCAAGGAGGGCATAGTACTGGGTCTTGTAGTTTACACATGATTTTTTTTTAAACTCTTAAGCCTTGAAGGTTTCAAAAAAAAAAAAGAGCCAAAATCTTTTTATGTAAATGGATTTTATAATTTATGTAAATTGATATTAAAAATYGAATACTGAACTGCAACTGCTTTAAGTGTTACCATTATCACCCAGACTTTCTACTTTCAAAACAAGCCATTGCTAATACGCAGCATAAGTAGCAGTCTTGAGAATGACCAAGGGATTCTATCATCAAATTCTATAATCAGACTTTATGTTTGGAAGCAACCAAAAGCTTTCTATTTCAGAGAAAAAATGAGAAAGCTTTTCTGCTTTGAAAGGCGTAAAAATGTGTTCTCAAAATCACAGTACCATGGTTATTTGGAAATAATGAAATAGATAACACCATTTCTAAGATAACTGAGCTTCTGTCCGTGATTCCTTAAAATACAGTGACCCAATCTAAGAGTTCGCTGTTACTGAGATTCAGAGATTCTGCTGTATTCTTCCTTTTGTAACAGGCTAATTCAACATGTTAATCTTCCTCCCCCAAACCAAACAAACCAACAAAACAACAACAACAAACTTCTTCTGTTGCCAAGTTATGGACAGAATCACTCAGAAGAATCCAGGAAGCACCAGACATGAGACAGATCAGATAAAGAACAGAGAAAAGCCACAGAGCTGCAGGCAGAAGGATGGATGAGCCAGACCCTCTCCTTTCGGCAGCAATTAGCTGTTAGGCGAGCTCAGTTACTCACGGAACTACCGCCTCAGGAATTCCTCAAGTTTTTTAGTTTTTAGTACTGTTATATTTAACAACAAATATCTATAATAATGGAGTTGTCCATCTCTTATCTCTTACTAAGCTTGGACTAGAAGTCAATTTGCATTATCACAGCCATGAGAAACTTTTTTCCGTAAGTCTTATGATTATTTTTTTATGTAAAAAAAGTAACATCAGGAAGGATAACCTCTTTGGCCATGCAGTTAGTTCACTCTACATTTGTAAGACGTGACATGCCATTTAAGAAAGAGAAGAACAGCTGTTTACTGCAAAATTGACTGTAGGAATAAGAGGTACAAGAAATATTTTAAATGTGTCATTATCTACAGTTTCTTGGCACTAYGTTCTTGGAACTACTGAAAGACAGAAAAATAATTTTGCAGCAATCTTTTTCATATGTTAACTGATAGGAAATGGAGCCTTGAGGAATTCATTAGTTCTATCTATTAATTCCTAACAAAATGAGATTCTTAGGATCTATAAAGGCACAGAACCTGAAGTACTTGTTCTTTCACATTTTGATTCATGCATTTTATGTTTGGGCAGCAAAAAGGATGGCTGTCCTGGGGGGCATTAGTATTCACACAGAACCTCCTGGAAGATGTAAATGTTTCCTCCACAAAAAAAAAATTGTGCTTAATGCTCAAGTCTCTAGAGGAGAATATGGCAAATAATKAAGTCTTCAGCACCAAATACAAACTGGGAAATTCCTAGAAGAAGCAGTGAACTTTCAAGTAATACTACTACAGTTGTGTCTCACAGATGACAAAGTAAAGAAAGAGTTAGCCCAAGCAGGACTTAAAGTAAAAGGTCAACCATGCAGGAACACAATGGGTAGATTTGCTTTTTTCAAAAACGTCCATCCATCACTGTTAGCAGAACCGATTTTCCTTACTTACAAGGTTGTTCCTTTCCAGCTGCATTTCAGGTTCCACACTCACTTTATATAGGCAAGGTAGCTGCACCTCAAGTCTCTGATCAGCTAAAACAGAATAACTGGTAGGGTTGGCAGGGAACTCTGAAGACTGTTTAGTCCAACTCCTCTGCTCAAAGCAGGGTCAATTACAGCAGGTCGTTCAGGGGCTTTTCTCATTAGATATGACCATCTCCAAGGCTGGCTACTCCATAACCTTTCCAGTCAATATGTTCSTCTGTTGGATAAACCCTTTGAACAAACCTCATCATAAAACCCATTTTTAAAAAATGCTTAAGTCAAACTTTCCTCATTTCATTTTGTGCCCACTGCCTATCATGCTGCCACTGGCACTACTATGTTCCATACCTCCCTCCATCACACATGATGCGTGTACACACTGCCAAGATCTGCCCCACTTTTCTTCTCCAYACTGAACTATCCCTGCATGGCAGAGGGGACAATCACTGCCCTCCACAGGCTGGTAACGCGCTGCTAGTCCAGCGCAGGCTGCTGCTGCCTTGCTCTACTGCAAGGGCCAATACATTGTACATCAGCACTGCTGGGTTCTTCTCTGCAAAGTTACCAACCTGTACATTGCCAGTCTGTCCAGGAAGATGTTATGAGAGACAGAGCCAAAAGCCCTAATCAAGATTACATCCTGTGCTCACCCCCAAGCATTGAGCCTCATTGCAGAAAGCTGTTAGACTGCTCAGGAGGGACCTTTCAAAGACAATCCACAACATGGGCCAGCTCAGGTCCACTTTGTTTAAATGGCATCTAATCCACCAGGGCTAAACCTTCATAGGTTCTGACCTTCCCTTCAGTCTCACGGGCTTTGGATTCTTGAGGGCAGCTCCTACCAGTAAACGTACAAAGAGGGTACCCCATACCTCTGCCTTGTTCATGCGCTTCATCATCAGAGCCCCTGAATCATTAGCAGTGGGGCCAATATTTTTGCCTACTTATCTTTTGCTGCTGATAAGACTGTAGAAGCTCTTCCTGCTGCCGTCCACATCCTCACTGAAGGCTTTGGTTTTCCCTGCATGCTCAGGCAGTGCTTCCATATTTCTCCTGCATCACCTGTCCCTGCTTCCACCTCTTTCATGCTTCCTTTCTATGTTTGAATTTTGTCAGGAGTTCCTTGTTCATCTGTGCAGGTCTCCTGCTACCTTTGCTTAACTTCCTCTCATCAAGATGGACCACTCTTCAGCTTAAGGTCCTTCACAGCACTTCTACTCTGCTGGAATGAATGGAAAGCTTACAGTCCAGTTTGCAACTAAGGGAGATAGAAGTTGACTTTAGAAGTTGACTGCAGATGTAGTATTAGCAGAAAGAAGTTTGCTTATTTGTTAGTAATACAAGTGCAATTCTGCCCTCTTAAACGGAAATATTATACTTACAGCCTGATTAGGTAGATTGTCAGTCTTAAGTTCTCTGTGATTGGAAAACTGAATATAAACAGGTTGACTACGGAGCTGAGGTGTAACAGGAGTATAATAGTTCACCATAGTAACAGCAGCTTCTTCAGAAGCCATTTCCAAAAAAGCCTGGAATGAACATACAGAAGTTTTCAATGTTCTTTTGGTTACATGAAAAAAGAAAGCATCAAAGCATTACTCCCAATTCCATTCTCACTAAAAAAACCCATGTGAAAGTATAGTAGTGTTTTTGCTCAGTATTTAAATACATGTGCACTTGTGTGTGTGTGTGGTAATGGGGCTGCTTTGTAAGGTGTTTATAAAAATGATTTAAGTACAATAAATCATTAAAGAAGAGATGGAATAAATATAACATTAGCTATGCTACTATCACTTCACACAAGGATTAAACAAAAACTAATTCTTATCTCACTTAAAAGCGGACTCATCTTTATCAGGCAAGATATTTCAATACAGCTGTCAACATCAGTAATGGGAATGAAGTTCTTGATCTATGTATTTTCACATATGATGGATATAATGTTAATCAGTATTAACTTATTAGTAGTGAATTAATCCAAAATTATATAAAACTGTTACGATAAATATCAATACATCCTTCCACATCTGAAATAAGAATATCTTGAGAAATTATTGAAATATTTAGACATTACTGCAATTCTTTTAAGTCAAGCACAATACAAAAATGGTCATATAACACAAACCACATTTCTTCAGCCCTGCTTGTATATTGAAATGTTAAAAATAACATACCTGACGCTTTCCTTTTAGCATCAAGAGGTTGGTTACTTTGCCGAAAGGGAGACCCAAAGAAATAACTTCTGCTTCAGTGACATCACTTGGAATTTTACGAAGATGGAGGACACGAGAGGGGGAGCATGGAGATCTGTTGCCTTTAAATTTCTTGCTTTCATTCCCATTAGCTAAAATAATTTAGGGAAAGGGACAAGAAAAGAAGACAAACAACAAGATAAATTACACAGTGTAGATGCCAAAATCTAAAAGCGAGAGATTGTCCTCTCAATATGGACACTGACTGTTATTTAGAGCTATCTGAATTTTAAGGAAGGACAGCAGTCAAAGGAGAGTTTAAAGACCCCTACAACTCTTCCAGATTTCCAGTATATTTTTGAAGGCTTACAGACACAGGCCAATAACGAGATTTAGCTACTACCTTGAGTGATTTTTATTAAACAAAGCCTAGTATTCTGCAAGCTTATAAACTAAAATGTTCTTAAATGAAATACACATATTTATGAGTCATGGCACTCATAAATATTCTAGCACCTGCTACTTCAGTAAAGAGCTTATAAAGCTTAAAGAAAAAAATGTACTATATTGAGTGGAAAGATGTCATCATCACTCAAGTTACGAGAGGAAACAGTACTCTCGGTTACTATAAAGCTTTATTCCAGCAAGACAGATAGCCTTCACACCTCGTGTCCTAAGTTTAACTTTCCTAGAAAAACCCCAAAACATCAGGAAGAAACATTTGTATGCACTTGCTAAGTAACTTCAGATTTTCCTGTAAGTTTTCAATAAAGCCTAAGGCTGACAAGCAATTCACAGAAGCTATTCTGCATGAAGAACTTTATTTATTTAAACTGTTCAAAGTCCATACACCTTAAAATAGGATGACCTAAAAATCCCCAACAGTTACACTGTTGGTAACACAGATAATTCCTTCCCCATCTCCTTTAGAGAAAAAGTCTTGTCACGTCTGGCTTTTTCCCCCCAGAAGTTCTAAATAGTAACATGTGCCCCTTTTGCATTTTGAAAAAAGTGAAGAAATGGCATACTGGTTGGGGATGAGGTACATATTCAGTGTGTATCATTAGCAAGCTAAAATCATTTCAGAGTCTACTTTTGTCCCATTTCATAGAGTCTACTTTTCAGGTTCAAAAGAGACAGGATCAAGTCCTTTACTTTAAATGAAGCAGCAAATTAAACTTACCAACAATTTTGGTCTTAGTTTAAGGACAAGAGTTTATCACTGAAGCAACACTTTCTAGGTTCTGACTCACTATCACAAGGACAAGATAATTAAGCAGCAGCCAGAGCATTTTCTCCCTTGGTCTTTAGTGGGAGCTGGGAAAGTTTGTAGCTGGGCTACTCAGCCAAAGAGGAAAGCACTTGCTAGAAGAACTTTGGCTTGTGTACACAGAATGAAAATAATTATTTAGCTCACTAAGATCTACCAACTAGCAAACATTTATGTTAGTTCTAGGTGTTTTAGATCAGAATCTGACCTAAAATCTTACATACTGTTAAAATACTACTCGGTATAAGTCACTACTTATGCAGTAAAATACTACTCTGCATAAGTCATCAGTAAAAGCTATCATTCACTTTCATTCCAAGTACAAGAATCTGAGCTTCTGTTAAACCATGCTTTCTCCAGCTATAATCTGATACAAACCTTGAGACAGAGAGCTAATTGGCTATTTTATCTAGCATTTGAGTTTCAAAATGGTTTCAGTAATTTCTTAAAGCCTGCCTGTTGTTGTCATCACTTTAGAATTTTATGCTAAAATAGGTGAAAGCAGAAAACAGAAATACAAAGCCAAGAGAAGCCTTGTAAACATAGATAAATTTGGGGCTTGATCTGTATCATTACAATTAATACACTGTATCAATCAATATCAATTGAATTATTAATTATTGATTCATAATCATACATTTTTCCAAATKAGTAATTTCAGATCAGGAAACCCAAATGCATTTTAAATATGACTCCAGATAAAAAAAAAAATCCTGCTACAATTATATTAGTTTAACAGCTGCATCTCAATAGAGATTATGTAATATCAAAATAAAGTATAGTTATCAGCTACACTTATCAAATGACTAGACTTTTCGAGACTTATTAGAAGTCAGACACTTCTACCTTATTTTAAAGTTTAATACCATTTAGGCCTCTGGAAGTCACTATGCGTTATCAGTGGATATACTGGTAATTAACAACCCATGTGGATTCAGTACAGATTCAGTCAAGCAAAGGCCTCTAGTCTTCATACTGAATCAACTAGACAAAGCAGGAACTGAGATGTGTAAGCCAAAGAGGTGCAAAATCTTGAAAACATAAGACCTTAAGTTAGTTCCTCAGTCTCTTCCCCCTGCTTATTCCCAACTGGAAGTAAAAAATTGCCTGTGTGATGACCAAGTTTACGCAGCTATGAGCCACAAACACTACAAGCCCACATGAGCTCTGCACATCTCTGAAAGAAACAGTCTCAGGTTTCTCTGAGTACTCTCATTAATACTCTAAACAATGATAATTAATTAAGTCTYCTTTCATTAATTAAAATGAATTAATTCAGCATATAACCACAAAGTTCTTGGACAACCTAAAAAAACGGGACACAGCCTAGTTTCGGGGCTGGTAATACCACTTACATGTTTCAAAACAAAACAAGAACGACATTGCAGAGTTTACACATTAATTCTCCATGTTGTGTAAACAGCCACAGTTTCCTTACTCGGYCTCTGGCTAGTAACTCTGCCACCTCCCCAAAACCCACTGTGCTGAAGAATAATATTTGCATCTATGTGGCGAACCAGGTCAACAAAGCTGTCTAATGAAAAAAATTTTCCTTTTTCCTATTACTTCCCTTGCTAAAACTCTGCCACTCTCGTAACTCTACAGARAGATGGTTTGGGGATAAATTAGCACAAAAGCACCTAATAAATAAATCACAGGACTAYTTGCTGCTTAAGAGACTCTAGGAGCAGAGTAGAAAACAGGAAGAACACACCCCTTTTAGCAGGGAATCATCTTAGCTCTTAATCAGGAAAGCAAACAATGTGTCTTTCATTCCACCAAACTGGGACTGGTTTAGGATATTCACCTTTCGACTCTGTAATCCTCAGGAACATCTACAGTAGGCTACTTGCTTTATCACAATTATTGAAAATACAATTTGGCCTATTTTAACTAGCCAGCTTTAAAGTTTCTTAATACCAACACTGAATGAGGCTTCTGCAGAATCTGGTGAGACTTCAGGATCTGGTGAGGCTACTTGTGGACATATTAAAGAAAAAAAAAACCCTTTTTTTTTTTTTTGTTTGTTTTTGTATACCTGTAGCAGGAGTTGAATTGTTCATGGTAGAAGGCCTGTTAGTGACACCAGAAGAAAGAACTCGTCACGTCCAAGCTAAAAAACAAAAGACAGGATTAAAAGTAAATGATGTTATAGAGTAAGTAGCTTAATATAAAGGCTAAACAGCTCTTGTCATTTATTCTTCCTAAGAAAATTCCCTTTATATACTTATTATTCACTACTTAGCATGCAGGCAGCTTGTTAAGAGCTTATATTTCAACAATAACATAAAAGCAAGCATCAAGCACACAATTGTTTATTCTCTCCCAAGAGGCTGTTATGATGTTCATCTGTGTTACATTGATTCATATTATTCATTAGTATTGATTCATAATTACTTATGCTACTTCAAACAGCATCTGTTTCAAAAGACCAAGCCTAACAAATGGTAAGGAGCTCTGGGAGTGCAAGCGGGAGTAAACAGATAATCCTAAAGATCGGGCCTGCATTTGTGCCTCATCATGGTGGAACTTGAGCAAAACTTTAACTCAGCTCATTTTCAAATATATCTATTATTACACATTTTTAATCTAATCCTTATACTGACAATCAGTTGGTAGATAACCCTGGACATAAGTGATATTGAAAACCAAAGATTTTACAGCACTGAGAGTTTGGGGCTCTAGCCTACTAAGTAAAAAAGTCTGAGCACTTTA
This sequence comes from Nothoprocta perdicaria, assembly GCF_003342845.1. Taxonomy (NCBI): domain Eukaryota; kingdom Metazoa; phylum Chordata; class Aves; order Tinamiformes; family Tinamidae; genus Nothoprocta; species Nothoprocta perdicaria. The sequence continues at coordinate 775,907 of NW_020455495.1, read as the reverse complement.
AGTTCTCCATCCACAAAACAGTACCTAGATGCCAGGTTAGTTTATTTAGCTACTGTTGAATTCTCTTATATGCCCTCAATCACCATCTTATCCATATCATAGTTCTCCAAATTGCCAACATACCACATACCCTCTAAAAGGCAGCTGAAGTTCCTTAAACTTTTACCACATTTACCCATAAAATTATTTAAAGCAAATATCCATTGCTTTGGTGGAAGGAAAGGTCCCTGGCCCCAGTACTCATCAGTCATGGCCCYACACTGTTCACCTCGCATCACCTTCAGAGCCCACCAGACTCGCTGAGAGATGGTGGAGCCCCCAGCTCAACATAACACACTGATTTAGGTTGTTCACCTCCTAAAAGATGGTGTTGAACAGTGGCAGGATCCACATCAAAGGAGAGAACAGAATCAGTTGCACAGAAGATGGGTGTAAAACTCATGCTTTCGGCAACAGCAAGGCATAATGCTGATTTACACTGGCTGTGGAAGAACACGCACAGTTTTTTTTTTTTTTTAATTACTTTGTAAGCAGGAGGTGTTGCTACTGAAGGGGGTAGTTTTGATCTTTTACTGGTTACAATAAACCACATGTTCCTGCTGCTTTCCTCTGGTTGGTTATTCACAGAACAAGATTATGACTAGATAAAAAAACGAGGATGTTTATCAGCCAAACTTACTGCCCATGAAGAAACACAAGAAATAATATCGGAAGCCAGAAAACATGTGTGGGTTCATTCCCTTCCCAGCTATCCTGCAATATAACTAGTAAAAACTTTCCTGGCCATGGACTAAAAGCAAAAATAAAGCTGATRTAAAAATGTTCTAGAAAAGCACACCGACAAATGAATACAGTAAGAGTTCTCACTTAAATGAGAATACAATGTGAACACGCTGAGAGAGGAGACTGGTAACCCATAAGATAAATCCAAAACAGATGACAGCATTCAAGCTTCTGAAGCAAGTCAACCTCTCTTATTCCATAGCTGGGAGAATTAACTTTAAAATATTCTAGAACATTATGAAGTACCTAACRTCATGACAAAGATTTACTATATAGTACTACGCTGGTAAAAAGCCTGGCAAGGTCTTAGGCATTCAACAAGTCCTGACAAGGCTGGGGCGCCAAGTTCTTGACACATAGGTGTTTCTTCTGGCACAAGAATACACTCACTAAAGGCAGCACTGCAGCTCTACCTGCATGCTGAGAGCACTGTACCAACTATACAGTGAATCTTCTTTCTTTCAGGTGACAGCAAAATAAACTTGGGGCTTTTTTGAAACTAAATTGCTCTATGATTTGTTTTTATTTATAGTAATAGATGTGTTAATGATTCCGCAGTTCAAGGCTGTACTCATAGCAAAATAATATAGCAACATCTGAAAATCAAAATCAGCATTCATAACAACTCTGTAAGTGAAATATTAATTACTCAATGAATCTAAATTAATGAAATCTATGAATATTAAAAATATTGAAAAAAGTTTTATGGAAATAAAACCACATTCCCCTSTCCCCTCCAAATCTCAATGGTAATATTGATATTTTGTATTTATTCAATATGAAATTCTATTTATTCTATATGGAATATCAATTCTATATTGATATGAAGAAAGATAATCCTCTTATCTTTCCTTATCCTTATGTAAGAGGATTATCTTTCTTCATAGTTRCAAATTTGCAAGTACTGTTAAATTAATTGCAAATGGGATATTCTCATCTACAAAAATGTGTTTTTTCTCKTCTTGAGCATTCTTTCTAGACTATCATTTTTTAGTTAAAGAATATGATTGTAACTCCTTCTTATGAGATAGCTAGAATAACCAATAAAGTAGTCCAATTTTAAAAAATAATAATTTTTCTTTCAYGACAAATATCTTTCTCCTTGTATATATTAAATTTTGGCACTCTTTTCTAGGAGAACCTATATGAAAAGATGAAAACTACTGTAGCAAAGTGTGTACAATCTGAAAAATGACATTTTCAGATGACATGTTCATAGCAGTAACAAACAGCTATTAAATATTCAGGAAAAAATAACCTAAATCTAAGGAATATGACATTAAACTCTTTTACTTCTTTGGTAAGCTATCTACATATCTGTCATATTACTTATGTTCCCATAGGCCATTCACAACAGCAAGATGTGAAACCTTCTTCCAGATTGAGGATTTATTATAAAGGGACTATTTAAATATTTTGGTGCCATTTCAGAAAGGCATTTCAAGGAAAACAAATAGCCAGTGTCGTATGCTTGTACGAACATGTCAGGCTGAAAAAGCCGTCACTTCAATACGTTGAAACAGAATTAAGTTATAGGCAATGATCAGAACCCAGGGAACCTCCCTGCCTCTGCTCCAAGCCCCCCAGACTCCTTGTCTCTGCAGGCTGACCATTAGCCACCCTGCAAAGATGCCTGTGACTTTAGCACAGAGGTTGCTATTCAGCAGCCTTCAATGCTCAGTGGAACCACTAGCTCTGTCATCCCTGCTATTAATTATTGAAGCTCCCTGCTGGACCTGTAACATGATACTACTGACTTTTTAGAAGCCGTGCAACAATAATTAAAGGAACAGTGGGGGATGAGGAAAAAAAAAAAAAAAAAAAGCAAAAAGCACTAGGCCTGTGATTTCATTAATGAAAAGTATACGAGTTTTTTAGAACACCTAATTTAGTATCAAATAATTAAAGCACAGAGGGACAGACATGCATTTCTGAATCTACTCTACTCACAGTTTTTAAAATTTAAGCTTTTATACCATAAAGATAGCTTATACAAGTGCTTCCCTACTGGCAAATGCTATATTGAAATTGGAACAATGCATGCTCACAAAAATCCCAAAACATATCACCAGAGCTTAGCACCTATTGCAAAGCCATCAGTTTCAAGAACTGCACACAAAATAGCATTCAGTCATCCTTTCTTAAATTTTCTAATAGGAAGTAAATAAACTATGTAATCTTTTCTGCATTTTCCCACTGAACAGCTGAATAAAAAGATTAATAATAACTATCCACACAGATGCATTTTGCCTGTTGCTTTCTTCTAAACAAGTATTTCTCAATTTATCACTATAAATTGTTCTTCAAGACAGATGCAACTGTATTAAATAACGAAACCCAAACCCAAAACACTTTCTAACACCACGCAAATGATAACAATGTTGGTAAATTACATCCGGGAGCTATGTAAATTGCAATGAGGTCCTTTTCAGCTCATATATGTTTGCCCTCCATGTCAAGAGCAAGASGGTGAAAAAGGAGATTAATTTTACCAAGCTATAGTGTTCATTCATCCTTTACTGAAAACGAGGGAGAAAAATGAGGGGGAAAGGGCATAAGAAAAGAGCTGGGCWGCGCCCTGAAATTCTGTCATTCACCATGCCAGTAAATCCATACATGTGAAGAATGATGTGTAATACCCACCYGGACCATCTCCCTTCCCTGCAAAGCCATCAGTTCATGTATGTGTATGATCAATAAAAAAAGCACACTGAAAGTTTCTTCAAGACGTTGCTTATAGYAACGTCTTTCAAGAGATCATAGCCAGAGTGCATCAAAACGGAGTGCCAGATCTTGGGTTTACAACCACTGCTTCAGCTAGCAGCAGCTCAGACAAAGGAGGCAGCAAGCTGCTGCTTCCAGGACCAGGGGGTGCAGAAGGCTCCGATAAGCAGTCCCATTTTGAATACATGAGCATTAGGTGGTTGTGTGGTTGCTCTGCAGGCATTTAGTCCTTCACTGCAATAAAACTCTCAGTGAAAGAAAAGCAGATTGATCAAAGCTTGTTCTACCCTATGTACATAGAAAATACATGCATTATTTCGGGTAGCAGTGACCTAGTTAATTACTTTTGGCCTTTCAAAGCTGACAAAAGCCCTTCTGAGAGACAAAAGGCCCAAGAGTCAAGGCATGCTGGACCAATGTTTTGAACAAGAGTGCTGTATGATCAGCTCAGCATCMCCAGCTCTACCCTGGACAACCTAGGATGTGGCAGGAGCAACTTCATTGACATAGGTATCTGATGGGTCTTGAAGCTTACCTAACTTCAGTTATTTTGAGCTCACTTAAAATAGTCAAATATTTTTCCTTTTCACAGCATTTGACTTAAGAAAAAAAAAGAGAGAAAACGTAATTTGTTTTTTAGCAATGTCAGAACTATATACTTGTTTTTATTTCATTAAAGTATTCAATCTAAGGCCTTTTAACTTAGGACAGACTACTGCATACTCATGTATATGAAACTGTTGTTGTAAAGTATCAGCCTTCCATAAATCTTCACAATTTTCCTTCTCTAACCAGGAAACTGAGGGTAGTACAGTAACAGTTTAGGCTAAGCAACACAGTCAAATTGTTCTCACACTATAAATCATCTTGGGAACATTGCTGTTACCAAGTTACCAAATTATCATCTTAAAAAGTTGTGCTCAGTCTCCCTATAATTCAGTCTATCAGCCAGATATTTTAAAAAGTAACATCTAAAAAACAACACAGAAGCAATTTATATTTTACAGACTACATATTATGTCTTTAGAAGGATTTATGCTCATTTTAGTAATTAAATTGCTTGAAGAACGAGGAATTTCAATAGGCAGGTATAAGATTTTTAAATGTGAATTCAAGAATCTTATTTTTAAATCTTTAAAGGTTTAAGTTGATTTAACATTTGCAGTGTGACTAAATTTGCCATGGTTTTGAGATTTGTTGAAAAAAGTTCAACTGTGTGTCAGCTATACAGCATTTCATCTTGAAACTCTTCCAGGATATATCTGAAAGTCAAACACACTAAAAAATGCAAATATTACATATATATAAATATTACAAATATTACATGAGTATCAAATAAAATCAAGAGTAGGAAAAGAGTCCTGCCCATTTCCGGGTACACCAAATAAAGTTAAGACTTCTCAGAGCTGACAATTTTATAATTTTTCTTACATTTCACATTCTTATTTTAGTTTGCCAGGCTATGTAGGATTCTCGGTCTGAGTTTGTATCTGCCTACACAGCATTTTAGAATCTGCTTGGAAGGTTTATGGAAGTTAATTTGTCAAATATCTTTTATTAATTTCACAACACCAGTGAGTCAAAATCTGGCTGATGATAAAAAGACACAAATTTTGCAACGTGTTTTCACATGAACATGCTAAACAAAATCAATATACTAAGAAAGTCTGGCAGTATTACAACCCTGCTGTAAACTGTACTCGTGTAACTGACATTATAGTTACTAATTAAAAGCAATGTGAAATAAAAAGAACCTTAACTTGTCAAACCTGCAATAATTTCCTATGCATCAAGATTAATTAATATAACTCAGGAATTAAATAAAAAGCTCATCCCACAAGCTTTGCAGCTTTAATTGTATTTTTAAAGCAGAGGAACCCCAGAGAGAATGCATTAGTTAAATCACTATCAGCTTCTGGACCAATGAAAGAAACTTCATCCAGTCTGAACTCAGAGAAGGATGAATCTAGGCAAAGGGAAAAGAAAATAATTTTAAACAAGTCATCCAACTTCATTGCATTTCCAAGATTGTATCTGATTAACAGAAGAATCAACAATTATACTTTACATACTTTAACTGACATTTTCATTTAAGATTCCTCACTAGAGAAATCAGATGCTGCAGAGAAACCGCTAATAAAAACACTTGCGTTAGGATATAGCTGAAGTACAAGAAGGTATAATAGTACATTGACTCTTCTAGYACATTTTCAGGTCTCTCATAATGGCAGACAACCACAATAGCAACTTCTGCTTCCATAGCTACCTGGCAAAGTAGGTCATGATCTTCCCATTTTAAATATTTGCCTTGCCACTACTGATAGATGTTCTGAAAATACTAAACAGACCAATTGCACACTGTTTTGAATTGCACTATATAGGGTTCTAAAACAAACCCATATTCTCGTCTTCAGAATCACAGAATCATCTGAGGCRTAAATCCTTGTCAGACTTGGACTATAAATTAATTAAGAAATACCAAACTCAAAAGAACAAGTAGTACAATTTAATATACACAGAAGGAAAAAAAACAGCACTGCCAGAAATAAAATAAGTAACTTAAAGTGTTTTTCAAAATTTTGCATATAACCTGTTTCACTAGAGCTAGAAAATCAGAAATCAGACAGCAGAGATCTTCTCATTTCTCAATTRCAAATAGAGCATCCCTTCTCTATTTCCATCTTACAATATACTTTGTTAAATCTATTTCTGCCTCCTCCCCAAAATAAAAAGGCAACTAAAAGATATGCCAGAATAAATACAAGTTTTTATTAAGCAAGGAGCTAAAGAGGAACACAAGGCCTAGTGACAAATGGTGCTTCTTTAAMTGAGTGGTAACTCAATCCAGCTTTCAATAATTTAACCAAAGTACCACCAGCTTTTTCTCTCAAAGGCAACTTGCATATATCCTTACCAACATTAAGGCCTATAATTTGTCTACTTGTTAATTGTTTTCACAAGAAATTGAATTACTACATTCAATTTTAGGGAAGAAAACTAGAAAAAAAAAAAGCATGCTTAAAAGCATTTTAATTGCAGAATATGGTCTTCAAAAGATGTCAGACTTAAACGTACCAGGAAAATCCATATCTAACAATGTTACCCAAAGTTATTTTGGGTTATGTTACCCAATAATCTTATATATTTTAAAGACTCATAAGATTTATTTGATATGACTAAATCAGCAAGTAACTGAAATAGGTAACAGCCATCTGCACCTTAGATAAACTTTCCCAATTTATTTGACACTGACACTGAATTTCCTGATGCAATTTCTCCAACACTAATACCAACTCAGGCTCTTCTTCTGATGGATTTCCACTTTACCATTTTGAACTAACTAAATGAAGCAAAATAATCCATTATGTTTGTAACAGAATCACTGACTGCATCTGCAAAGCTGAGGCCATGGCTCTCCAGCACATCACAGATGATATATTAGCATGCATTAACATATTCCTGTGTTAAGTTAGCTAAAACTAAAAAGAAATCCCATGACTTTCTAAAGAAGCAAYCACCAAAAAGGTCAACAAGTTAAAATAAAATTTTTGCTGAAGGAAGATGTGGTAATGCAAATTTAGGTTGATTCATGTACATGCTCTCCCACAGCCAGGTGATCCCGCAGGCAGAGCTGTGTGAATTCCCTTTAGCTGGAGATAGCTGTGGTTTGTCAAGGTAAAACATCTTTCAAACTTCTTGATCTTTGCTGGCTGGTGGACTACACTGAGCTGTTGCACATGATTTGTGCAGTGAGATGCTGGGCTAATATTTGTGTGCAGCTTCTGTATTGTGATTGCTACTCTTTACTTTTTGTAACATCTACAAAACTGTGCTTTAGCTAACAAATCAAAATCCTTAATTATTGCAGAGCAACGTACTATCAAATTGAGAGCCTCCAACCTTAGTCTAACTAAGGTTGTCAACAGAAGGCCAATACTGATTCCAACTCTTGCTCTTCACTTCCATTACACAGGTTGATTGCATCATAAACACCACCCTCTGCAACAGTTTCCAGACTACTACATACAGATTTATAACAATGATGAGTAAGATTAAAAGATGAGCAAGGAGGTGAAACAACGCACTCAGGCTCCAAAGAGAGAATATATCATACCTGACAAGCAGTATTAAATGCAAACCTGCACTYACCTACCACCATGATCTCTGCTTCCTGATTGGTATCTGGGTGCCTGCATAGTTCTGCCATTTCCACTTAGTTTTGAAGGATGCTATTCAGATACTCCCTATGGTTTGGGTACTGTGCAGTGAACACTCTCTTTAGACACCTTTTTCTGTCTACCACTGTGATTACTGAGGTATGATAGATGTGATCACCAATTATACACACAGTAGCATGAGTTTCACGTTCTCACAGAGGTGGAAATGAGCATGTTCTGTCTTCCCATCCTACTGCTCTATCTACATATAATACACAACCACTAATTGGAACAAGACTCATTATGAAATGTTTCTCTCTAAAAGACGAGATCCTGAGTTCTGCTACTTAAGCAAAAGTCAAAGTGGGAGGTTTCTGTACATACATTCATTCTGCTCYGGTTTACTTCCAGTATCTGACAGTTACATCTATTGCTTTCTAAAATTTCATGTGAAATAATATTTTCTCAGCCTTTAGCTGCTTAAGTGCAGGCATAACAATTACTTGACTTTCCCTTCTGTTTCAAATAATTCACCTTCTTGACATGACATCTTGGACTTCTTTTGTCATATTTTCTTTAAAGAATATTACCAAAATCAATTTAATAACTAGGCTTAGCTGTTCCTTTTAGCATTGCTGCTCTTCAGACGATCATCCTCCAAAACCATAAAAACAACTACTGGGTCTAACTAAGATCTAACTGGGTTGTTATAGCTTGGTTCTAATTGTCATTGCTGAAACTGGTTCATTTAGTATTAACTAGGGATACATTCACCCACTACWAACGTCTGAACTGTTTCTTTACATTTATTTTTTATAATTAGAGATTTTGCTGTGTCTTATTGCATTTCCTGTTTTTCTTTTCTGATTTCTAATAATGTTGGCAATTGAACAAGTTGGATCTACTTTTCTTAAGAACTGGGAATAAYATGGGGTATCAAGTCAACTCCATGTTCACCTGTTCATAATTCTATGATTTCACTTTTGAAATTAAAGAATGAAATCTGCCAGTAGCTTTCAGACAATTTTTTAAAATATATTTACTATCATGTTTTCAATAGCAGCATGGACTATCTATAAGTCTCCAGCCAGCCCAGAGTTATATCTGGTTTCTATCCTATTACTCCGAACAAAAATCCAAAGTGCTTACTATGCATCATCAAACTGGTAGTTAAAGTGTCCTTTGGGGTTTATTATCTTGATTGTTTATCTTTTTTCATAAATGCATCTTTTTAATAAAGTATCCCTAGAAAATCCACTCCTCTTGCCCACTAATCAATATCCTATCATCCCAGATGTCTGATGTTTAATCAACAACAATAATTCCTTTTATGTTCCTAGTCTAGGTCTTTGCTGATGGTGGTGTTCTGAGCAGCGTGGACCACCTGACAGTTGCTGATTTGTTTTTCTGGTATTCCTTCTCTTCGAGATATAGGCATCCACACTCATAGCTACATGCTGAGTTTTTCCAAATTCCATGAGGAATTTTTCCTGCAAGTCAGTCATCTAGTTGAGCTTTCCCCATGTCAGTCAAAAGCAGTTTTCACTACATGCCCCAGGCCCAGAAGGTGTTGGCTACTATTCAAGAACTAACCAGAATACAAGTATAACCTAAGTCATTTCCTCTGTAATGCTACATCAACGACCAGCCTTTTGTCTTTGGACTGTTATCTTTTACCTTCATCTACCTTTATCACCTGCTGCATGGGACTCCAAATTGCAGCTTTTCATCCCTCCCAAATGATAACAATTTAACARGATTGATCACTAAAGAGGACATGTTGTCAGCTGTCTTCAGGTAGCTTGTCATATTCACAGGCTTGATGTGTGACAATAGGTGAGGTTCCTCTCTAGCTCTTGGGCAGAGTGTGTGGATGGAGGCTTCTCAAGGACCCCGAGTTCGCTAGTAGGCTTGTTAAGGCCTATTAGGGAACTCAGGGTCCTGACAACATCGTTCCTTCCTGCTTGAGTTCACATACACAGTGCACAACCCTTTGTGTCTGCACTGTCTCACTGCAGAGAGCTCCCAGCCAATGAGCCTTGCAGGTATTTAACCACTGGCACCCACATTCCAGCATCATAAAATCAGGTTTGTAGGTTCTCTCTTCTTTTATAGTCAGACTTTAGGTCAGTATTTAAGGGTCATATCACTTCAATGTCCTACATCATTACTATTTTGTTCTCAGATCCTCTCCCAGTCTTGCAGAAACTGCTGCAAAACGGAATCTCTCCCACATGGATGCTGGCAGAGGAAGAGATAAGATGCATTGCCTAGAGCACAGCCACACAACCTTGAGGAGCAGGGGGAAGAAACAGTAGTCAAGCAGCAAACAATCTTTCAGCCTCCCTCCCCTACTACAAAGAAGCTTGTTCTTTTACCAAGGATGTCCCAGACAGTGTTAGGAGTATTTGCTAGACTACACAATGGGAGCTGCCAAGTGATTACACAAAATGCAGCAGGGAAGGTATAAAAGCGACATTCCATTTGTTACTGCTTCTGGCTTGAGAAAAACTCAAAATGTTAGAGCTATTTTATACACAAAATTAACACTATTAACATAATATCCCTAATAGCAGTACTAAGCGCACTTCTCGCCAGACCTCTGCCCACAAAAACCCATGTCCTGGACCCACATAACTAAGCAAACTAACTTTGCAGCTGCAGGCAGACTTGGCATTGAAGACATTCATCAGCAAGTGCTTCTACACTACAGTCCTCTTTTCAAACTCCAAAACCTCCCTTAGATCACATCTCTAACCTTCCTTTTTAATTAAAGGTGTGTTTAAGGCCAAGACAGAAACATTAATTACTACGCAATATCTGGATTTGTGAAGGAATTTCCCCAGTGAAAGAGCAATTATTACTGCAAAGGCCAGGGCCAAGTTACAGAAAGGCAATTGTCTTAGGCTTCCTTTCCTTGCTGAGGTGAAAGCAGTTTATGAGAGGAGAGAGCACCTTGCAGACTGTCTGATCTCTACTGGTAACTTAAGATTTCTCCATACAAAATATAAAATATTTTCAGAGAAATACATAGGTTATGTATTGTACTGTACAATGTTGTACACCTGTACATATTGTACGTATGTAACTTATAATATCAAATTCAAATACACAGAAAAATAACTGCGTGAAAACATGAAGAGCAGAAGAGAATTTTCTACATTTGAGCTCAAACTGACAGACTGAGTCAGCTTACCAGCAAGAGGAATTTCATTATTTCAAAACACACCTGGGCAAAGATGCTTGATATTTTAAATAGAGACTTAATTTCTAAAAGTGTTCTAAAACTCAAAGCAAGAATCATACACTGTCTATCTATACTTACTGGATGATGCAGACACAGAGTTCACTACCACTTAATGTCTGCAAAATTGTATGAGAACAGTAACAATAGGTTATTCCACAGAATATTAATTTATCTTTTATTCAGTATCTTATGTTGAGGACATGATGTAGCTACCATCAACCACACAGTAGCAATTACTGGTTTTCCACTGCTTTCCCTTTCTAATCCTCTAATAATTCCTCACAGGGGAAGTTAAGCATTTGCTCTTGCTTTATCTTTTACTGCCTTTAATAGAATTAGACACACACTTTCCTTTAGTTTCCCACAGATTTTGGAACTATAGTTTATACAAGTAGACCATTTTAGTACCATCAAGTATATACACATTTATGACACTAACTTCAGAAGGGCATCTTAGCTCATACCAATCTACTCAAACCGAGTAGAGATAGTAGAGATCAGCAATCTTTCATCCCTACTACTGATCTGAAAGACAAAGAAGGAAGTACTACCTATCTTTTTAAAGAACAGCACCACACAATCTTAGTAACTCATTTATGACCCTATATCACCATTAACAGAAATATTTAGGCAGTAAGGCTACCCAATAGAAGCAAAAGGAGAGCTGAACAATCCAAAATCTCAGTAAAACTGAGAAATAGTCCCCAAATTAACAAAGTTAAAACAGACAAGTGACCTGCAGAGCAGTTTTTAATGCAAGACTATTCTCTTCCTCTTCCTGATGGACTGTGTTTAGATAACAAAACAACCGTGTTCCATGCACTTCAGCACTTCCATTTTAAGCATAATTTATTAGTAACTGTGACTTTGGAAGATTTGGTGACCTGCAGAAGACTCCAGGAGGGAGCCAGACAGATTACCAAAACCCTGCTGACAGATTTATACAACATTCCACATACCACTTCAGCTTTTGCTGAAGCTGAATGGACACATTTGAAAATAATTTATCTGAAGGTCAGTATGATGATTTATATCTTGTCTTCTCTGTTGCAGTGTACTGCTATCTTATTCACATCTGCATCCCTATAAATATATTAGGGTCAATGCGTAAGTATATTAAAAATATAAAGCCCAAATATTGTTTAACCAAGTGAGATTTCCACATTTCTCCAAATCAATGGAGAAATGTAGAAGAACAGGAGAAATGAAAAAATAAAAGGTACACCATTTCCATATCAAAAGCTTTCATTTGAATGAGGTGTAGAACTTGAATTTGAATACAGTGTAGAACTGCACTACCATCTAGTACAGTAGAGATGACCTTGGCAATCCTGTGTCAAATCAGGCATCAGACTGACAGTTTGCTGTTAGCTTAGAGAGAACAACAATATTTGACTGACTTTTACTACTACACTTCTACTCACATCAAATCAAAACTAAAAATCTACAGTAACACTGCATCCGGATGCACCGACATGCTTATACTTCTTGGTGTGAAGTTTAAGACTGAATAGAAATCAACACAACAACCACTATCTGTTCTATTAAAAGTGCAGCTTGATGCACTAAGTCCACAAATGCCTTCATGATCAGACTGCACAGGACACAATGCTGTCATGATATATTCCATGCATTTACGCTACATACAGAAGAAAATCCTGAGGGAAGAGTATTTTTCTCTTCAAGTTATGTATGTCTTACCAACATGCAATYTGAACATGAATATTAGTAAAATAAACTACCAACAAAAATAACACTGAATGCATGATTATTGGGAGTTACAAGAAACTTCAATGAACCAGAAACATGCATCCTGAAGGAATGAAATGTTTTCACTTAACTAAGGTGTTAGCTAATTATAAAGAATATATGCACAAGTCTGAACACTCCACAGACCAAAGAGAGTGCAAAGACAGAGTAAGAGCTACCTTTTGAGACTTTGTACCAAAAGACAAAAATGAGATGGCTTCTTTTTAGCATTCTCTAAAATGCTAAAAATTATAAATCTAAAATTATTTAGATTTATATTATAGCCAATAATGTTGTTGTCTAACAGTTTAAACAAAACTTTTACTAATAAAGCAAGGATGAATTATTATGCATCCTTATTATTTTAACACTTAAGAGGAGATCAAACTTAACTTTCCTTGCAAGCCTAACAAAGCTTTCTATTCCTACGGAAGGCAATTTAAACAAGCTGCTTTCAAAGATACTGCTTCTTTCAAACAATCAACAGTACACTAAACAAAAGACTTAATAAAATTTTATTCTAAATTCTTCATGAGCAAGAGTGCATATCTGTAAATAATTACTACCTAGAATGAAATTCTGTGAAAAGTAACAGAACAGCATTTGCCTGTAACTTAAGTCCTTTCACTTGAAATCACAAAGCTAAGTACAATGTGTTATTATGTACTGTTCTGCATAATTTTATATTTCACTGTTCAAGGGTCAAAAAATGATTTTATGACAACACTCAGAGGCTTAAAAAAAACACTTCAAAATTATAAAGTGTTTATAATGCAACAGATTTAGCTGAATTAATGTCACATTCGCAGAAGAACATTTGTAGCATACRGTACTCCAATCCAACTGTTCTGTTAGTGCTACCAGTAAAAAATAATCTGAAAAACGTCATTTAATGGTACCATAAGCTACCAGTATGTCTTGTGTTTAAGAGTTTGAATATAAAAATATTTAAACGGACTAAAGAAGAAAAGGAGTCTTTATGGACAAACCAGTTGACAAAGTTATTATTGACAGAAAGAAGAGAAAAATAAGAGCAACTAGATATGAAAGGAACAAAAGAAATCCTACCTCTAAACTGACTGACTATAACAACACTATAAAAAAAAAAAAAAAAGATGAGAAAGTGGAAAAAATGAGAGCACAACATACTGCAATCATGGTAATAAAAAAGTCAGCATGGCTGTTAAAATACGTCTGGTAGGATCACAGTAGTTATCAACAAAATTTCTCTTCAGTTTCTACAAAAAAACACTCTCCATTTTTAACCCATTTTCCTCTGAAAACACAAAAAGGAATAAGCAAGATTCTGCTATATAGTATTTCTCAGCAATTTTGTAGGAGGAAGAAAATCTCCTTTTGTTGTTTCAAAATCTGTTGTTCTGCAAAATTATATTCTATACATTTCATTAAAAATTTTTTCAAAGCTTACTTCRCTCTCATCCAGAAAATACCACATATGAGGCTTCCAACTTGTCCCTTGACTGACAGTTCAACATAATAGCATTAAAAGACTTTCAGCTTATTTAAGATACTGATAAAGGGTGCATGACATAAACAAAGTACTTAAATAAGATCTGATTATTTTCATCAAGACCCACAATTTAGTATGATGTTTCTAACCATGAGCTRAAATCAAAATTATTGCTCAGTACTTTCAGGGAGACTAGCGCTGTATGTCAGGAAAAAGAAATATCATCCCATCTTATTACCCATAGTTTTTGTCCTTTTTCTCTTGTGTTTTGCTCCCTGTCTTAGCTGTGTTTCTTACCAGTTTCTTACTGCGCGAGATTCTCTCAGGCAATGGTTTTTATTCCTCAGTCCAACCTTGCTTCATCTGTTGGAATGATCGTTAATAAAATAGTCACAGTTAGCATCATCATTTAGAATAAAGCTTCAGAGCTATTAACATACTAGCTGTATACATGAAGCCATCATCTCAGATGGTCTGGAGACACAAGGCAGCATTAATAAACTTCTTTTTTTTCATATATACTTTTCTTTGTACCTGGAATGCTTACATATTTTGTTTAAATGAATGCTGGATCTTTCAAGAATATTGGGACACGCTCTTCTCCTTCCTAATTCTCTCCTCCAAACATCACTTTCCATATAAAATGTAACTTAACTGTTAAGTTAACTTTAAGTTTTAATATTGCCTTTTTGCTGACAAGCTATGGGATGAATGTGATCATGGGAAAGAAAAGCTATGAAACAAGTGCAACTCCTGATTTTACATTTTGTTAAATGTTCTCTATGCTTTGCAATATACTAGTTAGTACCTTTGTATTGTCTATACTACTAAATTAGATTGCTGTTGTTACATATCAAATATATTATGTCATTCACAGATCTAGAAAACAGTCTAAATTATATTCTAGTCCTCGAATTGCAAGTCTTGAGAAGTCTGGATCCTCCTGAAACCTTGCTTGTTTCTCATACTGTGTTATACGAGCCCTGCTTGTATGATCTTTTGCAGTACATACTGAAACAGCAACTAGGACAATAGCAAAGAGCTCCTTGCAGGGAACAGTGCAGCCAGCACTATAACCTACATTTGTCACAGGTGTGCACTAAACATGTCTACCTGTAACAACAACAACTATGGCTGCAAAGTAGAGTTCACAAAGCCAAAAAAATGTCAAGGAAACTTAATCTTGTTTCTCAATGATTTCACAAAGATCTTATTTATATCATTACAGTCCAGCCCCAGATGCACTCCCTACAAATAGCAACTAGCAACTATAGCAGAGGTAATAGAACACCACAGCCTAATCTGAGCACTCTCACATGTCTGAGCATTTACACGTGTCAAATTAGGAAATCCATTCACTTACACTGATTTGAGATCTACTTTACATCTCAGTAGGATAAAAATTAGTAAATGGTACAATTCTACAATTTCCTCACAGAAGAAGACTTAACAACAAAGTTGCTTTCAGACTATTTTCACATTTTTAAAACAATTTTACATTTATATGCATTTTTTTCTATTTTTAAGGCAACAAAGCCAGTGTAATTGCAAATTACTCCAATGCACTGCATTGCCAAATAAAACAGTTATACAAGAAAAAGGGGAAAATCATATATAAACATTCTTTTTCAATGACCAATGACTATATGACACTTTCACTCTACTACCATTTAAAACAATTATATTTTAAGTAATAGATAGCTTTTCATCTTAAAAATTGGACTACATAGAATTATAGAAATGAATGCATTTTGCTTATCAGGATGTGATGTTTATCCTCACTGACCTTTCTATTATAGCATGAACTCCAACATCATTTAAGCTGACCCTGTAAGACTGGACAATGTTTTTCTTTTATCTACACAGGCCCCACTTTACACTTGCCCATTCCCTTTAAATATTTGGCTGTCCAGAGGAGAAAGACTAAGCAATAAGACTGTAAAAAGAATCTAAACACTGYAAATGATTATGCATGTCTGCACTTTGCACTCATTTTCTGAAACTGACCAGTACTATATGGTGAAAAAGCATTTATATGCCTCTAAGAAGACAGATAGCAGAGAGAAATCAAAAACAACAAAAAAAAGCCTCTGCTTTTGAGCTCAAGAGGTTCTGTGCACGTGATGAGTTTTGTACAACGCATTCAATATCAAGCACTAACTTTAAAAAACATCACTGCAGACTTCAAACTTAAAGTGYTCTGGGAAAGAATAGGGTAATCAAACCGTAACAGAGAGAGAAGAGATGAAGTTGGAGTTTAGAGTTTTCTGGTGAGAAAGGGCCTAAATGAAAGCTCATCTGTCTGCAGAGAGCTGGTAGAAGCTGGTTAGAAGATGAAACTGGAGAGACTAATAAATAAGAACTAGTGAATTCATGGGGAAAAAAAAGAAGATGAGAAAAGAGTGTACTATTTTAAGTGGTAAAATGAGAAAATGAGCTATCAAAAAATATACAGAAGTGGCACTGGTAAGAAGTCTAGCAAGTTGAGTAAGGCTTTATTTTTCTATCTAGCCTAACAAAAACAAAGTGGATTATGTATAACTTAATGAACTAAACTAAGTAAGTTGGCAATATAACAAGTGACTAATATATGCAAAATGATCTTTTATTTTGCAGAACATTTTGGGTCACAGTTCACATGCATGCCAATGGGCATACAAGTTTTCAGATGAGAAAATGTCACTAGTTAAAAGGTTGAAGACTTATAGGGGCCTGCATCCAATAAAGAGTTGAAATTCAGTTCTTGTACTCAAAAGCAACCCCAAAAGTATGCTCTCTCCATACGGTCTTTTCCATAAATCCAATACACATTTATTAAGTAAGCAAGAATCAAAATTGGAGTACTATTATTAGCCAAATAACTGCAAAGTGCAGTAGAACAGGTCTGCACTGGCCTGTTCTTCAACTAAGTGAAGTTATTTAACATCGTCCTCAAGCACCACTGCACATTTAGTCACCATGACATCTGAAGATAAGAAAAGGGTTACCAATCCACAGTCCTTACATATCCACCATACATGGGTCATCCGCAAACCAGAAGGATTCAAAAGATTTCATTTTTGCCCATACCCAACTGAGCTATTTTTGGATCATCCTCACTTTAATGCCACACAGGTCTCTGTATTTAGTAATCACAAAATGGTTGAGTTTGGAAAGGACCTCTAGCCAAGCCCCGTGCTCCAGCAGGGACACCTGGAGCACACTGCACAAGGCATCCAGGTGGGTTGGGAAGATCTCCAGAGAAGGAGGCTCCACAGCCTCCCTGGGCAGCCTGTTCCAGCGCTCATGCTGCTGGCAACACTCCTCCTGCTGAAGCCAGGATCCCATTGGCCTTCTTGGCCACAAGAGCACCCTGCTGGCTCATGGTTAACTAGTTGTCAATCCAAACTCCCAGATCCCTCTATACAGAGCTCCYTTCCAGCAGCTCATCCCCTAATCTGTCTTGGTGTCCGGGGTTATTTCTTCCCAAATTCAGGGCCCTGCACTTGTCCTTGTTGAACCTCATGAGRTTCCTGTCTGCTMAACTCCAGCCTGTCCAGGTCCCTCTGGATGGCAGTGCAGCCCTCTGGAGTGTTGCCCACTCCAGCTAGTTTGGTACCATCYGCAAACTTGCTCAGGGTGACTCTGTGCCCTTGTCCAAGTCACTGATGAACAAGTTGATCAGCACTGGTCCCTGTACTGATCCCTGGGGGACACCACTGGTCACAGACCTTGTGTGTGTAATGTTTTGGTTAAATGGTTAAATCCTAGTAGGGACTGCTGACCCATTTGCTTGTGGATTTGTGTGAAGAGGGAGTAAGAAAGCAATCATTATTTCAATTTCTTTGCTTCTAGTATTCACTACTGAGAGAGGACGGCCTGCCTTCTTGATTTTAAGTTCTACTCTAATGCATCATGTCTTTCTATGAATAAGAATGTCAGCAAGTTAAATTATATGCAGCACAGTGTGATTAAGAAAATGAATTGCACTAAAGGTTACAGATCAATGGTTGAACTACTGATTCATGGGAGCACTCATTCCATTGGCTTTCACAGGAAATTAAGGGTGCGGCTTCCTCACCAGTTTAAGCTGATCTCTGRCTGCTGTGAGAAGCACCAATCACTCCCCTGCCATGGGCTCTCACTGCTCCTCCTGCACTGATTAACAGCTGCCTGGCAGCACGGTGCCACACTGACRTACTGCAATGCACCAGCAATTTACTGCAGCGCACCAACACGCCACAGCTGTGACACATGTAAGGAGGGATCACACCTTTGACCACAGCACTGAGTTTGAAGAGCTCTGGCTAAGGGGGAAACGGACAAGTCAGGAAAGAGTGGTAAGAATAGGAACAGTTCTACCTTTTTACCTGCACAACTCTATACATARGAGTATCAAACACGCCTCTTACTCTAATGCAAAATTTATTTTCACAGTACACTTGCTGAAACAGTGSGGGGGAAAGGGAGCACACCTCTTTCAAATATCTCTGTAAATGTTTGGGGCACAAAATGCAATTCGAAGTAGAAAACAGTGGTGAAAAACTGAAAGCAGAAAAAACGAAAGCAAGAGTGCAGTTCTGTACAACAGAATATTGACTGAATATAAAAGAAAGAAATAAGAAAGGTACCTTGAAACAAACTGTCAGAATCGCGACCTGTGGAAGAAAAGGGRAAAAAAAGATTTAAACACACGAGTATTTATCACTTATCACCTCTAGAAGTGCTTCAGTTCACACAGCAGTCTCAATTTCTCAATAAACACTTCCTCATAAGACTCAGCACGCATAAATAGCATCTCCTCCCACAGGATATCTTAGCACATTTGTCTTTCTTGACTATAAACCAGTACCACAACCAACCACTGATAACTAGTAAGGAAGTAACAGAAGTGACTTGTAGTTTGTTATTTCTGAATTTTGGACAAAATCAGAAGATTCCCATTTCTGATAACACTGGATGCTATTAGTKAGGAAATGCTTTTCAGAAAAGTTAGAAAAGTTTGTTCTGGGAACAACTCATAAGGAGGGATGCTCAAGCAAGGTCACAGGCTTAAATTCTTTCTGGACTTGCAATGGTTATTTTTCAAAGTCACATAAATCACAGCGGGTTAGAAACAGATACCAATCAAGGAACTATATGTAGAAAGCTGGGCTACATAACACAAATCCAGAAGAGAATTATAAGACAGAGACCTAAGTGCAAGTGATTAGGGTATTCYTAAGAGACATAGTCTTGTCACAGCTGAAAATTTAATCTGGTAATGGGATGGATGAATTTAACTTTGAAATAGAAGTTAAGCTACTATTTGGCTACCAAGTTTTTACTCTTGAATTTTGTCTTCTTACTGACAATAACTCTCTAACATCAGCTAAATAAAGAAGAAATACATATTTGGTGTGTGTTTGTCAATCAACAGAAAATTGTAGTTCATACTATTAGCAATTTATATCAGCCTAATCGGTTTAATTTGAACCAAAGGTCTTCATTATTGAGTGTCACAGGAGGAACTTAGCAACTCARAGCATACTCAGAGATGCAGTACCCCCCAAAACCTTCTTCTTCATTACAGAGACACAAAAGCTCTACTAAGGAAGACTTTTTTTGAAATATATCAGTCACACTAACTTCTGACTTGCCTTTAGTTTCCGCCTGTCAGCCAAGTTTATGATGAGGGCTCTAKTTTTTTTAGTTTTTTTCTCACATTTACACAATTCAAGCACAGTGCACGCTTTGCATTTCCTGTTTGTACTGCACACTGCAGGGCTGTCACCCACCTTTAGTCATCCTTAGCACTAATACTCAGGGCCCTGCACCAAMAAATGCCCTCTCCTCTTCCCCCCTCTCCTCTCTCAAATAGTAAAAACTAAGTTAGATAAATGAAGAGATTGCACAAGAAAGTCATTGTACAAATTGAACGATTTGCAAGTACAAATCTGAAAGCTGGGAAGACTACAGGACCCACATATTAGAAAAACAAAAATATATCCTCAAAAGGTTTCAATTAAAAAAAGAAAAATGAGTCCCTCTTAAGCACACTTCATAATTAAAAKGAGCTTTAGCCCAATGTCCACTTCCTTATGTCTCTTTTGAAGGTTTCTTGAAGCGTCCTTTCAAGGCAAATACGGCACACACGCGCGTATATATTCACTGTATGAGAAGGATCCCTCCCATTTCTAAGAGAGGCTCCTGCAAGGAGACACTTCCCAGCGCGGCGCTCTTTTCCTTTCCTCAGCACTTCCACAGCAGCGCCCTGGCCCATCAGCCTCGCCAGCAGCCGCGAGAGCTCCCCGGAAAGTTTGCGCTGCTGTGAGTCATGGGGGGAAAGAAGAAAGGAAAAAAAAAAAARAAARRAARRAAAAARGRRRRAAAAAAAAGGAGAAAAAAAATAAAAAAGCAGCAGTGCGAGAAGCCCCGGGAGCCGGAGCGGCGGCGCGCGGAGCAGGAAGGGCCTCTCGGCCGCGGCCGCTGCCCTCGCCGGCCGGACGGCGAGAGCGGCACCGAGCGGCCAGAGCGGGCGTCTGGCCAGCGCGGGGAGACAAGAAAATCAGAAATAAAGCTTACTGGTAGGAAAGGAAAAGAAAGGAATCGGAGATGAAACAAGCTATCACCAGCGATCAGACTTTTTGCTCCAGGAGCGCGCGGCCGCTGCTGCCCGGGAGCSGCCGTCCCGCCCGCGCCGCCGCAGCCGTTGCCGTTGCCGTTGCAGTGGCCGTTACCGTTACCGTTGCCGTTGCTGCCGCCGCTGCGGCCGCGCCGCGCAGAGCCGCCCGCCGCGAGCACCTGGCGGGGCAGCCCGCGCCG
>NW_020455495.1:748576-754868 GCF_003342845.1 Nothoprocta perdicaria | reverse complement strand
AGCGCGCGGCGCAGGCGCGCGGGGGGCGCGGCCGTTAGGGCCGTTGCGGCGGTTGGCGCCGCGGCGGCGGTTGCTGGCGGGGCAGGGGGAGGCGCGCGAGGCTCCTCGSCCGGCTGCGAGCCGAGCCGGGGACTTCCCTGAGCGCGTTGCCCGTTGTGGGCAGGAGCAGAGCCGCGGCAGAAGGCATGGGTCACAGGGCTGGGGCTGGGGCAGCCCTTCAGCTGTGGCGGGGAGCAGACAGAGGCCTGCGAGGGACGCGGGGCCGCGAGGGACGTGGGGCCGCGAGGGACGTGGGGCCGCGAGGGACGTGGGGCCGCGAGGGACGCCGCCGTAGCGGCACTGCCGCGGGGCTGGAGATGCGGCGTGAAGGGTTGGTGCCAATGGCACGTGGAGCCGCGCACGCGCCTTGCTGCTCCGCCACATCCCGCCGGGAACGGGAGGCTGGAGCGGCCTGTGGGAGGGATGGCGGCGTTTCAAGTTCGGCAGAGGCCGGCGCTGCCTGTCCCGCGGGTGTCCCCAGGCACCTCCAGGGGCAGGGTACAAATACGCGGGCTTCCCAAAGCCGCTTGCGGGGTTGGTGTCCCTGAAATGCGAGCGCTTTGGTGCAGACCGGGCGTGTGTCTTGCTTTGCACTCGTTCAGGGCCTGCACTAAAACGTTGCCAGAGCACAGGGCAGCAGCCTCTTCGGGAGGCCGTGGATGTGTTGTGCGCCTGAATCACCGCGGGTTCACAGGGTGCAGCACTGAGCCTGCTGCAGAGGCCTCTGGTAGTTACAGTCCCTGATCCCGGCTCCGTCAGGCGATCCCAACATGACTAAGATGCCAGCCCTGCCAAGCATTGCGTGTCCTGTCACTTGCTGGCGGGCCTTTCCACTGAACGCGTTGGGAAACCTTTTCTCTCAGGGGAGCAGGTAGAACCGCACGCCGTTCTCGTGCCCGGAGAGCAGGCAGCGAGTTCAGCACGCTGAGTGATGCACACGTGTCTTCCCCGAGGGACGCCGCGGAAACGGGTGGATTGGGCGTCCTGGGACACGCACCCTGACGTGGCAGCCTGGCGTTCGCGGGGGTGAGCGCCGAGGGTCACGCATGCTGCCTGAGAGCAGAGCGAAGCCTTTTCCACGGAACGGTATGAAGTCTCTGRTTGCAAGTCGCTGCTGTCCTTCATCCCCTTCCTGCTTTTTCTTTGCTCTGACTTGTGACCAGTCAGTCTGTCTTTGCCAGCATAGCTGCTCACATGGTCCGCCAGTAAAATGGATTGGGGAATTTATGTGACATCAAAAAAAAAAATCTTTTTTTTTTTTTTTTTTTTTTTTTTTTTTTTTTGGGTTATTTTTCAACTAGCTTTCTTCCATGCTTCAAGTCAGAAGGCATTTATCAGTTGGTGACAAGGAACAGACTGTTGCAGCATGAGGTGTAATGTTACAGCATGAGCTGCACAAAAGCGTCAGGGATGCTTAGCTTACATGTACATATGTAATTTTAAAATAATGTCAAGCTATCAAGGTTCTTCTGTGATAGTATATATGCTATAGAAACAGGTGTGTTTCACCAGCAATAATCTAAGTTGTGCTCCAGTCAAGAAGGCTAAATTAATTTCCTCTTGGAATTCACAAGGCCAGCAAAAATGTTAATAGATTGTGTGGCAGGAAAAGAAAATAAATATATTATGATAGGGCCTGTGAACTGTTTATAACACCAGTAGGGAACAGCAGAAAGAAAGAAAAAATTAAACATTTCCTTCCTGAGAGGTAGGGAAAGAGTTTTAAGGAGGGCATGACAGAAAACACTGCTACAAGGCAAACTTGGTCTTGGAGTTGAATTCCTACTTTCTGCATTAT
This sequence comes from Nothoprocta perdicaria, assembly GCF_003342845.1. Classification (NCBI taxonomy): domain Eukaryota; kingdom Metazoa; phylum Chordata; class Aves; order Tinamiformes; family Tinamidae; genus Nothoprocta; species Nothoprocta perdicaria. Next base: position 753,031 of record NW_020455495.1, on the reverse strand, counting down.
TGTTGTTATTGTTGTGTTTTTATTGTTAACTGTTCGCTTGATGTTACTAATTTCTGTTTTTTTTTATTCTGTTTGTTCTCTGGTGGTTTAGCTTGTTCCTTGYTCTCCTTTTCCACTTCCTTTAAATTACTATGTTCCTATTTGGTGTCGGTTTTATATCTGCAGCAACTTTAGTGGAGTCATGTAAAGGTGCTGTCTATAGCCTAGGTGCCAGTAACTGTGTTGAACGGTTATATTTTGTTTCACAAGACTCTTTTGTAAGGTGGTTRGTTTGTTTTAAAGGAGTATATAGTGTAATTTAATTAAAAAGAACCTTACTCAAGAACAGAGGTCTGCATGCACAGATCCAGTTGTAAGGTTGAGGCGTGGGTGTGCAGTAATTAGCCAGCTCAGGACAAAAAATAGGATTAAACAGGCACGATCAGTCAATATGATCTATTCTGAACAGACTGTGTTTACCAGCTTATAGCTGTATGGTATTTTATGGAGAATAACTGTCTTTTACATTATTTGTGTTGGGTTTAAAGAAATTAACACCTGGTACAATTTTATGGCTTATCATAATCATTAATAAGATTATTAATATTCTGGTTTTCTATGTTAATTATACTTCCTTACACTGTGAAAAAAAAAATCTGGGCTGTTTTTCTGTTATATAATTTTATCCCATGGAACTAATGACACAAAACCATTTAGGAATTTAAACTGGCCTGTTTATCAGAACTAAACTTTTACAGTGTCTGAAAATTAAAAGCTTTTCTTTTRTTAGATCAATTTTTGTTTACCGCAGAAGTATTATATGAAATTCAAGCCAGACTATTTTCATATACTRTAACTAAGAATCTAACATTCTGTTTACACAGATTCAATACCAAAATGAAACAGAAACAACCTTTAGGTTCCAAAACTTCATCTTTATTGACCATGTCTGATCATCTGTGATTACTTATCTTTGTGTACTTATCCATCTATAAAATGTAAGCAGTACTTACTATGACACTTAGAGGACTTAATTTCTCTAAGACTGTGTTTTATCTTTTCATTGAGCAATTTAGCATAACCTTTACTCTTTCCTTGCCAGCTTTACTGAAAAAAAAGACAATGACTTTTGATCTGTTTCCCAACATGTTCTTTACTGTCATTTTAGACAATACAAATCATGATATTTTACACGTTAGGATTACTTCTTATTTTTGCTGTCCAGATAGCTCAAGTGATTGCTGTATCCATGCTRATTCATTGGTTCAAACCCATTGCCATATAGTTTTAAGAAACAGATTTCAATGGCATTTAACAGGCAGAAGCTTACAGCGCTTTTATGAAATGGCAGAATATCCTTTTCTCAATGTTACTTATAGTTAAATATATAGTTTTCACTTATGTAATTCTCCTACTAAAATTTTATCAATCCTTGAAAAATGCTAAGTAGTCGGATGTACTTTGTTTTCAGGAATACAGTGCAATGCCTGGTGCTAATGGCTTCACCTGCGCTGCCCACTGGAACAAACAGCAAATTCCAGACCAGAGCCGACATTTGTGGAGCAAAACCGCTGGCTCCCACGGCCGACCGCGGTCGAGCTGTTGTGGCTGCTGATGCAGTTGGCAGCGTGTGGCAAGGAGCAACGCGCAGCTCTGCGGCTYGGCAAGCAAGAGACAGGGCTTTCAGCCTGGCAGCGGCCTGTGAGAGAGGCCGAGCAAGAGCCTTCATCCCGGAGGATCCAGGAGGGTCACACAGAGTGGCAGTCAGATCCTGCAGCTTATACCTCCGGTTGACATTTCTGTCATGAAGTTCCAGTGGGGTTGAGGCAGCGCAGAGGCTTTGTGCAAAGCCTTATGAGTTGTCACTCCAGGAAAGAAAGAGAAAAATTGTTTTGTCAAGTTGTAAAGGGCTGTGCTTATTAAACTGCTAAGTTTAATTCAGGCTGAAATGACTGTTCTTGGCCACAGTTCAGTAGATATTTAGTTTACTTTTTGTTTGTTTGTTTATTGTTTGTTTTATTTTCTCCAAGAGCAGACTTCTGGAAAGGTAGTAAGTGTGAAGAACATACTAAAATACTRTTGTATTGTGTGCTACTACAACACTTGCACATTAGGTTCCCACTAAAGAATTTAATTGTAACTACTGCACTGTACAGTCTGAAATACTCGGTAAAGCACTCCTTTAGTTGAGATCCAGCTGCATTCAGGCTTTTGGATCAGATCTTGGTTTTAATGCAGGATCGTTCTGAGACCATCATAAACTCACACAGCATTTGTCGAAGAACAGGTGACAAGCCAGATTCAAAGTGAATCCAAAAAGGGTCTTCAAATTAATATTTGTCTGTCTTGAGGAATTTCTGAAAGGAATGATTAACCAAATCATCAGTGATGGAAGCAACATAACTAACCAATTAGCTATGGCTGTAACTGGAGAGCAAGGCTTTAATCTAGTTTTGAGCTAATAAATTTATGGATGCTTTTGGGAAATCTGAATCAACACAGAAGACAAAAATTCAGGTGAAGGCAGAAGGCTGCTTTAGTGCAGTATAGATGCCAAAAGAGGTAGGGCTTAGTGCACARTATTCAGGAATGGCAGAAGCAGAAAGAAATTTGGTTAGTGTTTGATGTTACCAAAGTTTATTTTGATACTTAAAGCAAAATCCAGCAAGCTTGAGCAAGAGAAATTTTTACGTTACAACACTAGTATTTGTGTGTTCAATCAAGGTTCTGAACATCCCAAGAGTTAGATAAATTCTGCTTTTACAATAGATATTGGGTATTGGAAAATTCAGAGGATGCTCTTTGAATGYAACCCCAAATCCAATAAAAAGGAAAAGAAAAAGAATTGGCTAGGCTCCATCAAATGTTTATGACAGTAAATATCTATTTGCTTTTTTTCTTTTCTTTTGCCCTCGTCCCAAGAATCGGTAGAACAAATCTKGGGTGTGTATGTAATAAATTGAGTTAGGAGCAGGTATGTAGGAAGCAAAGTCTAGCGGGCTGTTTTCCAGAGGTTTGTCGGAGAGCAGCAAGAGCCGTTTGCTCCCCTGAGCAACGTGAGCCAGGTGTGACCCCTACACAGGCCACAGCAAGTCCGAGTGCTGTCCCAGAGAGCACCAGGCAGATCCAAGGTGAATCCAGGAAGCCGAACAGCCCAGGAGTGCGTGGGGAGCAAGCGCAGCCCGGGAGGGCCTGGGGCCAGGAGGAGAGGCGCGGGCCTGGGCTCACACGGACCCCCGGCTGGCGGGTGAGGATGGAGGCCACACGTGGGGCTTGCTGGGCCATGCGAGGCCTCCGTGTGCTTTGGGCACGGACCCAGTGGGGCTCATCTGGTGCGGCCACTGACAGCCCCAGTGCAGGTGAAAAGCAGGCAGCGACTGGGGTGTCGGGACAAGGAAGATGCAGCAGAAAGATGAGAAAGTGATGGAGGTGTCTTTGGAAGAGCTGAGCTTTTGAGCAGGGTGTCTGTTGGAAAAGCAGATGGTGATTTTGGATGGAGACATCCACCTTYCCCTCTCCTCGCCCTCCTGCCTTCCCTCGTGGGGTACACTGAGGTGTGGGAGCTTCTTTTGTCAAAACGCACACACGTGCACACAAAAGCACCCGCACGCAGGCAGGTTTCACAGAGCGAAAGCTTGTCCCCATGATTAGCTCTGTGCTTGAACAGTACGTGCTGTCAGGAGGTAACTAGCACGCGTATCTTACTGTGCTAATGACACTAATATGACTCTGAATTTTGGAGGTTATTTGTCTGAGAGATTTTAGTTGTTTGGCTTGTTGGCTGAAGAGAAAGATTATTTTTTTCTACCTTTGATCATCTACTTCTTAGTACAGGATCTTACTGTACTTACCTCTTGACATTCTGTGCCCCAGATTTCTGGAACAGCATCTATTCCACACTATAATGCTACAAAAAAAATTGTATAAAATTTGTCATTCACTGTGGAGGGGCCTGCCCTCTTTCTTTTGAGCACTCCTTTTCTCCAAGTCATGACGTCGGTTTCTTTCTAAGTTTTCTATGTGTCAAGTTTTCTTCAACAAGGGCCACTTGTGTCCATAATAATGAGAAATGATCACACCTTTTCCTCAGACAAGCCTTTGTAATTTGGCGGCAATAGCACTGTAGAGTTGTAATAAATTTGTTACCTCCCCGGGTGTCGAGTACAGCTTGACTTGTCAGTACCCTCTAGTGGTAATATTTTTTAATGTGTTTGCGAGTGCCAGGGAAAAGCAGATACATTAAAGATGGCCAGGTATCTGGCAAGTGTTTATAACAGTGGGATATCGTTATCAAGCAACATGTTTTTTTTCTCTCCATAATAAATTTCCTAGATATTACTCCAGTAGTAGGAAGAGATGGGCTTATGGCCCATGAGTACTGGACTCAATCTCCCATCAGTACATCTCTCAAGTAAATTTAAACACATCTATTCTTCAGCTGCAGTTCGTACTTTTTTTTTTTTTTTTTTTTTTTTT
>NW_020455495.1:727106-748566 GCF_003342845.1 Nothoprocta perdicaria | reverse complement strand
TTTTTTTTTTTTTTTTTTTTTTTTTTTTTGGTAACATCCTCCTATTTCCCTCATTTCAAAGTTCTTTTATAACCATATCATCCCCTTGATTAATCTTGCATAACATCATATTTATGTCCTGTTTCTTCTACATTTGTTATTCATTTGACTTTGTCCATTGTCTTTTAGGATGCTCCAATTTAATTTGAGAATTCACTCCCACATTGTGTTTTACAAATCGCTATTCTCAATTGCAGAGTGTTTGTTTCACAACAGATGCAGAAAAGTCTCACATGAACTTTGATAATTGTAACTGGCTAAATGTAGCAATGTACTCTGTTCTGGGTCACTGGTCTCAGCCATGACAACATCTGCTGCATGATTTCTGAACATCTGGAATAAGGATCATTTGTAACTGCACACTGTTGTTAATTACATGCAAAATCTTTATGTCTTACATGCCAACAGTTCTGTTCCACAGGCATGTGGGGTTATTTGGAACCAAAGTCTGCTTTGGTGACTGCTGCAGGGTTTGCACTGACATTTGCTTGTGTATCTTGATCATATCTGGTGACTAACAGCTCTCAGTTTCCCAGATTGCCTTCAGAAAGACCCACCTTTCCACTGACACTTCTCGGGGACTAAATGATCTTTAGATTCCAGCCTAGACAGTTCAAAAACTAGTTAGAGTTTTTGACATAGTGTAGTTTGGGGGTATTTGTGACTTTCATCAGGTCACACTCGGAATATCAGGAAAAGCACTCGAAGACTGGGACCACAGCCAGTAAATTTGTGCCCAATCTCATTCCTGTTTCTCTGAAAGACCTTTTAATTGCTGCTGTTAGCAGTCTATACTTTAGAGTTGAATGCAAGATTTCCCTGATACGCTAAATTGTTCTTGTTAGACCCTGTCCAGCACTTCTTTCCTCTACTCAGCAAAATTTCTGTCAGGTATATACTGACTGTTGTTTGCCAAGCTACAGTTGCCTTCCTTCCTTTTCCTTCCTTCCTTCCTTCCTTCCTTCCTTCCTTCCTTCCTTCCTTCCTTCCTTCCTTCCTTCCTTCCTTCCTTCCTTCCTTCNTCCTTCCTTCCTTCCTTCCTTCCTTCCTTCCTTCCTTCCCTCCTTCCCTCCTTCCCTCCTTCCCTCCTTCCCTCCTTCCCTCCTTCCCTCCCTCCTTCCCTCCTTTCTTCCTTCCTCCCTCCCTCCCTCCCTCTTTTCTTCCCTCCATTGTCACATAAACAGGAAAAGAATACAAGATGAAAAACAGAAATGGGTGGTTTTGCCTTGTAGGTCCAACTAGAAAATTAAATAAAAATGGTCTCCTCATTTTCTTTAAGATTATTGCTTTTACCAAATCAGTTGAAGTCTGGTCTTAGAAACAACCAAACAGGTACCAGCTAAAAAGATAGTTGTGTGCATTGGCTATGAAGTGTGCGCAGAGAGTAGGAACTATCCAACACAGACCTGGTGCAGCTTTTAGGAGAATGTCTTTTCTTTTTCAATCTATTTTTTTCAAAGTCTCCTTTTTCTCCTCCTGACTTATGAGGAATGACAAATAACTCTGTGTTTGGTTGTACTTCAGCAAAGGTCGGAGAAGCTTCTTACAGGGCATAAGATCCTCAAGGAGGGGGCTTATGTGCTGGGAATGCTATCAAAATGTTTGTGAAAATCTGCATAACAATTCCCATCTAACAGTGCTGTGTTAATGGCTGCATTGCTGCTGTGCTCTCACGTGTCCCCTGGCTTGTCCTGTCTTGGAAACTCGAGCTCTGCGGGGCAGGGACACTCGGGCAGCCCGTGTTTGTGCAGCAGCCTTTAGCACCGGGTGGATAAACAACAGCCCCCATTCCTGAGGGAGCCAATGGAATGGTCTGGCATTCTCCTTTGAGACTTAACRTTCTTGTTTCGGCCAGAGAACACTAGGAAGACTCTGAGAAACCAAGTCAAGTCACTGACTTTATTATAATGCACTGGATGGCAGGCTTTTTTTCCAGTCAGCTTAAACCAGTAGTGTTTTAAGCACCGAATGCCAGTCCTAGAAAACAAGGAGGTCCATGGAGTTGGCTTAGTTTCTCTGAGACACTGCATCTAAGTCACAGAGTTCATAGCTGAGCTAGGAGCAGTGGATCAGGTCCTTGCAGATCTGCCTGGACCAACTTCCTGATTYTGAGCAATGATTTTGAGCAAAGATTGCCTGCAGTTGTCTAGGAGTATGGAAGGGAACAAATTGCCTCCTTAAGCCTCTCATGTTCAGGAGAGGGGACACCTGGCAGCTGTGCAAAGCCATTTCAGGTGGGTGCTCACATCTTCTGTGCTTGGTTGCCAGAAAGAACAGTGTCTGAGTGTGATTCATCTGTCATGCCCAATGGAAATGAAACGTGCATGTCGAAAATGTAAATAAAAAGGAATTAAAGCTCTGGATTTTGTCCATTTTACTGGCTGTGCAAGTTCTGCAAAGCACACTATGCAAATAGGCCTTCTTAGGAATTGCATTGGACCTTTGAATTTCGCCATTTGTGTTGTAACACAGGATTAGAGTATTTGTTTAAACCAGTCACTCTGGAAAAGCATAATTTGTGATTGTTCTAATCATTTCAAATATACTAAAGAATGCCACTTTTCATGGGAGTAACGTAAGAGGAAATGCCTTTTGAAAAGCTCCAACTAGAAGTCATAAAATGAGATTATTGRAAGCTTTTTTAACAGAAATACAATTTTGAGAAATGACTTTGAGAGAATCCSTTCTCCTGCTCAGCTCATGCTTAGGAATTTTCTGTAAGTTAAATACAGAAAGTCCATATTCAGAAACAGTGATTGGAGGATGAAATAATAATAAGCATAGATGCAATTAAAGCAAATCATACAGGCCAGAAGCAGATCTATTCTTCATCCAAAGTAAGTTATTTCTCACTACCCACTCAAGCCTTTAAAACCCTCAATTTAAAACCCTCAAAGACTAATGTGCACAAAATATGTTTTAAAAAGTTACTCTTCTCATTCTGGGCACCTTGGCTATGTCCTAAGCCAAACAGCCTCCAGTGTGTGTTACACGAGCACGACTGGACATGTAGCCATCCTCTGCTTTTTCACCTGTGGATATAATCCTTTTCCTAGAGACAGGAGTGTCACGGAATTGTCTGTGCTTCACCACCCCCTGGAAAACGTGTGAGCAAAATCTGCCCTTACAGGTGATTACCTGGTAATTCCTGCTAACACAACCTTGAGTGGGTAYTGAAATGCCCCTATGCGTATTCTTACTTCTGCTGCTCCCCTGCTGTTCCAGGTTTCCAGAAGGGAGCTGGACCAGTCTGTCAATGCCGAGGCAGACCAACCTTGGCAGGTGTGTGCAGAACTATCAGGGCAGTTCCAACCCTGTTGCAGAGTTTTGGGGCTTTCTTACAGCCATCAAAATCACCATCAATAAAACTGTAGGAGCTCAAGTGTCAAGTGAAAATGCTAGAGACAGATGCCTTGTTCTTGACAGGGTCTGCTGATCTTCCGTCATGACACTGAAGGCATGGTCAGACATTCATACCTCTGTAAAAAACACAGTAGTGGAAGGATGGAAGGAGGGAACTTCAGCTTGTCTTATCAGACTTTCAGGCTTCTCTGTCTTCTTTCAGTATGAAACTGAATTATAGTTTCATCTACAGTCAAAGAGCCAGTGAGAGTGAAGAGAAAATGAGTATTTGAATGTCAGATCCTTTCATAAGATCAAAGCTAAAATGAGTAATTTTCAAACAGAGATTTTGTAAAAGTTTGGGCCAAATGGTGTTGAATCATTGGAATTAGGGGAGGAACCTTACAAACCTTGATATGTTAATGTATAGCTTAAGCATACAAAATGTTCATAAAGAGGTCTATAGTACATTTCATATACTCAAGCAAAAACGTACCCCAGCTTTAAAGCACTGTGAACAGTGTACTGTGGACAGGTGTGCTGCGTGACTCCCCATTGCCAGACCTCAGCGAAAACTTACGGAACATGAATTACGTGAATTGAAAGGGCCTTATTCTGGTTCCAGTGAAACACGTCTCTGCACCTGAGGYGTTTCTCGGGTGGCCAGAGGCGTTTTCGGCCTCGGTGACGCTCGCTGGCAGCGCCCCGGCCGCTCGCTGGCGCCTGCCCTGCTGCCCTTCGCTTTGTCGCCAGCTGCACGGAGCAGCAGCACGGCAGAGCAGGGGCAGCCCTCCTGGCCGCTCTGAATAACTGAGGGCCTTTCCTTGGATATACGTGTTGTTTGAAACTGTGTACTTTCTGTTAAAGCTGGGGGAAACTTGTTTTTGTAACACATGATACCGTGTATTTTTGTTTTTGGTTTTTTTTTGCTTAAACTTCTTTTTTTTACCCCACTGTTTCTTTGCCTATCACATTGTACACCCTCTCTGCTATCATGATTTAGGTTCTTCTCTATAGATGAAAAAGCTGGTGTATTAGATGATCACTTTTTTTCTTTACAATCTCTGTACTTTTTGATAGAAATTAAGAGTTTTAGATGATGATTTTTTTTCTTTATAATCTTTGTACCCTTTGCTAGAAATTAGAGCTGTTTGCATAGCTAGCTCCCCTAAAACCAGTGGGAAGGAGGCCTGCCCTGGAGACTTCACAATGTAGACGGCTAAAATAGGGTAGAGGAGCAGATATAGGCAGACACAGCRGAACTGGAGCTGGAACCCGATAGCGCTGCCCCAATCTGTTATGCTTTCCAGCTATCTTTGCAATCTTTGCATAGTCTTGCTGAAGGGGAGTTACCACATTTGTACCAGCTTTGACATGACTCTTCTGACACATTGCTAACTAAGAAGTGCCTGGTGATCGCACAGCTCCTCTTTTCTCCTGTACTGACAGCAGAACAAATATTGGAATCTGCCTCTTCTTTCTGTCCTCTCTTTCAYTCCCTTTAGATGTTTTTCTATGTAATTCTTCCCCTGTTGTATTGTCAATATTGTTATTAATTAATCTAGTGGCTATATGGAGTTTTCTGAAGAAAAGTGACCTGAAGACACACGGTAAAGTTCAGCACGGTATGTTTAAAATATATGTGTGTTTTTTTTCTCCATAGACAGCTGTAATCTCATGTTTCAGATGTATTAAAATAAGTTACAGTAATAAAAGCCTGCAAGATAGATAGCTGTAAAGAGCAATTTTAGGACTAATAACAAGAGTGCCTCGTTTTTAAAGATACTGGGGAGTTGCAATAGCAAGTTCTCTGCTTGGCACAAGTGATCCGGCCTTGTCTGGCTTTAGCCCCAGTGCATTGAATGAAGGATGCGGCAAAAGGTCTTTCTAATTAATGTTCATGTTTTTACTGGCACTTCAGTTCTTTGTATGCCTGGGTGTGTGAATATAAAAGGAGGAGGTTGTACCCTTAGTTAATATGTTATTTAGTAAGATTTAGGCTATTTTTTTTTTTTTTTTCTTTTTGGCAGCTTAGCTTTCATGGTAGTTGCATTCACCAGTAATTTATTACAGTATTATTAAAAACTTCACTTTGAAGAATAAGATAATGGCTTCCTGGAGGCTTTTTGTTTTGTTTTGATTTTTTTTTTAAGCAAAATCTTCTGAAACCTCCATCAGCAAGACATCAAGCAACAATAAGAAATTGCACTTGACATTTGGCTTAGTCGCACATTTTTCTAACCATCTGCATATCCAATCAGTTTTCTCCACTCACTAAGAATTTTTGAGATATAATAAAATGAAAATAATGGGCTAGCTGTTGCTTTGACCTTTTCCCCCTCCTTTTATGTATGATAAAATCAGCAATCTGCATGCAAGTCGCAGTCCTCACCACAGCTTCAACATGGAAATCCAGCTGAAAAAGAAGGAGACAGAAAATGATGCCGCTTGCTATTTAGCTGTGTTCAACACTGAAAATGAAATATTTCAAATGGAAGTCTGAACAGTTTGCTCACCCCTACCACTGAACATGGTCAGTTACCTGCAGCTGTACAGGCCAAAGAGAAAAAACCCAAACAAAACCAAAAGCACACACTCTTTTGCCAATACAGGAAACCAACTCAGGCTAATAGAGGAATTATCACTGACAAGCCTTGCTTGCAAGCAGGAGGAGGGTCCTGCTGTCCTAGCTCTGTCAGTAGCCACCTTGGCTGCCTTTGCTACCTTATGGCTATAGATAGACAGCCCTAGCACATGGTAGAGCACCGGTTGTATTTCAGCTGCAGTTGTTAAGATAACGGAGCAGCCCAGGTTCACACTTCCCATTCTTGTTTAAGAGCAGCTTCCTCTCCAGCCGCAGGTTGGAAGTGCACCTGGGAGGCCTCGGAAGGATCCTGGGAGCCTCTTTGCAGACTCCACAGGTTCTGGCCCCGATGGGTGACTCCGGAGGTGGTTTTCAGATTGCTGGCCCCATTTCAGCTGCTTTGTCCTCGCCTTGTGATTTTAGAGTAAAATTCCTCAGAGTTGATGGTGTGAGACAGGCAGCAAAGACTCACCTCCTCCTGCTCCCTATCAGGAAATCTATGAGCTGGAAAAAGAGGAGTTAACTTTTCCTGAGTAAAACCTACCTGCTTGCAGAAAATCACCAGAGAGGCCTGTAAACATCCTGTATCACCTGACAGGGCAAGCGCAGGGTTACCAAAGAAAGGAGCCAAACAAATTACTCGCCTGKACTATTTTTAGCAGCTCAGGCAGAATGGTGAGGAAAGATTTGTGCTTTTTAGAGCTGGACGGGCGCGTTCCCATCCGCCAGCGAGCTGAGTGGAGGAAGACGCCCTCAGAAAAGGGTTTGGGCTTATTCTGGACACCGCTGGKTCTCCCTGTTTAAGTGAATCTAGAATCTAGAAAAACTGTGCAAGCTCTGTCAGATTGTTTGCCTGCGTGGGCTGTAGCATTCTGGCAGGCTGGACCTGAAGGGAGAACTCCAGGATTCCAGCCTGTCTCCAGAAGTGATGGGCACGGGAGGAGCTCAGGCAGAGCTGGACTCGGGGAAGACAGATCACCCAGGGGGTTTGCTGCCTTGGGTTATTCTTAACACCTTTTTATTACCTGTGTGTGCAGACTGATTCTTTTCAGCAAAAGCATGCCCAGAAAGGCTATGCTCATTTTCCACAGCACCACTTTTGCAATATCCTTATGTATCAGGCCTTGTTTTTATATTAATGTGGATAGTTATTATCATCTGTATTCCTGTATCATCCTCCTGTATTCCAGTTTTATGCATCTGTCAAATGCTTGTATTTCAGTTCTATTTCTAGCACCCCAAGCCAGTAATAAACATATGCATGTAAATTTTATTCACAGACTTAAGATCTTGTTCCAAACACAAGCATCAGGATTTTCTTCTTTTGCTGTATTTCATTGTGACTTATTAACAGTGACTTACATTTCCAAAAATGTTTGATTTCCTTCTATATTTGATCCTGTCCTGCTGGTGTTTGGTATTTCATTGTGTTAGGATTGCCCTGACATTTATTCTAACRAGCAAATCTCTTACTTTCCCTTGAATTTGTTTCCCTGTATTTCTAATCAAATCTCTTTTTTTTTCTGCTTTCTTGGCTTACACCCTTGCTTTGGAAACCTTGATTTTTTTGGGAGTGTGATTTTTTTTTATTGCCTTGTTGATTGTTTTTGTTGTTGTTGTTGTTTCTGTTTTTAATAACATGCAGATATTTGTTTGGGACCTGTTTTCTCAATTTTGCTTTGACCTGATTATTAGGATACCACATAATTCAGAGGACAATTGTTCTGATTCCTGGCTCATTTCCTTCTCTTCCCTTTGATCTGTAAAATAACTGCTTAAATAACTGCTTTGCAAGCTGACCTTTCAGGCAATTCCTGGTAAATAAAACTGTGCTTTTCCCCAGAGAGGTTCTTGCATGGAGCAGAAGGCCGGAGCTGTTGACCTCACCTTGTCGGAGTGTTCCCAGCCTGGATTTCCTATGGAGCTGAGGCTTGAGAAGGGGATAGGTACGTGGACATGCAGTAGCTGGAAGCATTTGACTGCACAGCATTTTGCAATGCACTTTGAAGGAGTTTGTCTGCTATTAAGAAGACATCTCTTGGGTGGAAACCCCCCACTCCTAGTGGTCTCTTCACTTTTGCAGGCTTCTGCAGGAGTGTCACGTTGTCTCTTGGACCATTGGCACTTCAAATACCACTGTTTATTGGGAAGGGAGAAGAGGGAAGTTTGCTTTCCCTTGCAGTTATTTGTTCTCACTTGTTTCTATGAAAAAAAATGCAACTGGTCACTGCTTTCACTCCTCTGCCAGATCCTTTACCACACAAGATCATTAGTTTATTTGGAAGTTTATTTGCATTAGCTTTGTATGCTCAGAATCAAATTCAGCCAATTATTTCTGTAATAAATGTCAGGATAAGTTCTCTACTGACTTGTATTATTTGAATGCAGTTATTAATGGAGTCACAGATTGATTTACACAATAATAGGATTATTTAGGGTGACTCTTSTTTATAAAGTATTACTTCTAATCTTTACAAAATGAGTAGGATGAAAATATTTATTAATATATCAAAAAGAAGAAAGATCTGATAATGATCTAATAATTTGTAAGAGTGCTAACATTTAAAAAATAGTGAGMATTATGTTAAACATTGACTAGTTCACTCATCCTTCAGCCTTTGTTTTAGACTAGCATTATTTATATTTCTGGGTGGTGTGGCATGTGTCATGCTCAACAGAGAAGCTTTGTAATCAATATTTGTGAATGGTAATTTTTAAAATATAATTTTAAACAGGACAACGAAATGTTGTGAAAAGTCTTTTTCATGCATTTCTAAAACATATCTACTTTTCTACTGCATTTTCTGGTATGGCTTGAATGACATATTCTGGCACAATGAAAGACAGGCTGTGCCTGATCTTGATTTAACGGAAAAGGAGGCAAGTAAACTCCTTGAAGTACCTTTTTATTTGTATTCTCTTTTGTGATTTGGAAGATTATAACAACTTTCTACTTTTTTAAATGAAAGAGAAGATTAACCCTTGMAGAGCACCAAGCCAAAGTTTACTTTTCCTGATGGAGTTTGATACATTATTCAAGCCTGYGATGAACTGTGTCCTGCAAAATCCCAAGCAATATTTTCAGTGAGAGATTCTGAACACCCTCCAGGACTGCATCTGAACAAGGCTGAATGCCTTGGTAGCTGGCAAAGACTGGAGCAAGAGTCCTTATAAATGTCCAGTACATGTCCTCTTCCCGGTAGTTTTCATTGTAATGTTCCTTTTGAGGCAATATAAACAACACCGAAGCTCTGCTAATATAAGTTGATTATTTGATTTCTGCTTCAGTTGTGTAAGGTTTTCCAAAAACAATAAATTAAAGATATGGAGAATTAAAGCCTTTGCAAAAACATCTTTAAGAAAATGACTGAAACAACCTGCATTTTGGTGGTACCAATGATTCTACCAGCAGGCATGAGGAGACRTGAGAGTGGCTGAAATGATAGACTGGGCTGCAGAAGCTTAGCCTCAAGGTGCTCATGTGGAGCAGTGACTTAGGATTGACAGAGCAATTGTGAACCTTTATCATCAGAGACTGGCTCCATGCCTGTAAATTATGAAGGATCGGTCTTCCCTCTGCTCCTCAGGGATTCAAAGAACAGGTTAGAAAATTGCAGCCCACTTGATGCCTGGTGGCAACATGTTCGGTCACAGACGAAGCATCGTTCTTACACATCTCTTTTCGTTGGGTGTTCATGCAAGTGATTGGCACACAGAGTCAGGCAGCAATAGGTGACCAGATTACAAAACTATGCTAAAGTTATTGGATCCTCCACAGAGCTATATTTATCTCTGTGTATTGCCTGGATTTATAGGACTGCATTTCATGGTTCGCAGAGCTGCCTTAAACTGAGATGATTTGTGTATTATAGCTCCCCAGTAAATTGTGAAGGCAATTTTGGAAGGCAGTGCCTGTCTGCCAAGAAATGTAGGGAGGAACTGTGAGGGAGTTGTCAAATGAAACCAGTGATGGAGCCGTTCAGCCAGCAGCTTGCCTTTCTGAACGGAAAACTCACTCTGACTTCAATTTAAGCAAAGTAAGGGCTGACAGTGCCATCAGAATTCAGAAAATGAAATGGAACACGGACAAAGCTGCCAAATAGGAGAGCTATGTTTCCAACAGAACATCCAATGAAGGGAGTCTGCATCCCTGACAAGAGGAAGGCCTTCTGGCCTTCTGTAATGTTCTACATGATGCAACTCAGGACCACTGGTCTTCTCAGCCGTAAGAGCATTGATGGCTCCTGGTCAACTTGGTGTCCACCAGTACTCCCAGGTCCTTCTCTGCAGAGCTGCTCTCCAGCTGTACTGATGCAGCCTGTCCTGGTGCCTGGGGTTGTTCCTGCACAGGGGCAGGATCCTGCACTTGCCTTTGTTGAGCTCCRTGAGGTTCCTCTCTGCCCGACTCTCCAGCCTGTCCAGGTCCCTCTGAATGGCAGCACTGGCCACTCCTGCCAGTTCTGTCTCATCAGCAAACCTGCTGAGGGTGACTCTGTGCCTTCATCCAAATCACTGATGACTGAGTAGAACATAGCCTTGAGCCCTGGGGCCACTAGCTACAGGGGGCCACAGGYTGCCAAATAAACTTTGTGCCACGGATCATAACCCCTGATCTCTGCTGTTCARCCAGTCTTCAAACCATCTCACTGTCTGCTCATTTAGTCTGCACTTCCTGAGCTTGTCTATGGCAATGTTATGGGAAAGAGCATCAATATTCTCCTGAAGGCAAGGGAGACAACAAGTTTTTGAGCCTGAAGAAGCTAATCCTTTAATACAAGCAACTTTCTTAGATCCCTCTTCAGTCTACCCCCTATCTCATGGGATTATTCCAAGCAGGTCCTGTAAGAGACCAAAGATTGCTCTTCTAAAGTTCAGCACTGTGAACTTTATTTTTTATTTATTTTTTAGCATCACCTTTTCCCTTCTCCCTCCTCACCGGGTCCTGGACTCTGCCACCTTATGATCACTGGTAGTAAACACCCACAACGGTGACATCCATTTCAGTCTGTCTCCTGGGTCTTACCCAAGAACTATCAAGCATCTTAAGCAACCCCCGAGCACTGCTCCATCCACATCGGCTACTCTCTCATAGAAAAGGCAACTTCCACTCCTTGTCTTCTTGGTCTATCCCTGCAAAAGAGCCTGTAGCCATCCATTACTATCCCATGTGAGCTATCCCATCGTGTCTCCATAATCACAGTGAGATCATACCTCTGTATCTGCATACAGATATCTAATTCCTCCTGTTTATTTCCTGTGATGTGACAAGTTATTTCAGAGAGGCATTCAAGAGTGAAAGAGGTTTCCCCAGTGTCATCCTGCATGAACATGCTTGAGGTACCCACACCAAATCCCTTTTTTGTCGACTGTGTAGTCTGTCCTCTTATTCCATCTTTCCTAGTTTAAAGTCATCCTTGCCAGGCTGGGCAGCCTGTTGGCAAAGACACTTGCACGGTTCAGTAAGGTGGTTCCTATCACTGCCAAACAGATGTACAAACTTACAGTTCGTTATTCAAGTGTTTGAATCAATTAGAAATTTCAAATCATTTAAGATATTTCCTTTTAAAAGTGCTTCCTATCAAAGGTAAGTGTTCACATGGAAAATTTTTATATGAACCTTCAGTGTCTGAATACAAGTAAGTGAGCACCTTTCTAGGAAGTATTCTTTCTGATATGAAGGCAATATTTACCCTCAGCAAAGTATGTGCAAACTTTGTCTTTATAAACTCCTTTAGCGCCCTTCTTTTTTTTTTTTTTTTTAGTATTTCAGTGCAAACAGCTCCTTTGTACACCTCTGCCTGTAATACCATTTACTTGCTCTCTTGCCCCCAGACAACTTGATGCATGGGGGTCTCATGCTCAGTCAAGATGTTCTGGTCTGAGATCCTGGACTCCACTGCTATCGGAATATGAGGAGGTGCTCAGATGAGAAGGAGACAGCACAGACCCAGAGGCTGCTGCTTCACTGCCAGGGCAATGATCATCTTTTGATGAAAGGGATAAGTAGGACTTACAAGTTTCAGTATTATAGTGCAGCTCTTGGCCAAAACATTGATTTCTAACTCCTCATAAAAATGCTACTTGTAGCTTAACTTCAGGGCTAAACCTGGACATAATTCTCAGTCATCTTTCAAAGACAGTGCAGCCTAAGGTATTAGTAAAACAAATATTGAATACAGTCAGAAAAAAAATCATAAACAGTAGCATTATTGAATATTAGACATTTTGAAAAGCAATTGGTAAATCTAGCAATATTTCCCTTAGATGATATCTCAGGAATTATACTCAATGTATTTTTCTTTTATGTCTGCAAAAACTGAATCATTTTATTTAGGGACATGAGCCAAAGTTTCAGGTCAGCAATTGGAATGTATCTGATTTTGCTGCTGGAAAGAAGCAGAGGATTTTGCTTTCAATATCTCTGCTTAATAGCTTGTAACTTGTCACAGCATCACTGCAGAAATGAACCACCTGCTAATAAAGGAAATGGTGGTTAAAGTATTACATTTCTCCTCTACTCTTTTAACTGTCCACGGAAGTTCTTCTCTTACAGTTTGATCGTTACACTCATTTTAAGTGAATGAAGCATAAGTTCTTTCACTGTTATAATGCCTATCTAATTGCAGTTCTTACACATTTCTTTGTCCATATATGAGCCACATGTAATGACTAATTAATTCTGTATTCTGATGCCTGCCTTTTCTACCAGCTAAGAAAGGCCAATATTTGGGGGTTTTCTCTCCTCCTCTCCTCTCCTCTCCTCTCTCCTCTCCTCTCCTCTCCTCTCCTCTCCTTTTTTTTTCTGGTCATTCCAAGAAGGAGTTTGGATTTTGGTATAATCAAAAGTAAAAAGACACATGCTGAATTCTTAATGAGTCAGATATTTGTTTGCATCCTATGACTGAAATGCCTGCTAAGAGTCCGGTTCTCTAATTTTTGCAATAGGGACAAATAAAAAAAAAAGATAAGTACAGCTGGAGAGCAGCTCTGGGAGTCATGGTAGACAATGTGCTGACCTGAGGCAGGGATGTGCTCTTGTGGCCAGGAAGGCTACTGCAGTCCGGGGTACATGATGGGAAGTGTTGCCAGCAGGCAGTGGGAGCTGGTCCGCTCCTCTGCCCAGCCCTGGTGGAGCCAGGTCCAGTGCTGGGCTCCCCAGCACAGGAGGGACATGGAGCTACTGGAGAGTCCAGCACAGAGCTATGAAGATGATGAGGGGACTGGAGCATCTCTCCTGTGAGGAGAGGCTGAAAGAGCCAGGGCCGTTCAGCCTGGAGAAGGGAAGGCTGAGGAGGACCTCATCAGTGTGTACAAAGGAGGGAGTGAGGGGATKAGGCCAGGCTGTTTTCCATGGTGTTTGGTGATAGGACAAGAGGCAACGGCCACAAAGTGAATATGAAGAACTTCTCAACTGTGGGGGTGACAGAGCCTCGGAATAGGCTGTCCAGGGAGCTTGTGGAGTCTCCTTTTCTGGAGATCCTCCAAACGCACCTGGACGTGATTCTGTGCAACACACTCCTAGGACCTTTTTGTGCAGGGGGTTGGACTAGATGATTTCCAGAGGTCCCTTCCAACCTCAACTATTCTGTGATTTTTACACAGGACGCTCATCAGAGAGTCTCAATCTTTTGCCAAGGAATGTGGGATGAAAGCACTGTACCCTCCTCCCTGCACACCTGCCTTAAGACTAAGGACACGGCAACCTAGCTCCTGTTACACCAATGATTCATTCCAAGATGACAACAAAGGTGTTTTTTTTAGATAGACTCCAATTTTAAAATGTTTCTGAAATTAAAGAAAGAAAGCACCCCTGTTTCACATTTTCCCTCCCTCGTTTGGATTTGTTACATGATTCAGCTGACAGCTATGCTTTTGTATGAAAGCCAAGGAAGATTTCATACCATCTGTAGTAGGAAACTTGAACTCCGTCCAAGTATCAGAGCAACTTGCTGCTGCGCTACACTTAAAAGTGACACCTTTTATAGCTAATATGAATAACAAAAGAAGACTTCCACCATTAACCTTAGATCAAACTGTTTATTCTCTATCTGACCGATAGGCTCCTGGAGATCACAGCAGTATAGTTCCTGCTCTGGCTGTTTTCATGACTAAAATGCCTTAAAGATGGTACAGGGTGCAGCAACCAGAACAAAGTAAGTTATGGCCAAGTGTAAACCTTTTTGTATCGTTCTTATTTCTCAGAAGATTCTCTGAGAACATTTGAAGTCCAAGCATTCTTCTTATAGTCCATTTACCTGGTGGAACTGCTATATTCTTACAAAAGAGCCTTATTGAAGTGCATAGGAGATGGCAAGTGTAAATATAAGAGAAGTATATCATGCATACAGAGTCATTTAATATGCAAGGGATGTAACTGTCAAGCTTTTAAGTTTTAAATCTGATAGTTGTCTGACTCCCGCTCTTTGACTACAATTTCTAGGAACTGTACAGTTTTGTCATATTTGTGAGGTCTTTCTCTATTCATACTATTCAGAAGTAAAATCCTTGATTTTAGGAACATTCTCAGTGTCTCTGAGATTTTTGAAAACACTGGAAGCAAAGAGGCACTTAATTGTTTGCAGAACTGGGCACGCTGAAATCTCCAACAACTTGTAGAGCTATCAAAATCCATAATATGAATTTAACTCTTTTCATTTGAAATATGCTTGTATGCTTTTTTTCTATGAAGTTTCAAGGTTTTAATGTTAAAATAAGTTTTAGAACTCAAGAACAAAGAATTTAGCTGTATTCTTTTGCTTAGAAAAGTATTCTCTTGGCTTCAAACCTGTATTTGAATAACTTCTGAATGCATATAACAAGATGTAACAGAAAGGGAAAGCACATCTTATTGATTCAGTGTTGTTTCAGGTATCAAAATCATACTCAGTAATATTTGATTGTCATATACCCTCTTCCTGACTTCAGATTAACAATAATAAACTTCACTACTAATTTTGAAATAAGGGAAGGTTCTCCTTTATCTACCGATCAGTAAGCAGCAAGGAAGACCTTGATGTCCTCCCCGTGAAACTATTTAAGTGTTTTAGCTTAAGTCTCCTGACATGATTTGCAAGGGTTCAAGTCAGGAGGATTACAATTTTCTCCTATCTGAAAAACACTACTCTGCTGCTAGCTTCTTTTCAGATTCTTCCCCTATCTGCAAGGTCAGGTGAAGATATCAAGGGGCTAGAATTATGCTCCATCTGTGAAATTGCTCAAGAGGACCTTGTAATGCTCTCTCACATTTAAAAAAAAAAACGTTCTTTTATCTTAATTTGAGCAGTGTACTCAGGCCCAGAAGAACACAGCAAGGCAGTGGACTTCAGCAGCTTTAAAACTATTTGACCTCACCTACTTTTCGAGCTGTTTCAGATGTTTTGATTAGTTTTAACAACTAGTATTTTCAGAGGGTGATACTGTTCCAAACCAGCTTCCTTTCCAACCTTTTTTTTTTAGGTTTTCATGCCCAGTGAGCTACTTGCAAGCCACACTTTATGTTTTCTTTAGGGAATCCAGGGGGATATCCTCTGCACATTAATTCTCTGCTATTGTGGTGTTCTCACCATACTATCTGTTAGGAGAATACTTCCTTTCTGCAGCTGATATGCACGTGAAGGCAGGCTCTTTGGGATATCTTTCAGTGCTATGTCAGCTTATTGTGAAACACGGACTTAAACTTAGCTTCAAAAAATTAATCACAGGCTGTAAATTTTATTCTTTTTGTGTTATGCTCCTTTTTTTTTTCTGGTCAATTGCTTTTGTAGGTACAAAAAATGCTTTGGTCAAACACAGTGCTTTTCATGCTTACTTTTCAAACTTTTGGTTATATCTGCTATATTTCTGATGTGTATAGAGAGACATAGCATGGAACTTATTCCTGTCAMCTGTTAAATGAAGGCAATGAAAACCCTTGCACAGCTTTCAGTGCTGGGAAAGTGCACACTGCATTTTGCTCCCTGAAATGTTTTAGCAATGACCTGATCCTTGCTACTCRCGAGCTCCCCCATGCTGGCAAATTCTGCATTTATTTAATTCCTCTGATTTTGCCCAGTGAATTGTCACTCAGAGCAGAAGTGCTTTGCAGTCCCATTGCTATACCCTCGAAAACATGGRGAGAGTCTTTGATGAGGAAAAGAATATTTAAGTAGTGTCCATCTCTGGGCACAAATGCTTCACTTCYCCAGGCTGTTGCTGAGATTCTAAGGAATTACAAATTAATGTAACTGCCTTGACATGTGCAGCATGACTGAATTAGAAATAGAAATATGAATAAGAAGAGCTTGCCTACAAATCCTGCATTCATGCTTTAAATGGGGAAATCAGAGTAGACTCTTATCAGACAGTGAATTCAAAACTCAGCTGCAATAGGTTTCTTTGCAAAGCTGTGTTATCAAGACAAGGTGTCCTATGATGACCAAAAATATTTCATGTCAGGACTTGATTATGCATTTTACTCATGGGTATTATGGCCTTTACCCATGGAAGAGATGAAGCCACTGGAATGCTAGCAGAAGCTCAGACAGAGTCAGCTAAAGCTTCTTAAAAACTTTAAGCTCTTTTTTTGGTCTTCTCAAACTTTTACATATCAGTATGAAACCTTTCTCTGATTTACATTTAATCTAATTTAAAAGACTAAAACAATTTCCTAGGATCTGCAATATGTATGAAGTTATGGTTCCATTCTGCCAAATTTTTACAGTCACTTTTATGATAGCAGCTGAGAAGGGCGTTTAAAATTGGCGAGGATGTTTCACTTGCAGTGGAAAATGTGTTCCTAACTAAATAGTTAATTCTTACATAATTCTGTATTTCTCTTGTACTTACTTCAGGATTCCACATTTTCACTTGTGCCATAATATTCAAGTAACAATTAAAAATACTTAAGTCAGCTGAGGCATTATTGGAAGTGTAGTTTGAGGCTATGCAGAGCAAACCTACACATCTGAAGTGAGAATGAGAAGGAATTTTCAAGGGCCATCAGAGGAGAGAATGGCTTTGTAAAATGGCACTACACACACAGAATATTTTTTTTTTCTAGAACAGTACAGGTTCCATAAAGTGAAACACTTTATGGAACACAAGGCAGATCATTGGCCCAATGGAATCACATTTTACACAGCTAGGAAAAAGCAAGSACTGCTCTGCTCATTTCAGATATATTGGGATCCCAAACTGTAGGAGAAATATAAAACCATGCAGCAAAGTTGGTGTTAAAGGGGTGTGAATTAATGCTCTGTTCTGCACAACACTTCATGTGGGACCAGGTTGGGATATTCTCTTCCGCTGTTTAATTTCTCCTGCTATGGGACAACAATGAAATATGTTTCTGTATTGTTTTCTCACTGCGAACCAAATTTTACAGTGCTGAATTGACACGGCTTAATTTGAAGAGAAAAGAGCTCTTTTTGCTCACTCAATACCCCTCTCTAGTCCAAAGCAAGGCCGTGTGGTTTTAGGCCAGCACAACAGGCTCCCTGCAGGACGGGAACAAAAGATGGGAGAGCCCTGGAACCACTCCAGCTGGRAATGTTTTTTAGTTTTGTGATTTCCCGATTAGCCTTAGTGCTGGGGAGGGGAGTTTGGGGCAGACGATGGGAGGGGGGAAGTTCAGCTAACAGAGCCATACTCAGTGCCATCCTGACGCGCGAGGGCGCAGGCCTGAACTGCCCCAATCTTCTGTTCCACCTGATCCGTGTAGATAATATCATCCCATCCCAGGACTACTCTCCAAGAGCATCTTCAGAACCCTGTGGATCCTCTTCAGCCCATAAAAACGCTTCTGATGATGGAAAGCTGCATGGAGAGCCCTAAGCACCTCACAGTGGTGCCGAGACCCCTAGTTCCCTCAGCCTCCATCCCTAGGCAAGACGATACGTCGGCCAACACTGCTGCAGGGCTTGTTTGCCTGTGTACAAGCAGGATTATTTTGTGAGCACCAAACTGCTGCGCTTTGCTCAAAGAGCAAGCACAGGCAAAGAYGGTGAGAAGCAGCTGATGTGATGGTGGCAGGGGCAGTCTGGACTAGGCCTTGCCTGGGCGATAAACACGCTCAGCGGGGCCCCTGCCACTCCAGGGCTTGCAGAGGCAAATACTCACAACTTCCTTGCTGCATTTCTGCTGGAATGCCAAAACTGAAGCTACAGGAGACACAGAAACAAGTAATCCAGGCTCCTTACCGAGGGAGAGTAGGTGATCTTGTTGGAGACACTCAATAAAACTCAACTTTAGTAAAACAGCCCAACCTGAAGTACTTGTGGATATAATCTACCTGTCTTTACATGCAGCCAGACAAAACCTGTCCATATTATTTATTATATCCTTTTAGGAATGTTCTGTTCTGCTGGAAAATATAAAAACACCTAWTACAGTATTTCTTCTCCTCCTCCTCCAAAGAAACTGCCAGTTACTACCTTTCCAAATAAATCCAATCCCATAAAGTATTACTATTACAGTGTCCAAAAAACATCTCAACTACATGACAGGGGAGTTGATACCCCTACAAACCGAATTAAATTTAACTGCTGAGTGCAAAGGTGGCTGTTCATTTAAGACATCTTGATACATAGTGATGCATATTGACTTTTTCTTCTGTTTTTCTTCTTTCATCTTGGGTCAGACAAGGAACTTTAAACATAGTAGGCTTTTCTAGGAAAGGTTTGCATACAGTTTATAGACAAAGGAATCTTAGAGAGCAGTTAGTTGACGGCTGCAAGATGCGAAAAAAAAATACAGGACTTTAAAAAAAAATCTTGACCAAAGTGGAGTATTTACAATTAAACATGTTYATGTAGGCTTAATCCATGAGAAAACATTTTTCTGTCATATGGAAATAAATGAACAGGTGGAAATCCTCCTTCCTGAGAGCACATGCACTGCAGAGGCAGCTGCTTCAACGGCAAGGAGGATTTCTGTGGGAGCGCAGGAAGCGGTACAGGCCACTGCTCCTCCAAGATACAACCTGAGCAGTCTAAAAGGCAGAAGGCATTATTTTTTTTCCTATTAAAAAAAAAGAAACAGAATTGATAAAATTAAGGCAGTATGTAGGAATTTAATAAACAGCCATGTTTTATAAATATCCATGTTGGTGTTTGTGGCATGGAGTTTGGAGCCATTGGATCCATTGGGACTTGTTTCTGCCTGTAGATGATGAGGCAGGGACGAGGCGGTGTTGGGAGCAGAGGTCCACTTAGCAGGACACGTCTCGTGCGACACGACGTGCTCTGCTCCCAGCATGGGGCTGCAGTGCCCGGCGCCGGCAYTGGCAGCGCCGCAGAGCTGCCCGCTCCGCGCGGCCGCATCCCCCGAGGCGACCTCGACCCCACTCCTCCATGTGGAGTGGCTCCGGCTCCCATGGCTCGGCCTCTGCCCCACATTCCCTGACTCTCCCTGACSGGAGCAGGGCTCGACCTCTCCCCCACATTCCCTGACTCGCCTTAACCAGAGCCTGGCTTGGCCTCTGCCCTACATTTCCCTGACTGTCCCTGACTAGAAAGGAGCTCTGCCACTCTGGTTCCTGATCAAATATTACAGGTCAAAGGGGAAAAAATAGAAAAAAAAGAAGAGGAGAGCATGGTCTAATGTAGTGTGTACAGTTCTGGGCTCCCCTGTACAAGAGGGATGTGCAACTCTAGGGAGAGCCCAGCATGGAGCAGCAAAGATAGAATCACACAATCATAGAACCATCATGGTTAGAATAGACATTCAAGATCACTGCGTCCAACTGTAAGCTCATCAACATCATCCTGCCTGCTAAACCATGTCCCTAAGTGCCTCATCCACATGTGTCTTGGGCACTGCCGGGGATGGTGACCGCAGCACTGCCCTGGGCAGCCTGTCCCCAGGCTGGACACTATGTCCATCCATGTAGAAATCCTTCCTAATGTCTAACTTGGGCCTCCCCTGGTGCCACTTGAGGCCATCTCCTCTTGACCTATCAGTAGTTATCCTGGAGAAGAGACCGACCCTGGCCTCACTACAGCCTCCTCCAGGCAGCTGTAGAGAGTGATGAGGTCTCCCTGGAGCTGCCTCCACACTAAATAACCCCGCCGCAGGGGTCTCCCTCAGCCGCAGCTCACAAGGTCTGTGCTCCAGCCCCTTCCCAGCTTCACGGCCCTTCCCTGGACGCGCTCCAGCTCCTCCATGCCCTTCCCGCAGTGAGGAGCACAGTAAGCTGAGCTCAGTATTGGAGGTGCAGCCTCACCGGTGCCGAGCACAGGGGAACAGCCCCTTCCCTGCTCCTGCTGGCTGYGCAATTCCTGGTACAAGCCRGGATGCCCTATGGTTAAGGGAC
Organism: Nothoprocta perdicaria; assembly: GCF_003342845.1. Lineage (NCBI taxonomy): Eukaryota > Metazoa > Chordata > Aves > Tinamiformes > Tinamidae > Nothoprocta > Nothoprocta perdicaria. The sequence goes on along the minus strand of NW_020455495.1, from coordinate 728,311 downwards.
TGGAGCAGCTGTTGTATGAGGAAGGACCAAGTGAGCAGGGCCTGTTTAGCACGGTCAAGACTGAGAGGGGGTCTGATCAGTATGTGTAAGTACCTGAGAGMAGAATGTAGAGAGGAAGGGACCAAACTCTTCTTGATGGTGGCCAGTGASAGGACAGGGGGCATGGTGTGCGGAAAAATCTCCCTGTCCAAGAACTGAATGTCCAAAAGCAGACCGAGGAGACCCAAAACTTTATTYGAATAAAGGGAGAGTCCACCAGGCATACCCCTGTGGGGTCTCTCAGGTTGCCGGGGGACGCAGTCCCCTTTTATCCTAATCTCCCGGCCGCGGTGCCCTCTCCTTCTCCCCACGGGCCGAGGGGCTCGGGAGTCACAGCCTGCCCGGCCGCCTGCACCAGCGCGGTGCCTCCCGCCACRTGTTAGCACCGCAGGTCCTTTGACTCCTTTGTGACCCCCTCGCTCCAGGCTCCCCGCAGTCTCTCCCCTCACTCCTGGCTCCGGTCAGTCTCCCAGCTGTCTGGGTTCCTCTGTCCTGCTCATTAAAGACACAAACTTCAAACTTGCGACGTGTATTCTGCTCTGTGGTGTGTGTTCTGCTCAAGCCCAAACTTCTGGTGTGTTTTCCACACAATGGGTACAAGTTGAAACACGGGAAGTTCCATCTCCAGGTGAGGAGGAACTTCTTCCCTGTGAGGGTGCCCGAGCCCTGGCACAGGCTGCCCAGGGAGGCTGTGGAGTCTCCTCCTCTGGAGATCTGCCCAACCCGCCTGGATGCCGCCCTGTGCCCCGTGCTCTGGGTGTCCCTGCWKGAGCAGTGCTTGGACTGGATGATCTCKAGAGTTCTCTGCCAACCTCCACCACTCTATCACTCATTCTGAGCTGTCCACGCATCCTGGGAGCAGCCCAAACCTTCAGGTCCCCATTTGTTTGGTGATCCTAGCTCGGGGTGATGAGGAGGCTGCTCGCCCAAGAATGCACATGCGCCCACGTGCAGCGCGGCATGGCGCCCTGTCCAGTCCCATCCCGTCCCGTCCCGTCCTCTCCCGTCCCGTCCCGTGCTCTCCCGCCCCGCCCGCGGGGTCAGCGCGGCCCGCGCCCTTTGCCCCAGTTACGCCGCCGCTTCTGCACAGCGCCCGTTGCAAGCGCGGACGCGGCCAATGAGCGCGGCGGGAGGAGGGGCGGGGCGGGGCCTCGGCCTGGGCGCGG
>NW_020455495.1:699629-726884 GCF_003342845.1 Nothoprocta perdicaria | reverse complement strand
GTGTCCCCGTCAGCAGGCACCGCAGGGCCTCGGAGCCCGCCCGGCGCCGCCGCCGGCAGCGGGCAGCGCGCGGCGCGCTCCGTTGTCGCCGCACTGATTTGGCGCCGCGAGCCCCCGCGCGGGCAGAGGGGCTGTGCGGCCCTACCCGCGCGTCGGCTGCTGGCCGTGAGGCGTCAGGAAGCGGATSCTGAGCCGCGGAGGGCCCCGCGTCCCGAGGCGGAGGCCGTTGGGGTTTGTGCACGGCCTTGCTCCTGTGGCGGCTCGGAGTGACGTTAGGGAAGATCGGTGCGTGTGACCGTGCAGAGGCTGTCAGGCGTCCGGAGGGATGGATGGAGAGGGCAAGCAGGGCTTACACCCAGTGAGGCTGGGTGTAAAACTGCGCGGGCACTAGTATTGTTGAAGGGTACGCAGCAGCGTGAGAGGGTGTCAGGTCATCCCTGCGCCCCGGGAACGGGAGCGGGACAGAGCCTTCCCTGGCGTGTTTTGGTGATGCCGCTGTGAGGGCTGCCGGGGCGGAGCGGGGGGCCCTGGAGCCCGGGTTTGGGGACGGGCCTGGGGCAGCGGGTGCTGGTGGTGACGGGCGAGCAGGGCGCTCGGGGTGGGCAGGGGCTGCAGGCAGCGGCCCCCGGGCGCTCAGCGCGGCCTCGCTCGCCCCAGTCCCGCTCTCGGAGCGGGAGCGGCTGGAGCACCGGCCGGCGCTGCCCAGGGCGCTTTCCAGGCAGGAGCCAAAAGCCTCCGGGCGCCAGGGCAGAGCCTCTGCAYGCTGTGGTGCCCTGGGGGCTGCCCGGGAGCCAGGCCAGAGCTGCTGCCCTGGAGCTGGAGAACCCGCCGAGCCGTCACTGTGCCCCTGTCGAGGAGCCTGGCTCCGTCTCCTCTGCCACCTCCCCTGAGCCGTGCGAGGTTGTGTTTGCTCTGTCCAAAGCCATCTCTTCCACAGATATCTCCACTGCTCCTTGCATGACAAGTGTTCCAGGCACCGTCCGTCTCCCATGGCTGAGCTTGCYCTTGTGTGTCGTTGGCAACCTTTATTGGATGATACCTGGGTGAGATTTTATCAGGCACAGAGCAGAGGCAGATAGACCCTTCGCTGAGCGACTGGCCATACTCCTGCACAGCCCACGGTGCTGCTGCTGCTTGTGGGCTCYGCTGCTGAGCCCAGTGCTGGCTCGTGCCCAGCTTGGTGCCTGCCGGGCTCCACAGGGTCTCCTTGGCTCCCTGGCTGCCCACTCCTCCATCCCTAACATTGCAGGGTCTCTCCAAGCGCAGGGCTCTGCCTTTGTCCTTCATTTTCATGAGGTTGTTGTCAGAATCCCTCTGTCTGCTGAGGGCCCCCTGGATGGCAGCCCTGCCCCCAAACATATGGATCATGTCACCCCAAACATGTGGATCGCTTCACTCCAAACGTATGAATTGCTTCACCCCAGCGGTACCTTTCGCCTTCTCTAGGTCACTGATATGATGCTGAGCAGGGCAACGTAACCCACATCTTTCTGGCCTCCAGGCAGAATGTGCCTCACTAGCCATCGCRCTCTGAGCTCAGCCATCCCACTGTTTTTTTGGTTTTTTTTTTTTTTTTTTTAACCATCCATCAATCCAGATGAAACTCTCCTAACTTGGATACAGAAATATTGTGAGAAATAGTGTTGAAAGCCTTGCTTAAGTACATGACCTCTGCTGCTGTCCTCTTGACCTCAAAACCTTTCCTTTTATTGCAGAGTACAGTCAGGTGGGTCATGGGTGGTTTGTATGTGGCATGATGACAGTTTCTAGTCACCTTGTTAAATATGCTCCGTGGGGACCCGATCCATGGCTTTCCAAGGGGCCCAAGTGAGGCTGACGAGGCAGCTGTTCACCGAGTTGTGCTTTGGGGCATTTTGAAGATGAGCTCAACATCTGTTTTCTTCTGGTTATCAGAGATCTCCCTGGCTTTCCAAAGGTAATAGAGCAGCCTACAGGAGCACGATCCAGCTCTTAGCACTTGTTAGAGCCTGCCTGGTTCTGTGTGTGTCTGCAGACCTAGTCCTGTCAAGCAGCTCCTAACTTGCTTGTCATCTGCTGCTGGTTGTTCCCTTCCCTGTGACCCATGTTCTTAAGCAGGAGACTTGGTGTTGGAGACTGAGGCAAAGAAGACGTTGAGCACCTGAACCCTACCTGTGTCACAAAATCACTCGCTCCATTCGGCAGCAGCCTTGATTTTATCTTGTGAAGACTTTTATTACCTGTGTAGCATTAGGAGCTCTTGTGACCTTTGTCTTTGCAAGCTGCAGATGAACTTTGGCTTTTCTGATACTACCCCAAAACACTTAGGCAATATTTCTAAGTCCTCCTTGTTAGCCTGCCCTTGCTTCTGCCCCGTGTGTTATTTTCTGGCACAAGAGCTTCATGTTTCTGCTTAGTCATGCCAGCCTCCTGATGCATCTACTTGTCTTCCCAGGTATCAGGATTGGGTGTTGTGGTGATCGGGAGCAGGACTTGTAGTCCAGCCAGCTTTCCAGCAATCTTTTGCGCTTCAGAGATAAATACCTTAGGATCTCCTTTCCCAGTTTCCCGAGATCATGGAGTCTCCCTACTTCATGTCCTGGGTCTGTGCTCTGCTGCCCTCCTTCTTCAATCCTTGCATAATCTCAAACTCTTCCACGATTATTACCAACCAAAGCTGCCACAAATTACTGCTTCCCCAGCCAAGTTTTCCTGGTTAGTGAGTAGCAGATGCCGCTGTGTGTCATACCACCTTGGCCCACTCAGTACCTTTATGCAAAAGTTCTTCCCAGCACAGTGCAGAAATCTTCTAGACTGTTTGCATCATCTAGAYTGCTGTAGCGTTCTTCTGGTAAGTGTCAAATAGGTTGAAGTCCCTCATGAGAATCAGCATCTCTGATCCGTTGTTTTCTAGTCGTTTAAAAGAGGTTTTGTCCCATACCTCGCTGTGATCCCTCTTACTTGCCCCTTGTGTGATCCTGAACCACAGGCTCTCCCATGGAGTCTCATCCTTCTCATTCAGCATTGCCATGTGTCTGTGCTCTCAGGTAGTAAGCCAAACTGCCACATCCTCCCTTACTACATCTTACAAGGAACATCCTGAAGAGCATCCATCCATCCATCCATCCATCCATCCATCCATCCATCCATCCAWCCAACGCTCCATTAGCCTGCTGCTGTGTCTTTCCAGTGATGTTGTAATTCTCTGATTGCAGACAGATCTCTAGTGACTCCTGCTTGTTTCCTGGGTCGTGTGCCTTTGTTTATGGATATTTGAACTTGGTACCTGTCTGCTCTGGGTTAACATCCCTTTCTGTGCTGATTTACTACTTCCTGATCTGATTGTATTGTAATGTCCACCCCTCTCATTTCTGATTTGAACTCTGGCCAGCATGTTCAATCTGACAGTAGTTTTTTGTGATTCACAGTGTTTTTGAGATTTTTTCTTCTTCCTCCTCTGTAAGATCCAGTTGTACAGTAGAGTACTGTTTGAACTGGCAGTTGTAGGGCTTCTCCAGCTTCCTGGGCTCTTSTGATGCCTGAGAAGGGTGTGCTAGAGCAGACACCCTTGCATCTTGGTACTGTCTTTTGAAAGCAAGTGCTTATATTGGCCTTGTTAGGGAGAAAGATGCTGTCGGTTTGCTGAGAAAATGTGACCTGGAGGAAGAAGAGTAAGTAAAGTTTGTAGATGTAAAGGAATAATAAAGCAAGTTTAAAATCCCAAATATAGTATTTGTGAAGTGAGTGAAATTTGAGCTTACTTTAGTGCTRTGCTTTAGTACATTTGGAAGCTTGAACCGTTTTATTAAATTATGGAAAGTAACACAAATTCTGTGCAGAACMCTGAAATGTACATCTCAGTTTTGAGGTTTTTCTTCATGTAAGAAGTTTTACTGTCCAGTATGCTTTAAACTATACTTTTTTTTGTTTGTTACTGGGAAACTACTGAGTTTATCTTAAAAATAATAGTTGTTATTTCTGAAAATCAAGCTAGTGTGTTTTTAGCTAATGTGTTTAGCATTCTGCACAGGCTTTGACTTGAAGTTTATGTCACAATAATGCATTATTTTGTTCCTGTTCAGGGTGTTGAAACCTGTAAACTGTATATTGCTATGTAGGTGTATTAGACCTGACATTTCATTTTCACAAACCACCTTCCTTTTCCATTGCTGTAGAATTTGGCAAGTCACCTGTAAACCATGTGTGGAAATTCTTTTTCCTGAAAAGGGGGGAACGTTATTGGGTAGCTTTTGTAATCATTCTGATTTATAGTTTACAACCTTAGGAGTCCTTTCTGTGATCCGCCCTCTATCTTTATCCATTTATTGTGCATTTTGGGGCCATTTTCTTTATAAAATGATGAAGATGATGAGATAGTTAGAAGATTGCACCCGCTGTTTTTGTCTGTAAAGAGCAGTGACAGCCAGGGTTTTACAGGGGTTTGTTTTGTTCTCCCTTTCCTTTGCTCCCGTGCACTTGCAGGAAGTTGGCAGGATGCACACTCTTCATCACGGGTGCGAGCCGGGGCATTGGCAAAGCCATCGCCTTGAAGGCTGCCAGGGACGGTGCCAACGTTGTCATAGCTGCCAAGACAGCCGAGCCCCATCGCAGCCTCCCGGGAACCATCTACACTGCTGCCAAAGAGAGTAAGTCGTACCAGATGAGCTTGGATGGGTGGGTCCATAATCCTAGCTTCATATCCACGAGTGGAAGTGTCACTTCATGAGAAGTGAACTGGGTGCTTTAATGGGCAAGGTCAACAGCTTGAGACTGTCATTTCCACTGTCTTCTTGAAAGATGTAATTGAATGAGAGATTCTTAGTAATCTGCTTTTTTTTGTTCAGTTTGAGAGCAAATTTTTAAAAGTCTTGTTTTCTAACTATGCAGTTGAAGAAGCTGGAGGAAAGGCACTGCCATGCGTTGTAAATGTGAGGGAGGAAGAACAAATTATTAAGGCTGTGGAGAAGGCTGTGAAGACTTTCGGAGGTATGTTAGGGTATAGGGAGAAGCTACTTGTTAAMAGACAAATTTTTCAAATTTTGGAATAACAATAACAAAGTAAGCTTATTCGTGCATTGTATCCTAAAATTATGGTGTGAGACTATTTCTTTTTTTAAACCAGGCATTGATATTCTGGTGAACAATGCAAGCGCCATCTCTTTGTCCGGCACTTTGGAAACAGAGACAAAGAAGGCCAATCTCATGATGGATGTCAATGTTCGAGGAACCTACCTTACGTAAGTGCTGAGATAGGGCAGCAGGAGTGGTTACGGAAAACAGAGTTTTACTCTGGTTTGTGCTATCTCATTACCTAGTGTTCAAGTGAAAGTATTGTACAGAATCATGTAAAATTGCTCAGTTACTGCCTGATTGTTTGAAATTAACATTTTCAAGAACTAAGTGGCACCTGTTGGTTAGAACAAGTAATGAATGCAGAAGAAATGAATTTCTTTTTCATGGGGAGTTGCCAATGACATTGCTGTTGTTCCGAATAATGTACCTTTAGTAGCAGTAAATCTGGGCCTTGCTGCTGTTGTCACTAAAGACTCTTAAGCCCCCTCTGCAGGTAGCAAACAGATAGACTAGTGTGTTTCTGTCAAATGGAGTTGCAGCATGGCTTTGATAAATGCTGTCTGTTCTCTTATTTCATTCCAAGCAAAATGGTTAACTGTGTGTGAACTTTAGCTGCAGTTTCTTCTTTGACACCTTCCTTAAGTATCTTGAGAGCCAGCAAATAACATAAATAACATAAACATTCTTTGAACATATTCTTCAAAGTACTGGTGTTTTTAAAATCAGTGAAATGATTTGTCATTGAAGGAGTTAAAGAATACATTGCATAGCACTCTTCTGAACTAGCAAGACACCTGCACAATATGTGGAAGGCGAGTGAGTGAGAGAAATATACTTGCAGAGTTGATTTTTTACATCCACTCCATGTTGTTTACTTCTGAAAGTCTGTAAGTGGTTCAGTGCTCACAAGGGAGGATTGTCTTCGCAACCTGGTATTCAGTAAAACCTCTTGCTGGATCTCTGGGTAGGTTCCATGGTTATTGGCAAACTCCTTTTTATTGATTTGCTTGTTTAYTTATTTATTTTTATCCTCAGCAGTGGCACTTTCTTGAGGGTGACATTTAGCTATTCCAAGTTAGGGGAGTACTCTTAAAGTCATCTTTTAAAGTCATACAGAAAAAAAGCATGTTGCTGCAAATGGAAATATGCATGAAATATGACTGCCTCTCAAGGGAATTTGCAGATGGTCTTTGTCATTGCTTTTATAAGCAAAAATTGGGAAAACGTAGCCAAACATTTCAGCCTTTTCTTCATCTTGCTCTGTATGTAGATTTGGTCAGTAGTTCCAAGAGATTTGTTATCAGTTTAATGTTGAAAATATTATACTACCTATAAAAATTGGTGGGTTTTTTTTTTTTTTTGGTGCTGTAGCAGAGGTATGGCAAACCTCTCATCTTGCAGAATATATCTGTTGGCGTGCTGTCAGCTCATGTACCTTAARCCAATGTGAATCATCTCTTAGTGAACTTCACACTGTTGCTGAAAAAAGCGCATTTAAAGAAGTGATGAAAGATAGTGTTTAATTTAATGACACTGCTGTTGTASGTATCACTTTTGTGGCCAACACTAGGCATGTATCCTGCTGAAATGTATATAAATATACRTATTTATAAATGTATAAAGTGGACCACTGTCCACTTGATTTTGTCCACTTTGATTTAAAAAATTGATTGATTTCTAGCACAGATTAAATATAAACATGTATCTTAGGTGCACAGTGACAGTCTCTTATATAAAAGTGAGAGCTATGATTTACAGGGACATGTTCCTCTTTTGCACTGTAAATTCTAAGTAAAAATAGGTGCCTCTTCCAGTTAGCAGATAATAGATTTCCAGTATTGCTTGGAGTGAATTTCGTTACACACTATTATTTCTGTAACATGATTTTAAAGAAAAAATGTTGTGCAATTAGAAGAGATGATGTATTTATGATTATAAGACACACTGTGCTGATAACTTGACTATAGTTTTGTTGTATTAACCAAAATTATTATAAGGAAATGATGGCTTCTGAGCATTTGGAAAATGTGCTTTTACTAGCTGCAGCAGCACTGGAAGATGTGACCCAATTTGCAGGTGCAACTAACTGTTCTAGAGAATGAGATAGGCCGGATTTTTATTTACTGTTGCTGTTCTTTGTGTGAGTTAATCAAATAATTGGAATGAGGGCAGAGTTTTAGCCTAGTGACAGACCTTTGCRTAAATGGAAATAGTGGTGGGTCTGATAGAAATTTTTTACCTTGTTCTGACTTCTACCCTTAGGTCTAAAATATGCCTTCCTCACTTGAGAAAGAGTAAGAACGCCCACATCCTGAATCTCAGCCCACCGCTTAATATGAATCCCGTCTGGTTCAAAAATCACTGTGGTAGGTAATGTTCAGTGTCTTTTTTATTTTATTTTTTATAACTCCATTAAAAACAGATGAAATGTGCAGGAGTGACAGTTCTGGATGCTAGGTCTTGTATATTTAGCTATAAATATGTACTGGCACTAACAGTTCTTCAGTATATTCTGTGCCTTGCATGAAAAGAATTGTTTTGGCAGGAGGTAATGCAGGTTTCATGGCCCAGTATGTCCTTTAAAGTTTTGAAGAAAGCTATGTAGGTAAGAATTGCTGCTGCTTATGGGGAATTCAAGATGATTTCTGTTCCAAACGGAGATAGCGAATTGATATCGATTTTCTTACTGTTTCAGTTTTCCATTTGATTTAGTAGAAATAAAACTCAATGGTTGACTTTTAAAATTAGAAGTAATTCTGATGAAGAAGTGAGTTCCCTATTCTGTTTTGAAATTAAAATATACATTGTTCCTTTCAAACCTGTACCTTTCAGTGGTGGACAGTTGCACTCCAGCATGGGACTGTTGTCATAAATTCCCACATCAAGGCTCGCTCCTTTCTCTTCCTTTCTGGAACATAGCAGGAGGGATATAGAGTTACTTTGTTTTAGTTACTTTCTTTCTTCCTTTCATTCCCTCCCCCCCCACACTCCGCATAGATCATTAGTCTGGTCGTAAGCAGTTTGGGGTCTTGTGCTTTGGTTTTTTGGAAAAGTCTGATAGCTCTGTCACAGTGCTCTGGTAATGAMAAAATAATGTGCAGTTAAACTTCAGTCATTGATTTGGTTTGTTAAAATCATAGCTTACGTTTTAATCCTAGACAAAAACATATGGCAGACTAGCTCAGGTCTGATAGTGTATGTATATTTTTAGTCTAGCAATGTGCCATTTTGTCCTAAGAGACTTACCTTTCCTCATGAACCAGTAACTTTTCTGTTCTCAGTAATTAAAAGTTTGAACTTGAATATCCAATTTTTATCATACCAAACACTGTTTTTGCTTTTCTTCATACTTTTCATTTTAGCTTACACCATTTCTAAATATGGGATGTCCATGTGTGTCTTGGGAATGGCAGAAGAATTTAGAGGAGAAGTTGCTGTCAATGCTTTATGGCCTAAAACAGGTGATTTTTTTTTTTTTTTGTGATACTAATAACTAATTTTTGTATTTTATCTTGTATGGCATGATTTATTTGGCTTTGAGTAAACTTTAGACTATATTGAAATTAATTCACAATATTGAATAGCTCTCTTGTATGTTCTCTGTTCATCTCATATAGGTGGTGTTATTTATTCAGTAAATATCAGTAGATAAAAGCCACTTGGACTCAAACTGATCTTTGGCCAGTTGATTGCAAACCATTCAGCCCTTGTGGCTTGCCTGTGCTCCCTCTCAGGTGCCCTGAGTTCTGGTTTGTATGGAATCACTAAAATGCTAACATGCTTAGATTAATGTGCATCAAACATCTGTATGTAGTAATGCTTAGAAGTCCTTGGTACTTAGTTTAGAAAGATCTAGATGGAGCTGATATAGCTATATAAGTGGAGCAGGGCCAGGGGTGGAAATTCCAGTATTTTTATGCGTACTAGTGCAGCAGTTTTTCACAGAACCCCCTGGCTTTGCCTGCTGCTCGTAGGAAATCAGAGTGCATGCCCAGGCACCATCACGTGCAAAGGTTCAAGACTTTTTCTCTATGGTTATCATACTGGATCTGTACTTTGCAATTTAGTTCCTCCTCCCGCCTCAAGAAAGAGAGAAAGAGTGGCTTTTGAATTGAAGGAAGATTCAGTTTACAAATGGCAACATCATATTGTAATTCGTCTTTGTTCATATAGTTCTTTCTCTGTGAGATGCTGCAAATTTAAAAAGACATGAAGCTTTCTACAAGGCCAGAAGTTCTCCATGCAGAGGGAGATCTGTGTTGCTAAATCTTTTCTTACTCATTCAGGTTAAATGTTAGAAACATTATACATAAATTCTCTTAAGTTTTTATAAATGAGTGATGCTTCCATGACAACTATTACTATGCCCTCTATACTGTAGGAGGGGATAATAATGATGATTGTCTAGAATAAGCCAAAGTTTCAAAACTGTTTATGTATAAAAGTGAGGAAGTTAACTGCTTCCATGTGATCATACATAGAGATATGAGAGTTACAGATTTAGATATCACATTCTGTGAAATGAAAAAATCTACTACAATCTCTTACGAATGTGATTGGGCTCAGCACTGGTGGTTATTACTTTACTAGTATGGATAGGAACTCCTTGATATTGGTTAATCAGACTGTTTAGGATAAACTAATGTTTGTTAAATACATCAAAATGTGCTGGCAGAAAGACAGCAGGAGCTCTCTGCTTCCCCAGAAATAAGAGGGAGCCTCCTGACTGGAGGAGGGGAGACCTCCTGCCCAAGTGTGGCTCTGTGTGAACAGCAGATGTGTGCTGGGAGCCGTAGGGTACACATGTGTGTGCACGGAGTCGTAGGGYGCACGACTCTCCGTGTGCTTTGATTGAAGAAGAGTGGGCACTTTCTGCGACGCAAGGAGAAGGATGCGCAGTGAGAAGGCAAAGCGGGAGCTGCTCGGAGCCCTTGTGCCCGTGTCAAACGGAGCAATGTCAGCTGGTGACAGGAGAGTGACTCTGGGAGGGCGAACGGGTTAGTGTGTCCTTACGGACTGGAAAGTGTTCATCAGCTGTACCTGGAATGTTTGGTTAGAGGGTGTGACTGGAACCATCGCTTAGCCATAAAGTTATCTAAAAAAAAAAAAATTCAAAAACATGGCACAGGTAGTATCCCAGAGGACCAAAACGAGGTTCATGTCTTTTTCTCCTTTTGGAAGATGAGGGAAATTGTGTGTGTTTTGTGTACTACACTAATTTGTGTGGAGTAATTTGTGTGTATTGCCGTGTACTGTATGTATTTGCCATCTGTCTTGGATAGGTTTCCATTATAGCACAGGCAGTTTTGCTGATTTTAAAATAAGAAAATTAGATTGATCAAAACTATATGAAATCTAATCCTCATCACAGAAGGGTAAAATAAGCCTTGAAAAATGAGTAGACCAGATCAGCCACTTCTCCAGAACACCCTTTGAGTAGGATCTCCCTAGCAGCATTTAAGACTGTCTTTTCTTTTCCCTGTTCTTACTGGGAAGGTGAATGATGCATCGAACAGATGAATTCTGTGCAACACCTGTTCTTTGCTTGTTAAAGGATATTATCATCATTTCTGCATTGCAGCTGCTGTTTGTATAGAGGGTGAGCACTAGATGGAGGACAAAGTGTTCCTAAGATCTGGTTTATCCTTCCAGCTCCCGGACCTGCCGACCTCTGCTGTAGGAAAGAGTTTGTGAATCCACCCTGGAACAGAAGGGAGGGACAGAGTCTGTTGAATCTTGAACCATAGATGGGAAGAAATCATAAGGCAAAACTGTATGATAGAAAGCCAATAATATGGCAGGTGCCAAAAGCTTGGAACACAAAAAGCCTTTTTTGTGTGTGTAGAAGAGGATAAAAGTAAAGTGAAGTAGATGCCTAAATTTGGAAGTGTCAGTTAAAGGCTAGTTAAAATATTTAGTGCCACAATGTTAACTTTTCTGTGAGGAAAAGTAAGGAAGACAATGGAACGGTTCAGTAGTTAGTAGAATTAGCTAATATCAGAACCAAAAGCACAGGAGACCTGAGATCATCCTTTCTGTGAAGTATTGAATAAGTTATTCAAACCTTTCCTATTCAGTTTCTCATCTTTATTTGACAGTAGACATTGCTATCTCACAAGATTTATTGCAAGGTTGAAATTAAGCAAGGAGACATTCAACATGGCTGTCACAGAATAAAACACCGATTGATTACTGATACCATACATTCATTCTGAGAAGGATGGTTATTCTGTTATTTTTTCATGTCCAGAATAATCTGGAAGAATCCATGAGGGAAAAGRCTAGTGCAGATGCATGTACAGTGATGAGTGGGATGTGTTAAGATGCCTTTCCACATTATTATTCTTTGTGGTTCTGTAAATAGCTTTTGTTTTTCACTGGCACTTGAAAAGAATTATTTGTTGGTTGGTAGCATTGCATTTCTTTGTCTTCTATTCTTTCCTTTCTTGTTAAAGAAGAGTAATGTTGGTTAACCTGTCGGGCAAGAGATGGGAATACATAGTCACCAATGGGTGTTTTCTTTTTCTTTCCAGCCATTTATACAGCTGCTATGGACATGCTGGGAGGAAGTGGAGTAGAAAAACAGTGCAGGAAAACTGACATCCTTGCAGATGCTGCATATTGCATCTTAACAAAACCAAAAACCTTCACTGGAAACTTTGTTATTGATGAAACTCTCTTGAGAGAAGAAGGAGTTAAGGACTTTGATGTCTATGCAATTGCACCAGGTAAAACAGTTCCTTCAGTTGCGAAGTTCAGTAAGGAAGGCTATTTCGGATAGCAGGGGTTTGTTCTGTTTTCTTTTGGTGATTATGGTGGCGTTATTCATAGAGATTATTAAGTTTGTTCTGTAATAAAGTTCTTTTAGTTCTTTAGCTCTTTTGCCTCAAATTCAGAAAAYGTGTTTCTGGAAACTAAGGCTGTAATCATTAAGTGCCTGTTAAATAAAAACAATCCATTAAGAAGCAGGAAATGCACTATGTAGAGTATGTGTATACATTATACGTGTGTGTAAATATTACTATTTATCCTCTGTTAAGATGATTTCTGTTCTTATTTGTGTGATTTTCATTGCAAACTTAAGAATTCTGATTTGAAATGAAGGAAAATCTAAAAARTCAAATGTATGACTTTGCCTTATTGCTAGCCTGTTTTTCCTTCAGACTACRGTTTTATTTATTTGCAAAATACAAAATTTTGTGAATAGAAAATTTCATACAAAATTGGTTCTCACTCATGCAGTACTATTGGACTTTATTTGGAATTTTTTTTTCACCCCACTCTACTTTAGGTCACCCTCTGTTACCTGACTTCTTCTTGGATGCTGAGCCTGATGTGATTGGAATGAAACTAGAACAGCATGGTAGGGAAAGCACTGTATATAAAAGTTGGTCAGTGACTATTGTATCTGATCATATTTAATGTCATTCATATTTCAGTTATTTTTGTTTTCTCACAAGTGCTTGGGCTGCAGTCAAACTAGTTTACAAAACATTTTCTCATTTGGCGTGCATAATTTATGGAAGTGTTGCAGTGTGTCTATACTTCATGTTTAGAAATAATGTTGTCTTCCACAGGACTTTGATTTTTATATGATGGAAGTTTCAGTGCCCTGCTTTTAAAAATCCTATTTTAACTATTGGAATTTCAAAGTTGTAGTAGGAAAAAAAAATAAGTAGCAAAAAGCACATTTTGCAGAATAGTCATATGATCTATCCGATTTAAAAAAAAAAAAAAGTGAAGCAGAGCATCCATTGCTTCTTAGATGAATATTAAACGATTTAGACATATGTGTATGTCTGATAGGTGAACTAGTAGAAAAATCTTTAGAAAATCATTAGTTTTGGTGTTTTGAAAGCTGTAGTTTGAATGTTAGAGGGCAAATAAGAATTYTGGATAGATTTTACGGGAGTCTGAAATTACATACAACAGAAAGGTAGAAGGAGGCTGTATTGGAACAGATCATCTCCTTTATCTTTAGAATCAGTACATTATGTATTATCAGGAGAATTGTAAACACACTTTGTGAGCAGATATTTCTGTTAAAGAAAAACAAGTATTTTGCATTTTACAGAGACAAGAATTTATTTCTTGTAGGTGCTTCTCCAGTACTCAAAGAGGAAAAGAAATCAAGTCGACCTAAACATGAAGGACCAGATGGAGCTAAGGTTAATTTAGAACCTGCTTCAGCCAAGCCGCTGAGCCCTGTTGCAGAAACATTTAGAGTTATCCAAGGAGCAATAACTGAAGATTTTGTGAAGGCTATTCAGGGCGTCTTCCTGTTTGAATTATCTGGTAAGTCTTTTATTTATTAAATCTTCACATGCTCACGTTTATAGCAAAATGCCTTTGGCATTGTCATATAGAAACAAAATGGCTTTTGTCACACTCTGTGTAATACTACTTAACAGGAACAACTTCAGTGAATGTAGGAATTGCTGCTCCTGCCTTTGGGTTCTTCTGCACATGTCCCCTGATAGGTGGTGGGGATAGAGGGCATCTGCAAAAGGCTGGATTTGCCATATAGAAAGTGTGGGGAAGATGCAAATTTCTTGCGAAGCACTTCAGGGTGAAATGCAAAATGTAAAAATAAAATAGCTGTCTTTCCTGCATGGTCACATGTTCTCGCTGCTCTGTTGAGGTGATGATGGAGGCACTTGGTACATTGACCTGAAGACCAAAGGTGGGAGCGCTGGCTCGGGCAAGCCCCCTGTGAAGGCTGATGTGGTTATGAGCATGTCAAGTGCCGACTTTGTGAGGATGTTCACAGGTGAGTGACAGACACATTTAACAAAGAGGGGGCAGTTGCTTGTGCCTAGAAGTCATTTGAATGACTGATTAATAAGCCTTCCTTATGGGATGAGATACGGACTTTGTGTGGCTCAAGTAAAGGTAGGAAATAACTCCTTTGATCTTTCTTAACTCTTACAGTCTGACAATAAAAAGACGATACAAATTTTTACTGCTCTATTAAGTAGCTGTAATTTCTTTTGTGGTGGGTGCCGCATCAGAAATGGCTCGGTCAGGCTGCTGAGCTTTTTTCCACCCATGTTTAGTATTTGTCCTGCATATTCTGAATATACATACTGYTTTCAGAGAGCGCCCAAAGCATTTGCTTTATTCAGATGCACTGATACAGCAGACAATGAAGGGTTTCATTTTTGCATTCATGCCTTACATTTTTGGTTGTTCTTGAAATAACAAATAATCTCCTTTTGCATCCCCACATTTAATTCCTGCTAATAAAACTAATAAATAAG
Source organism: Nothoprocta perdicaria (assembly GCF_003342845.1). Taxonomy (NCBI): domain Eukaryota; kingdom Metazoa; phylum Chordata; class Aves; order Tinamiformes; family Tinamidae; genus Nothoprocta; species Nothoprocta perdicaria. Next base: position 712,572 of record NW_020455495.1, on the reverse strand, counting down.
ATGTGATTCTTATGGAACTTTGTAGCAAAATAAACTAGTTTGTTTSTTTTCTCCTTCTGCCCAAAGCCCAAGTCATATGATCCTGGCTCAGTTGAGATCATTTGTAATCTAATCTTCAGTTAAGTAATAGCATACAAAAGCTGATGCAATTCTGTGCTCTTTGTGAATTTGTTTTATTTGTGGAAAATACTTCAATAGTGAAAACGGCAGGATGTCATCCTTTCTGTAATGTTTTGAGACTATATCATAATTCTGATTTTCAGGTTTATCACTATTCAAAATCTTTGAATAGCTCCTCTAGTAGGACTCGGGGAAAAAAAAGTCAAAAGATGTAGATTAATTCTGATAAAAGAAACTCTTAAGTTTGATTTATTTGTGTTTAGTATATAGATAAAAATACCAAATTTTTATCAAAGAGAAATGCCTAAAGAACTGGTAGATTTCCTTGTAATGATATCACTGTTTCCTGTGTGACTGCTTCCTGATGGATTTGTTTCCTCTTTTTAGGTAAACTAAAGCCAACCATGGCCTTCATGTCAGGAAAATTAAGGATCAGTGGTAACATGGCATTAGCAATGAGGCTGGAAAAGATGCTGGTACAGCTCAACTCCAAGCTGTAAGGGGAAAGGCTTACTAGTAGAACATTGGCCTTTCAAATAAAACCGTAGTGCTGTTTTGAAATGATAATTCTTGCTTTGATACAACATAACATGTATATACAAAATGTGAAATTTTTATAGAAAAAATAACTCTGATTAAGACAAGATGTTTGTGGTTATACAGATTACTTCTCTAAAATATACTTGCTAGGCTGCAGATACTTCATTTATTCTCTCTTCCTCAGGATTGTTTTGAGTCGTGGTTGTTGCCTTTGTGATGAGGGGCATCTGGATTTTCTTACAAATGTCAGTTTTCTGACAGGCTTATGTAAGTGCCATGAAGAAAGTCCTGTGCTGGTTTGGAAATGGAAGCAATATTGTCACTTTAAGGAGGCTAAATCCCTGTATTAAAAGGCCACCTCAGTAACTCTTCTGCTTTCCAGGTTCTTGTAGCTCTGGATTGCACTGTGCTGTGCTGCAGAGACATACCCTGGGTGATATGTGAGTGTTCTCTCTGTGCAAGGGCTGTGTGCTTTCTGCCACAGGTAGKCAAAGGGCAGAGAAGTGCTGAAAAGACAGAACAAATTTTAATTAATGCACCACGTAGCCTCTCACGTTAATGTGATTATTCTAGCAACACTGCATTTCTCAATGCTGTCAGTGTTAGAAGCTGAATTTAAGATGAATGTTTCAGCCAAATTCAATGTGCCCAGAAAAACTCTCAGATTATGTTGTTCGGTTTCAAAATGTTTTTAACCCTTCAGTCACATAGCAGTGTTTTAAAAAGGAGTATTTTAAACATACAAAAAAGCATTTTTGTGACATATTGAAGTAACAGCACTGTTCATCAAGGTGCACAATTATTAACAGTGACGAAAATAATATCTTGTAGAGCATAGTATCAAGAGACCTATGTTTCATTCTTATTTCTGCCCCTGGCCTGCTAGGTGATCATGGATAATTGTCTTTGCCTCCAGATACCTCACTTTCTGTCTAAAAAAGATTATGTTTGTGCCTCTTTCTAAAATGCACTTTTGGTAAAAGCCATGCTTAAGCCTTGAGTGTTACTGTAATACTAAATGAACAACACTTTGTTTTTCTTTATAACTTTCTATAACAATTAAAAATATCCCAAAATTATGATGTTTTGATGTTTTCTTTTCATTTTTTCCACTGTTACCAAAGTGTGCTTTACTACTTCAAACAGCAGAACTAACAGAACCTGCTTTTTTGCAGTGTTGTCTTGTGTTTAAATTAGCTGACATCTTGAGATAATAGTTTTGATGAAAAATTTTTGCAAGTGTAGGGTACACGTAATATCTTTTTGGTCTACCGTAAGAGTTGAATTCAACACTAAGTAGGATGAAGCGTCCAATGTACCCTGTGTTTGAGTTACAGGATAGCCTGGGTATCTGCTTTGCTGAGTGGGTCCGCTGTGAATGCCACATGTTTATTATATGTTGAGTGTTATGACTCTTGTACAAAACATGTCTGTCAATGTCATTTATTGGTGTCATTTATCCAGACTGGCACCAAGCTGCTATAGATRGGCCTTGGTGTTTTTCCCTCAGTACTGTTGTTTCCACGGGAGCTCTCCATGCTCTTCTGGGAACCGCAGGCTGATGCTGCAGCCCATGTGGCCGTGGTGGGGAGAAGGACAGGGATTACTGTGTCCAAGACTTTGACCATTATAAGGTAGCAAGAAAAAAGAAACGTGGAACATTTGGGCTTCAGTGTTGATGCTCTGATCCAGCCTGCATGTGCATCTGCAGCAGCATCACTGTGTATGTGGGAAAGTACTGTGCCTTCCATGCTCTGGTCCCTCACCCTCAGGGTCCTTTGGATAACTGGCCCTCTGGCTGAGCTGTGGGATGGGTACTTTGGGAACTGGTGATACTGAGTGTTATGAATACTTATCTCTTCATTCYGAACTTCTCATTATGCCAATCCAGGACTTTCTGCTGTAAACAGACAGGGCTGTGATACATGCAAGGCACCTTTGCCCCCTTAGGACAAGAGCAGCACTGGGTGTTGTATGGAAAATGCTGGGGCTATTTGCATTCCACAGAGGGTTTCCAGGTGAAGGCAGAAAATGTGTTTCTTTTTAAGCTCTTGTTTACTTCACAGCTCTTTTTTTTTTTTTAAGTACTAAACCAACTGTGGTTCTTCTGTTTAGCTCAGTGACTGCAGAGAATGTTATGGCTCCTCTGGACAACAGCTTCACTCAGCTAATGAATGAAGAAGGTAGCTCCAGTACCTCCCTAAGGTACAGATGCGATACATATGCCTCTTATCACAGAGTGGTGGAGGTTGGAAAGGACCCCTAGAGATCATCTAGTCCAACCCCTGCTCCAGCAGGGACACCCAGAGCACGGGGCACAGGGCGGCATCCAGGTGGGTTTGGAGACCTCCAGAGGAGCCTCCACACCTTCCTGGGCAGCCTGTGCCAGGGCTCTGTCACCCTCACAGTTGAGGTTTACTTCTTTTTCCCAGAGCATTGTTCACTTTGTGGCTGTTGGCACTTGYCCTATCGTTGGCCACCACTGAAAAGATTCTGGCCCCGTCCCCTTGACACCATCCCTTGTACTGATGAGATCCTGCTCGGCCTTCTCTGCTCCAGTCCAAACAGCCCCTGCTGTCTCAGTATCTCCYAAGAAGAGAGATGCTGCTGTCCTGTCATCATCTTGGCAGCCCTGCACTGTGTTCTCTGTGTGCTCCATGCCTGCCCGGAGCCCCGCCAGGTCCGYGCAGAGGGCAGGATCTCCCTCCCCGTGCTGGTGCTGCTGCCTGATGGCCGCACGGGCACTGCTGGCTCCCGGGGCCCACCAGTCTGCCCAGCTCCTCCCGCTCAGAGCGGGTCCTGCTGTGTAGGGTCGTGCTGGCGCCTGGGGCCGCTCCTCCCTCGGTGCGGGACCCTGCGCCTCGTTGTGGCAGTGAACAGGACTAACAGGAGGAAACGTCAGCCTGTGGCCGGTRCACGGGGACTCCCTCTTGGCTCGTTTTGGTAGTTTCATGACTGCTCCCGTGTGTGTTTTTGCCGTGGTTTCTCACAACTGGACTCGGGTTTTCTCGTCTCCTCRGCAGTGCCAGGAGAGGGAGCATTTGCCACACGGCGCTCCGCTCCATCCCGCAGCAGCTCCGRCCGCTCGGCTCCCTCATCCCGGCCTGCAGCCGCCCCAGCGCAAAGCCCCGCTCTGCGCCCGGGCCCACAGCTGGGCCCATGGCTGGGCCTACGCCTGTGCCCATGGCTGGGTCCACAGCCGGGCCTACGGCTGGGCCCACGCGGGCTGGATGCGGGGCAAGACCTGCCCCCGATCCGCCTTTCCTCCCTTCAGGGGCGAGGGAATAGGCGGGCTTGTGCAACGAGGTCCTTGTCTGCCCCTCGCCCAACTTCACCCGTGACTCCGCACACCAGGGCCAAGGGACTCGGGTTCCCACTGCCCCACCAAAATCATGGAAGCATTATGCATTTCCAGGGCAAGAAGTGCATGGTTCAATCATATGGAATTGTATGTATGTCACAGGACATTAAAAAAAGGTCTTGCCAGCCAGCTTTTTTTTTTTTTTTTTTTCCCTTGGTGCTTCTCCAGTACCTCTGGCATAATAAAAATAACCATTTTTAATATTTTTGGCTGGGAGAAATGCAGAAATGAAATTTTATTTGAATCTGGGAAGATTTTCTGTACTGTAGAGTAGGCTTTCTCAAATAGCCTTTTTTTGTACTTTGTGTGGAGTTCTGTAAATTCTGCATTTTTTATGCCTATTTCAGAAAGAACAGCTGTTACCTTCTAGGGTTTGTTATACCATATGCCCCCAGAGAGTATGTTTAGAAATTTCCAAAATCTAGATGAAATGCATGACATATTGTTGTAACGTTTAAATATAGTCCAGGATGATTTTTTTTTTTTTTTGTGTGTGTGTGTGTGTGTGTGTGTGTGTGTTAAGCAGGATTTTCCCTCTTTTGTTGCAGGATAATTTTGGCTTGCCAGGTTCCAAAATAAAAGCATATGTAGCAGTGTCATTTTCTTCCAGAGTCACAGGCCATGGGACTGTGTCAGGCATCTGTTCATTGATGGTAAAGAGCCTTGCAAGAAAACCTACTCAGAAGCTGCTGTTTAAATTGGTTTGAACCAGACCTTGGGATCACTAGGACATAGCACCAAAGCCTACTTACAAATTTGAGCTTGATGATACTTACCAAAATTGCAACAAAATTTTCATCAAAAATTTCATGAAAATGGGTCTTTTTAATCTTCTATTACAACACTGCTTTTCTCTCAAATTATTTTCTCCAACCTCACTGCTGCTTTCCCTGCCAACATGAGTGAAGAAAAGACTTGAATATTAGAAAAAATGAGGAACTTTTAAAACTGCAATTCCTGAGTTGCGCTTCTGTTGATGTAATTTAGACAGCATTTTAGTTCAAAGGTTCTTTATCATGTGGTAGCTACTGTAAAAACTTGGCCATGTTACATCAGTTCCCGCAGTGATGACTCAAAAGTGTCTCAATTCCCGTTTTCTTGTAGGCCTGGAGTCCCTAAGCCTGGCTGCTTAGACTTATGTTTGGATTTCTTGCCACATCAAGGGAGATTATATGCATTTATGAAGTGTTTCCAACATTTAAAGTCAATGATTGACAAGATTAACAGACTGAAAGCCATGAAAGCTCAAAGGAATGAGGTTTACTTACAGAAATCAGCAGATAAGGGTTACCTTTGTTTTGGGAACATTGTTGTCATTGTTGTCCTTCAGCAGTGTGAATACAAACTAAGAATAACAGAAACACCATCTCTCAGAGAATTAGCACAGGTTTTTCCCAGATTAGAGTCAATATAAGAAATTTTCCAGCACTGAAACTGTGCCTTTTTGTTTTTGTTTTTTTAAGGGGACTGTTTCTTGGCTTGAGGGTCTTGCTTATGCGCTTGGAGCTTATGCTGAAGGAAGGAAAGGAGACCTTGCTGGCTGCATGGGAACAGTACTGTTGAGCACCTTGAGACAGCTGTATGTGTAGAAAGTTTTGTTTGTTCAGTCCATATATTGGCTTAAAATTTCCTTCAGAGAAAAGGAAAAACACAGGAGAGGAAAAGAAGGGGAAAGCTCCATAGTAGCCTGCCAAAATGCAAAGCAATGGGGTCTCCAGAGAAGTGTCTCTCCCAATATCTTAACAAGGCAGTGTGGTGAGGATGATGACGACATCGAGGTTTCTTCTCGCCAGGGTTTTACCCATTTAACCTTAGGCTTTGCATTAAGATCTAGTCAGACCTCTTGTTGGTTGTTCCTGTTCACGGTGGCGCCTGTCCTGGTTGGGGGACACTGAATCACTCACAAACTGTGCACACAGGCTGGGCTGTTTAAAACATTAAACTTCAGGTGCACCTGTGGGTAATAATTACAGGCTATTTAAACAATCAYTATCTATATTATTTGCTAAGTCTTGTTTATTCCCTAGTATAAACAAAAGGTAGAAGATGGGAAAGGAAGGGGGAAGCCAGGAAAAGATCCTTGCGCAGTGAGCCAATACTTCTCATGGGAAAAGATTTAGTAGCTGTATTACCATTTTCAGGTGCAAAGTCACGAGAATAATAGCACAAAGGGCAACAGGGTAGGAATGAAAAGGGAAAATACTGATGCAGTGACTTGGGTGCAAGGCTGCAGAGCTGAAAGGCTGGCTCTGGGAGTCCCTTGGCCATACAAAAGTGAAGGGACTAGCACACATCTCTGTGCAGCAGCACATGCTGTGTGGGACAGATGCAGTGTTTGTATGTATAAATTATCATCACTTGTATGTACAAATTATCATCACTAGATTGGACTCAGAACCAKGTGCATTAAGAACCACACAGCCTGGTGAGGAGGTAAAAAAGGTACAAAAGCACGTTGCAGAAGCTGCAATTTCTCCMTAATATGGTTGCATTTATGTACTCAAGCTGGTTCTCTAAAATTTCTCAAATACAGCCTGTAACTTTGGGCTTCTTTTCCTGTCCTTGCGCCTGCAGAACATCAGCTTTTTCATCAGTGCATGACAGCGTAGCAGAGTGTAAGATAACTGACGTATCACTCTCTTTATTCTTTATTTATTATCTTTGTCCTCATGGTGTGTGAGAATTTGCAAGATAGGGTAATGGAGAAAAAGCAATGTAAAGTCATTTTTTTTCGGTAGAAAGATAATATATTTTCCATACAAAATGTTTTGTTGAGAAGAATTTTTTTTGTCAGCTATTTTTTCTCATAAGGGTTTACTATTTCTGCTGAACAAATGAACTTTAGACAAGGTAATTTTGTGATTCAAACTTTACTGTAAATGTGGGGTGCCTGAGGTCATGTTACTTCACTTAAACCCCAAGGTCTCAGCATCCTAAGTTTACCAGGCCAAAAATGGAAGGAAAAAGAAATTGCTCAGCTATCTGACACAAAATTGGGAGGCAAGAAAATCCAACTGGCTTGCTTGGTTCTTTTCCCAAGGAATAAATGCTGCCGTGAGGCTGACAGTTGAATATATCCCGAATAAACATTGCCTCATCTTTATTATCTAAGACGCTGTTTCTTTCTTTTCTTGTGTTCACACATTGCATGTAGAAAACTATTTTCTGAACTTAGGTTCAGAGAATGATTCAGAATATTTAGTTCTGAATATGTAGTCTGCCATGCAGGAGAGAGTTAAAAGCATGACCCAGTTAGTTTTTAAAGCCATTTTCTGTGCTGCAAAGCACATTAGGGAATAACTTGGGGGCATGGGTTGGAGACTAGAGTGTCATGGTTTCTTAAACATAGGAAACAGCTGATTGTCCTTATCCCATATACAAAAATTACATGCTGCATGCTAATAGTAATGTCAGCCAAGCCTCTATCCTGCAATTAGTGTGTACTTAACACTGTCAGATCACCTGCTTTCTTTCAAGTGGGTTTCTCGTTGAACTGTTATTACACATTCTTGCTGTACTCATTATTCAGGCCTTTCTTTAAGCTGCTGTGCTCTACCTGTGCTTTTCTGTCGTGCAACAGCTGCTACTTGCCTGCTGTCACCGCAGATCCTTCCTGCTCCATCGAAAGCCCAGGTGACTCTAGCATCATTGTGGACCTTGATAAATGAAATAGGAAGCTGTTATCAATCTGAAAAAGAAATGGGGAACACTAGTCCTATCTGCCATTCTCTGCCTTAATGTTTTCATGTAGGATAAATAAGCATCTGGTTTTCCTCTAAGGAGTAGAACATTTTTTTAAATGCAGTTCCCAAAGGTTTTTTTTGCCTTCTTTTTTTTTCCCCCTCCAAATTTGTCCTCTATGCTTGTGAAATATTTATATTACGGGGGCCATTTGCAGTATTGAAACTGCAAATACTGCATACTGCAGTATTGGAAGAGGCTCATTCTTCACATAAAACATTTCTCTAAGAGTTTCTTCTTCCAACCAAATACTGAGGAGATGGAAAACTTTTCTGCATTGCAGCACTTTTATGTGCTGTCTGGTTTACACACAGACAACGGAGTGAATGTGATTCTTCATCCATGAGAAAGAATGATTGAAAATGCTTCCTGTAGTAGCAGCAATGCTGTAAATGAGACTTCTCAACCTCCTCAGAGGCTGTTTTGAGTAAGAGGAGCCTGCAGAGTGGAAAAAAAAAAAAAAAAAAAAAAAAAAAAGGAGTTTTGTGCAAAGAACAGCTGTGTAATCACAGATTTGAACACTCAAGCGTCTGGATTCTCAAAAGTATCTCGCATACCTGGTGAGGTGGCATGGGCTTTCAAAAGCACCTTATAGGCCGGTCTTCTTATGTCTCTTTCTGTGTTACTGCTGAATTCTCAGCCGTAATGTAGCGAGAAGCCAGGGAAGGACCAGTGGGAAGCTGTTTTCCCCGGATGGAGGTGGGTGTGAATGCGAAGCTGCCCCTTTGAGCCTCGTGCTCACAGAACGTGTCTGCAGCGTTTCCTGTGGTATCACTCTGACCTCAGAGAAGCGTCCACACCTGATGAGAAGGTGGCCCCTCAACAGGACGGTCTGAGCTCTCAGCCATGAGACCATTGCGATGCCTTGGTCAGATTGTAAACTGGCCCGGATGGGTCAGGAAGAAAATCTWAAGAAGAAGAAATCTCAAGAAGAAGAAAATCTAAAAAGCTGGGTATATTTCATGGGCACTAACATGTCTTTTTTGATCTTTGTAAGACAGTAAGCTATTTCTTTTGCTTCAACTTTTGTCTTAACTCTAGCTTGAGGCTAGGAGCATGGTACAGCTGTTTTTCCTTTTTTTCGCCTTTTTTTTTTTTTTTTTTTCTTGTTTGCACTGTTCTGCTTTGTTTTGTAAGTGGATAGCTATGCTAACAGATCCTAACCCTGTGACTCGAGCGGTCCTTAGGGCTGGTGCTTCCTCCCACGGGCTCCGAGGGTGACGGATGCGCCTGCCTGTGTGCTGCACAGGCTGGGATGTGCACTGCCCACAGTGGCGCAGGAGGAGGAAGGATGGGGATTTTCTCTCAGKCAGTGACTACCGAAAAGAGATGAGAGAAAGAGAGCTCCCTAGCCCTGCCTTGTGATGTCCAAATTGCCACCCCAAATGAGTGAACTATGGGTAAAATAACTGAGGGAGGGGTAAACTATATGGCAGCCCTTGTTTTAAAATATTGCGGTTATATTTAATTACAGATGTTTTAGGAGTAAGGATATGATACTTCCCAGACTCTGCTTTAAAAAAAAAAAAAATCTTTCCTTACATAGAGAGGATGTGCTGGGTGAAAGAGAGGAGCAGTCCGGTTGCTGTTCCTCTTTTAAGGATTGTTCCGAAGCAAATGGATGATGTTGCCATGCTGCTTAAATGGGCTGACCCTTCCAGTATCGTGTTTCCAGTGTTCTCCATAAAACCCCCAATAACCCACCCGTTATCCCCTGGCAGCCCAACCTGAACCAGGCCCTGGCATCTTCCTGGTCCTGAGGGGAGCCTGAGTTTGACTTGGTTTTTCCTCCGTCCTTCCTGTGCTGGCACTCACAGGAGGCTGCTGCGGGGACAGGACGGGGGAGGCTGGGGTCCCACCGAGCTCAGTGAGCAGCAGTTGTTATGCAGCGTTTCACCTCGACCACGGGCCATGACGAGGCTGGTGGGCGGTGGTGGCAATGGGAGGTTCAGCGGCGTGCCCTCGRTCCTACCAGAAAGTCCAGGTCTGTGAGGTCTGCCAAAGCACAGCCCTCCGAGGCGAGGAGCCGAGACGTCCCCATGGGAAAGGAGCCTTCCCGGGCCTTGCTGCTGCCAGGAGGGTCCACGGAAAGCGCCATTACCAACCTAAGCGTGGAGCTAAATCGAGTTCATCTGAAACTGCAGTTCTGTGCTGGCGTGCCCGTGACATTATTAGGCTAGCAGAGCTCTTCGGCAGTGCCTGTGACACGAACCAGAGGCCTCCGATCCAATTGCAGCCCTGTGTACAACATCGTGATGATAACAGGGCAGAATGGCCAAGCAGCCATGGCAGGGGCTTGGGAAGCACTTTCAAACCTCGACTTTAATTAACAAGGGCAGGCACAGTGTTGACCTGGCTGTTGCTAACAACCAGGAGGGGAAGCAGGAGCAGAAAAGGGCAGCGAAGAAGGAGGGGGAAGGTAGATTTGGGGGCTGCTTTGTCCTGCTGTAAAGTTAAACAGGGGGTAGCAAAAGAGGAGTGTGGCAGCAGGAAGTGAAAAATGAAGGAAAAGAGCAAAAAGGCAGGAGTGAAGAAGGGATCAGAGGTTAGAATCCACAGAAATGACACAGGTGGTGGCTTTTCAGGTCGGTAAATACTGAGGACGGCCAGCGTGGAGCACCCCTTGATAGCCCCCGTGCTGGCCCGTGTGCACACGGTGTGCCCGGCATGCAGGCACACCGTGTGTCCCCAGGGAAGGCTCGAAGGCAGCTTCCCTCCTCCAGGTCTGTCCTGGGCCTCGTTTGTGGAGATCATGGGCCTGGGTTGCGAAGACCCAGCCATCAGTTTGACGTGTTGAGCACGGGCCAGCCGCGCCATGAGGCCGGGCCGCAGCCGCGCGCTCGGTGGCCGTGGGCCCTCACGCAGGCCCATGGGGTGTCCATGCTGCGGGGCGGCCCCGACAGCCCCATCCCGCTCCCAGGCGGAGGCGGCGCAGCCCTCGGAGCCCCCGCGCGCTCTGTGCTCCCCTCATCACCACCGGGGTCCTGCTCCGGAGGAGGAAGGGAGGAGGCCTGGGGACGACGTGACGCTTGTTCGGAGTCCCTCGCTTTACTTACACAACCATTTCTTCTGTTTTCGGTTTTCAAGACGAGCCCTTCTGCAGAAAATGACCTCTTACTGAAAATGACACCATCAGAGATGCAGATTTCGGCTGTCAAGTCCCAGGCAGACCTGGAGATGGAATCGCTTTTGGCATTCAYGCGTTTCCAGATTGCCTCTGCGATGCTGTTGCATAAGCGTTGCTGCCATCACGGCTAGCAGCATGTGTTTGCCCGTTCAAGTTCTGCAAATGTTGGCACGGGGGAGATGTGGGAAGGAAACCTCTGGGGCACGGAGCAGCCGGCTCCCGAGGCTCCTGCCGCATCCAGGCCCGTGTCCTGCTGCCGGGATGCCCCCGGGGGCGAGGGGAGACGGATGGCCCAGCGCAGGCGACGGGCGGCCGGCTTTGGCAAGCACTTTGCTGGCTGTGGGGGAAACCCACACCCAGGCACATTAATTAACTGCAGCCCCCCAACATGAGCCGTGCTGCACTTGCCATCCCTAGTTGCAGCAAACCAGGGAATGTAAAATCACAGTTTTCACAGGAGACAAACTGCTTCCGTGTATGCAGGTCTGCAGTACTTTCACTTCTCTTTGCACRGCTGCAGGTGGCACACACTTATGGGCATGTGTGTATACGGGTGTGGGTGCATGGCCTTCGTAAAATCAGCAAACGTTTTTTTTTTCTACTTGTGAAACCCTGCAAAAATGTGAAATAACAGTAAACTGTGTACTTCCATATTGGCATAGMATAGCTGAGTAGCAGTTGTTTGAAAACAGCTACTTTGAGTAACTCCTCCGGCGTAGGTCAGCGATTTCTGTCGGAACCAGCGGAATGACGCTGGTTTGTGCCGGCCGAGCGGCGACTCCGGGTGCCGGCAGCGCGGCCCGGGTTTTGCCCCGGCCTCTMGCACCCCGTCTGCTCGGACGACGACGGACATCCCTGCGCGCGGTGACGATCCCAGAGGAGCGATCGCGCTCACAGGCTCCGTGCCGGCGCCCGTGCCCGGCATCACATCCCGGGCCCTTCCTGCCTCCCCCCAGCCGGAGCAGAAGGTGCCGGTGTCACCAGGCGGCCTTCCTTGGCCTTCGCCAGCCCTTCCCATGGGGACTGTGGTCCAGGCCTGGCCTGGGGGACCCGGGGGTGCCGAGCAGGGGTGCTGGCGCCCCGTCCTGCTCCGGTGCTGGTGACAGGTTGGGCGGCTGTTGCCCGCGCGGGGTGTCTCCCGTGCGGGTGTGCGGGTGTGCGGGTGTGCGTCCCGCACACTTCCTGCGGTGCGCCCGTCCTGCGCGCTCCGGTTTCCGGTAGCTGATGGGAGAGCGGGGCGCCGTTCTGCCTCCCGAGCGTCTAATATCAGACCCGTGCACAGGCGGGAGGAGGAGGAGGAGGAGACACGGCGCGAGGAGGAGGGGAGGGGGCAGGGGCGGCGGAGGCGGCCCCCTCCCCCGCGCAGCCCCTGGGCGATATCCCGCTAATCGCGCCATCCAATACAGCCCTTATCGCACGGGATCGCGCCATCCAATACAGCCCTTATCGCACGGCCTCCCCCCCCGCCCGTGCGCGCGCCCGCGCCCATGGGCCGGCACCTGCAGGTACGTGACCCGCGGGCGCGCGCAGCGCCCGTGCGCCAGGGGCACGCGCGTGTCCGTGCGCGTGCGCGCGCCCGTGTCCGTGTGCGCGTCCCTATCCCTGCCCGTGTCCGTGCCCCTGCGCGTGCCCGTGTCCGTGCGCGGCCCCGCGCGGGCCGCCCCGCCGTCGCCTCCCTTTGTGCGCAGCGCGGGGCCCCCCGGGCGCGGGGCAGGGCTGGGGACAGGCGCCCTCCGCCCCCAGCGCTGCCCCCGTCCCCTCGCGCCGCTGCCCAGGGCAGCGGGATGGCGGGTACGGAGGCTGCTGTGGGGCGGCACGGGGGGCAGCGGCGCCCGGGACCCGTGTCACAGACCCGCTGTCAAACTCGCCCGGAGCGCGCGGCGGCGGCGGCGCGGGGCGAGCGGCGCGTGCACGGCGGGGCTGGGGCGCGTGCACGGCGGGAGAGCAGCGCGTGCACGGCAGGGCTAGGGGCGCGTGCACGGCGGGGTTGGGGCGCGTGCACAGTGAGGTTAGGGGCGCGTGCACAGTGAGGTTAGGGGCGCGTGCACGGCGGG
>NW_020455495.1:691015-699458 GCF_003342845.1 Nothoprocta perdicaria | reverse complement strand
GGGGCGCGTGCACGGCGGGAGAGCAGCGCGTGCACGGCAGGGCTATGGGCGCGTGCACAGTGAGGTTAGGGGCGCGTGTATGGGTGGCGGGTGCGTGCACGGCTGAGCCTGCTTGGCGCTGACCCTGCCTGGCACCGAGCCTGCTCGGTGCACAGCCTCCTCAGTGCGGAGCCTGCTCCGTGCTGCACCAAGCCTCCCTGGCACTGCTTTGAGCCTCCTTGGTGCTGAGGCTCCTTGGTATCTGAGCCTCCTTGGTGGCCAGTCCGCCTCAGCGCTGAGCTTACTCAGTGCAGAGCATCCTTGGTGCTGAGAGTCCTCAGTGCCTGAGCCTGTTTGGTACTGAAGCCTCCTTGGTGCTGCACCAGTCTTCCTTGGTGCCAAGCCTCCTTGGTTCCTGAGCCTCCTTGGTGCTGAGTCTGCTCGGTGCYGAGCCTCCTGAGCCTTGGTGCTGATCCTCCTTGGTGGCGTGTCACATCCCCTCACGTGCCAGCTGGAAGCTCAGATGGAAGCCAGGCTTTGCTCCCTGCTAAAGGGATCGTGGGCAACCCCGCTGTGGAGACCAAAAAATGCACCGGGCAATAACCAAATCCTCCKTGCATGATTGATATTCAGTATCTCAATGGTCAAAGTTTTTGCTCTTGCCTGCCTTTTCCACCATTCTCCCACTACCCTCCTTGGAAATATAATCCTTAGAAGTCATGCTCTGCAATGCTAAAGCTGTGGTAGATGCTGAACTCCAGGCTGCCAAGGATAATAATAATTTCTCTTTTTCTTTTGATTTGAAGAGAAACGGCAGAAAGCCCTCAGTGTGCTTGTTAGCAGCAGTGTGAATTTGCATAAATCAAATTATTACATCCCTCCGCTGATGTATTTCTCCACTATTTCTGACGGTAGCTTGTCGGGGTCATGGATCTGGTTTGCTCTCTCTCAGCTGCCTCTGGTTTAGGCAGGCCGTCCCCGCAGGGTCATTCCAGGTCAGGAGCGAGCGGGTCCTGGTTTCCCCACACCCGGGCTGCTCTGCGGCTCCCCGGGCAGCTCCGAGTGCCGGCCTGCCCGTCCATACCCGCGTGGTGCTGCATTACCGCACCAGCCCATCCAGCCCCATGCCAGCGCCGCGCGCTGCCCCACGGCGCATCCATCGCTCCAGCCTCCTTCCCGCCCGGCCTCAGCCCTGGCAGCAGCCAGGAGAAACCACCGCGGGCTCCGGTGCCGTGCTTGTCTGGGGATGGTTGTTAGGACGTCCTTGCAGGAGTGTCCAGCCTCGCTTTCCCCRCTTTGGAAGCCGCGCAAAAGTAAATGTCGGAATCCACACGGTTCCCGTGCTCATGTGCTGAGCGCGTCACACAGCCTGGGCTGCTAATTCGCACCCCTCTTTCCTCTCTGCTTGTAGCGTTCCTCAAAAATCACATTTTTCAACATTGTGATCGAGTTTATCCACTCTTTGAAGTACTCAAAGCAGGTGAACTGGCAAGACCAAGTTGTACTTTACATAACTTACACCCAAACAAGCCATAAAGAGATAAGATTTAACAAAGAGACACTGTGCAAACTAAATATTAACAGAAAGTGTTTGGTGGATAATAGATTGTTGTTATGTGCAGTTTAAAGGTTGTAGGGGAGAGCAATGCACTCCAGTTCCTTGTTCTGGTGGCACCAGCAACTCAGCCCTCATATGAACAGGGTAGCACAGACTTTCTTTGTGTGCCATTAAAATAGAACCAGGCAATCCACAACTTCTGGAAAAAAATCCTGTAACAGCTTGAGTCCTGTTATAGCTRTTGTCAGCAAGCTGCTTYATTTTTTTTTTCTTTTTTGGAAGCAAGTGTATCCCGAAGCTGCTCTTTTTGTTGCCCTCCATTTTCTCCTGGAGAGGTGCATCTACACACTGGGAGTCTCCAGTGTGCCGGTGCTGTGCCATGAAGCTTTCCCTAGCTGAATTTACTGAGAATTTGGAAAACGAAGTATGATTCTGTTTTATTCACACAAAGAGAAGGCGCTATCTTCAGTGAATCTGTAAAGGGCTGGGAATTTACCTCATCTGCAKGTCACACCTGGCAATCGTTGATGCCATCAGTTGAGTGGACGTTGAGCCTCACCTTCACGCTGGTTTAGCTGTGTGTTTGCTGGGAATAGCGACTCACCTGAACTCAACACAAGGCCCTGGGCTCTCATCAGTGCAGTCGGGATCCTTCCA
Organism: Nothoprocta perdicaria; assembly: GCF_003342845.1. NCBI lineage: Eukaryota > Metazoa > Chordata > Aves > Tinamiformes > Tinamidae > Nothoprocta > Nothoprocta perdicaria. The sequence continues at coordinate 697,264 of NW_020455495.1, read as the reverse complement.
GTCCCCCGATACCTGCGTGTCCCACATATGTCAATAGCAACACAGAAGGACGAGGAAAGCTCCAAAGTCCTAAGGATGCACCTGGAAGCCAGGAAGACGATGGTCCCAGTCTCGGCACTGATTCCCTCCCTGCTCCCTAGGAGTGATAACCTTTCCTTACTCAACTCACAAAGGTGGTGTGAAAATTAGCTACTGCTTGTTAGGGTACTTCACGGAAGCATGTACGGCAATTAATCCTCTCCAGGATTGTTACGCATCTGGTAATTCAAGTGCAACTAGCTGAGCATGAGGCTCTGCTTTCCAATGTTACTGCTCGGCTCCTCTCTGCAGACTAAAAGACAGCGAGGAGAAGCTTATTGACTTACTTAAAATAATGATTTTTTTTTCATCAGTTTTATCTGATTCCTTTTCTATGAAAAATTTTTAGAAAGTAATTTTACTTAAAGTGCAATGCTTCCTTGATGGATCTGCGTAGTCACTCAAAGGAAATTGGAAGTACTCAGGAAAGATCCATGGAGCAGAACTGCTTCATCCTCAGTTACTTGACCTTGGCTCTCATTTGCTGATTTATGAACTTTATTTACTGGCAGGATCGGTAAATTCTCCTGCAAGACATAAACTCCAGTATAGCAGTGCTCTATTTCGTTTCCTAGGTAACACATACAGTGCACAGATTCCATAATGAGACCCTGGGCTGGCTACTGATGGTATAAATTTTTCTTGTTTGGTAATTCAGGCTCCTGAAATAAACAAAAGGTCTTGTTTGTATCACCGTTAAAACTCAAGCAGTCAAAATCAAGCAGAAATAACAAAAATAATAAAACAGGTATCTTCAACACAATGAAAATGTATTGTAATTTACCCTGAGTGACGTATATGTTGATCTAAGCTGGTGTCTTTCAGTAACATTTTTTTTTTCTGAGMGCGTTCGATGAAAAGGATGCATCTCAGAGCCTCCATTTATTTTGGGTTTCATAAACCTTTCCTGTATGTGGCTGATTATGGCATGTGCAAAGAAATAAGTCATTTTACATCATTTGGGGGCCATTCTCATTTTCAATAGCCGATGTTTTCCACATTTTCTGGACTGCCAGCCTTTATCGCACTCATTTTATAGCTAGAGAATTCCTTCATCTTACTCCTTTCCCTTGTCCTATTTATTGTTTAGCAACAGGCAGGATCTGCAAACTTCCACTCATGTGACTAAGTTGCATCACATGGACCTTGCTGGACTCCAGGCATCCTAGGATTTGAGCCGGGTGGGAAGCTGTATTAACAAAAGTTTCCCTGTAAGTGCAAAATCACAGGATTAGATCCATGGTATTCAACGAGTGAGCACTATGACCTGCTGCAAGTGTCTCCTTCCCACTGCAGGAGCTGAGAAGTTGTTATCTTCTGAAAAAGTCTCAATCCTGAACTATTTGGTATGCACAGTTTATACATAATACCTAAGAAAACTGGTAAGATAAGGGAAGGGAATAGAGGCCTCTCCTCTTTTGTTTTTTTTCTTCCAGCTTTGTGAATTTCCTTACTTTACCCACTCTCTTTATATGGTCTGCTGTATTATTTTCCCCTGTGATGTTTGTTACAGTTGAGTCTATTTGGTCAGTGTGGACTATCAGTCTAGAACAAAACATTTTTTAAAAACAGAAGTGGGCAGGCATCCAATGGCAGATGTTGCTTAGCAGCTTTGGCAATGGGACTAGATGAGAAGTTGCTTTTTTTTTTTTTTTTTCTTTTTAATGATGAGCACCGAATGAATCCAGACAGCAACATCTCAGCAAAAGAAACAGGCAAAAAGATATCCATAAGATATATTCCCTAGCCTTCTACAGTAGTTTTATTCAAAATATATGCAATGTTAGCGGCATTTGTATTTGTTAGTCTGCTTTTATATGGTTTTCTTTTAATAGTCTAATGATAAAGAGAAGAAAGCTCACTGGTCATTTAGTAGTTTAAATTGAAGCTTCTCATTTGCCCTGTCTCAGAAGCAGTTTTTAAATGACCGGTGAGGTACCTGAGTATTCACCAGTCTTGTAGGAAAGGTCATTTRCCTATGTGAAGAGCAGAACAAAACTAGTTGAAACAGGTGGCAGTGGAGAAAAGCTCCCCTGCGTCTCCTGAAGTGGAGAAAAGCTCCACTTAGGTAGRATTAGATAAATGCTGAAATTGCAGGATGAATGGAGAATCTTCAGGAAAAAGAAAAAAAAGGTGAGAATTTCAGGTAATGCCAGGCAGACGTGGGCACACACAAGGGGCAGATGTTGAAGGACAAGTGTCCTGAGAAGAGCAGAGASACCTGCCCCTCTCCACCACGTGCAGGTCAGCGCTCGGCCAGAGCTGCAGGTCAGGAGGAGAGGAAGCAGGAACGGAGTGTCCCAAGGGGAAAATCTCCAGTGGTCTYGGGACAATTTGCCAGGGCCAGGTGTGACTTCACTGTCCCGATGCAGAGAATTTGTGATGCTCTACAAGGAGGAGAGGAGTAACTTTCCTCATGGCCAATGCAGGTAGGAGAGGAAGCAGTAACTTTCAGAAGGAAGGCAGGATTAAGAGGGAAAGGTAGGGCTAGGGCTTGGAAAATGCTTTCTAAGAAAGTATGTAGGAAAAGCCACCTAGGACCATGAGGGGCCTGTCACTGGAAGGCCTCAAAAACAGCTGAAGTGAGCAGCTGTCAGCAGGGACAGGGGAACTCTCTCATTCTGCTTTGGGTGGARCACTATTTCACTGTGATTTTCTTCTCGTGATTAAACGCCCTTATCTCTACAAAGTTCTTCTTGTAGAGCAAGTATATAATGGATTTTTCCCAAAACAACTGAAAGAAAACTACCTGAAATTTATTTTCCTCAAAGGGAATGTTAACTTTCCACATCAAGACAGTGGCAAAAAAAGTGATATATCTGATGTTCTAAGTGGCCATAAAGCACAGCTAGATATTTAACCTCTCAATGTACAGCTTGACTAGCTGTGAACTGCAGGTGGATGCATGGAGGAAAGTCAGTGGAAAGCAACAGAAAATACTGCGGAGAACAGAAAATTCTGATGTTGGTTTGTCTTCATCTTTATTGTTGTCATGTTGCTAATACTTTCCTAGAAGTAGCTGTTTACAAAAGCACTTTAGAAAAACAGTTTTAAAGCTCCTCTGTTGCGTGAACAAAACATTACATACTTAARCATTAGCTGAACTATAATCATGTGCTGCAGTGCTGTTGTGCATAGGGAATTTCCAGAATGACAGCCTAAATGAAGGAAAGCTGTGTTTACGGTATGCGCTCAGTGTTCCAACATTTTCTTAATTTTTCTGTTTGTCTCATCTCCTTAATCCTACAATTGTGGATCATAATTTGTATACTTCTGACATCTCTGCAGTCTAAGCACAGAGAACAAAGAATGTTTTTATGTTCCCCGCTAAGTGTTCTCTTTTAAGTTGCATCGAAACCCTCACTRCACCGTGATAGTTTGCAAAATCCTTTGCAACACAACATAAGGAGCCAGCATATTTTAGCTGGTAACACTCCAAATGTCACAGCTTAGATTCTGCAAAATATTGCAGGATGGAACTAAATTCATGAACTATTCTCAAAATGTAAAAACTAACTTTTTTTCTTCTTCTTCTTAATCTGTGATCCCTGGTGCTCAGCCAGTTTTAAGTGGAAGACTCTCAAGTGTGCATTCAATGGGGCTATTTTCTACATCATGCAAATTATCGCTCTACATCAGGCTCCAGTTCATACCAGGTCAGGACACTGTAATTTTCTCAGATTTTACAGTAACTTAAAGCTTTTTATAGAATCTTTATTTATTTGTTTAACTAGAAAACTCAATATTTCCTGTCTAAATTCAGATTTCATGTYGCCTGTCTTTAGGACAGGCCTATTAGGAGGAAAAATCATGTCTGGCAGCCCTATTAAGAGGAGAAATCATGTCTGGCATTTTGCTTTTACTTAAAACATATTTTAGCCTCCTTTCCTATAATTAAAAAATCAAAGATGCCTTTCTAAAACCTTAGTTCTTACTCACAGACTCAGCATTAAACTCTTTATACCCCAAAGGCAGACATTTATTGTGCAAACAGTAAACTACAATTGAAATTGTTCTGTAATATGCTCTTCATAGACTGTGCCAGATGTATGAATCCTTGCAATTTTAGTAGACTTGATGTGTGTAACTAAGTATCCTTTTTGAAGGAATAGTTTATCGCTTGTTCTTTCCTTATTTTCATATCTTATTATATTGTGATAAGCCTCTGGAAGTCTATGTTTTTTACACCRAATGTTTGGAATGGCTTTCAAATTGAGGTTCTTCACCTTCAGCCTAGATTGCTGCTGAAAACTCTTCATTTAGTTTGTGAACTCTTGCAGTTCTAATCCTTTTGGGAGAGCTATGAGATGTCCCTGAAAAGGAGAGGTCTGGTGCTATTCTGTTCCTATTTTTCTTTGTGTCTTCTCTGTCTTCCCACCAAATCTTAGTAAATATGAAAATAAACAGTCATAATGGTCAGCTTATCTCGCTGATCAGTTGAATCTTGTCTCACTCTTTTGAAAACTGAAATTGATTCATATACCAGCCATTCACATTTAACAGTTAGTTAGAGATCAGATTTCAAAGAATACAGATAGCTATTGTGAAATAAGTGCAGTTATTTTTTTTTTTAAAGCCTTTATAATGGATAAACATTAAATACTCACCAGTGGGTTGATAATTTCCAGATCTTTCAGGTTTAAAAGCATTTACACATATATAGAGAGTCTGCTGATGAATTTACTTTTAAAACTCATCTGCCCCAATCAGGTCATACTAAAAACCTCATGTAAATAACTTGTGTTTGGAACTTGTCAGTTAATACTTTTTTCTTTTCTTTTTCCCTGAGTTACCTGTTAGTATGTTTTTCTATCAGCCAGTTTTCTTGCCTGCTCATGTAATCTGTTCTGTGAGATGGCGACTCACCTCTCACTATGGAGCAGTACAGCTGGCCTTCTGAGTAATGAATTCACATGTACAAAAAAAAGCTGTCTGGCACAGGAAAAGCATTTAAAAGTTAAATTTGGCTTTATGGTTTCTTTTGGACTGTGAGTGAATACATTACAGTGAGCATTGCAAGTACGTTCTGTTTTGGAAGGGCTCCACMCGAGAGTGCAGCATTCCTGGATACAGCATCAGACAATTTATAAGGAAGGTGGGTTACTCACCAGGACCTTTGTTTGTGAGAAACATTCCACAATTTAATTGAGCTCCCTTAAATATGCTGCATCTGCTTTAAAGTATTGCATAGTCTGCCATTAAAGTATTGTATTTGTACAGCTCTTTAATGATGGCTAAAATTTGTTTCAGCCTAGCTGGAGGTCAAAGAGAAATAGCAGACTGGAGCCACACAGCGARGATATGCACTATTAATCATTGTAAAATTTGTTCTGTTTTTCAGTTGACATTCATTGCTTTCTGTTGCATAGTTAACCCTAAGCAACCTGTTTACAGTCAGGCATCTAMAATTGTCTTCCCCGCTGCTGACCTCCTAAATACTGATTAAACTGTTCTGCTGTTTGATTAGCTCTTCAGTTTACAGGCCATTTAGCTGGTGTAAAAGCATTTACRTGGGATAACACTATGGAGACTAAGATGGAGAATAAATTCCTGGGACCACTTCAGAAAGTTTTATGGCATAAAAACATGTGAATCAAGAATGTGTGTACGTGAAGTGCCGAAAATCTCAGGACATGTCCTTTGGACTTGAGGGTTTGCTCTTCACGTGGAGCAGAAGTCACCATTGCTCTGCCCATTGAAGGTGATGATTTCCCTCATAATCCCCTCCTGCAGCACCTTGATACCAGAGCCCTGCCCAGGTGTGCCAGGTGTGAGGAACATGCTTATTAAGAAGATGCCAGGTGTGAGGAACATGCTTATTAAGAAGATAAGTGCTGGGCAAATTGCTCTGTGTTTTACTTCATTAGTATTAATGCGATACTACTATAATAGCGCAGTTGAAAAGCTAGAAGTCTGAATGAAAACATTTAGACATCAGCTGTTCTCTGTCTCTGGCTGCCTCCGCTTGTGAATTTCACCACTTGTCTGTACTGTGTGGCATGGAAAGCAAGGTTTTCATGTTCCCACTGGTGTAGTAAGAGGTAGAGCTATAATCTTACACTATATCTGTCCTGTTGATCAAATGACTCTTTTTCTAGCACTGATGCTTGTTGATCAATGATCTTCATTGATATGTTCAGTGGGATTGCTGTTCTTTTTTGTCTTTTTTTG
>NW_020455495.1:632144-691003 GCF_003342845.1 Nothoprocta perdicaria | reverse complement strand
ACCATAGTTTTTCGGAGTAAGTTGGGATGACCAGTGCATATCCTGCATGACCTGCTCCTCCAGGTCATTAACCAGGAGAGACCTCACCACACCTCTCCKTGGGGATGTGGGAACATCTGTACATTATTCCTGAGACTCCTGTCTGAGAAAGCCAACTAAGACTCTTTGCTCAAATGCCCTATTTTGTTTTCCGAGCCCTCAGGGTTTTGGGAGTTGGCCAGCAAGTCAGTAAGAGGGATTGAAGGACACACCTGGTTCCCTCACTGGTGCTTAGGAAATTTCYTGTGAAATTAATGGTGTCTTTGGTAACTTTGAGGAGGGAAAGCAGCAGGGAAGTCTGGGCTCTGCAGAGATTGGCACTTTGGTGTAGACTTTCTATTAGCCTCAAGCAAAGGGTAAGAATTAGAAAGAGAAATCTCCTAGAAGTTTCTAGGAGAATACCCATCCAGACTGAAACTAAAAAGCCACTGTTGCCATACAAGTCTTGTCATATGAGCTATTTATCTTGTGACAACTCTTCTCACCAGCTGTGTCCTAATAGTTCATGGCTTTGGGATGCAGTGGCAGTTTCTAGCCAAGAGCTTATGTCTTGGGGACTGTGCCTTTGGGGTCCAGCTTAAACCAGGTTACAAGCTGCTCCATGTAAACCCTGCTTCCTGCTGACCAGCAACTGGGAGAGCTGGACCTGGCACCCGTGACTAATGTCAGTGTCCTCCACCAGCCAAGGTCCTTCTCAGAGGACAGGAAGGTCCAGTGCTCTCATTGCCTCCACGGCTCATGTGAATTAAAACCTACTCTCTCTGATAGGAGGTATCTTGTTAAAATCTTATTGAGGATCAAGTAAGTTGAGTGATATGGATCACTTCCATTTGCTGAAGTCCAATTCACATTTCTGTGCATGAATTGACTATTTTGAGGAACTCTCACAGCCCTCAGGAGCTAGCAGTGTTCCCTCATGAGTACTGTGCAAATGTGATCCTACCTTGTTACTTTTGGTCAAGTGCTGTTTTATTTTATTTTTCCCCTTAATTATTATCTGTAGACCAGTAAAAGACGCTTTCTTTTCAAAAATAATAGAAGTGTATCACTTTYCCTGTTTTTATAATGATACTGTAAGGAATTCAGAAGATTGTCAAAGTGAAATTTCTGCTAATATGACATCATTCTATTTGAAAAACACTGTAATGTTTTTGTTGATTTTTTTTGTTGGTTTCTAGGGACTGACAAAACAACATTACCATTTTTCACATGGTTTGACCCATTAGATTGTTTGGTAGAAACTATCTGTGTAGACAGCAAATTGAATTGATTTTACATTTTCAAGACACTTAAGATAGAAAACAGAAAAGACAGCACTAGATAAACATGCTGCATGTATAATAATATTACTGCCAAGGAAATTTAATTCAGTCCTCAGTGATGGGTTTGGGCAGATGTGTTGCATTCAGCCAGAGATAAGGTAATGCGTGCAGTGCAGTCTCAAGTAACTAGGAACAGAATGAAATTGATATTTTGCATTAGTTGTGTTTTATTTATTGTACCTCATATAAATGTGCGGCAGACACCTGATACTAGCACCAACTGCGTGGTATCAGATAATGTGTCTGCATGCGGCAAGGGCAGGGTGCTGCTGTTTGAATTTTCTGGACAAGGGTTGCCTGTGACCAGCTGGATTCAGAAAGAAGGAGAGAAGGAAGAAAATGTGAAGCAGCAGGGGAGCCTGCAACTGTGTGACTAGGAAAGCAAGCGATGGTGGGCGCTCCGGTGCACGAGGTGACCATGTGGTTTGGTGATTCTGCTCTTCATATGTGAGGTGTCTTGGTCTCCAGAAGGTTCACCTCGAAAACCACATAACTCAGGCCTGCTTCTTAAAGAAAGAACTCACTGTGCTTCCGTATATATATATAAAGGAAAAAACAGGGTTCARATCAGATCCTCTAAGAAGGAGATTGCGGTTTCCTTCAAAATACTACGACAGACGATGGTCTACCTTGATTCCTGCCCCGTCTCCATTCAGCTGTCCTCAGCACGGTATCTTCGCAGCTCGTAAGTGTGACTCCTGTTCTGCACAAGGAGAAACTGAGTCAGTAAGACCTGAGCTGAAAAGGGCTTTGTTGCTTGGCTCATTTCATTCAGTGTAAAATCAGAAACAGTGGAGTCCCTGACTAATTTGAAGACGAGAAGCACCCTCAGAGAGATGAACTCTGGCTCTCTACTGCTGGTCCAAGGGGACTAATCATTAAAGTCATCTGCTTTTTACCTGTTCAGTGAAGAAGGTTGTCACAGAATTGGCTAAAGCTGTTCAGTTCTACTAAATGTATCGGAAAGGTTTTTGTTTGAACATCTTTCCCAAGGCAGAATGCAAAGACAAGGCTTGTGCTTTATAGGCCTTTTTTTTTTTCACTTTGTACGATTGTATGGCCGATTTTTCAGCTTCCCGGTGCAGCGACAGATTTATAACTCAAGGAGAAGAGTCTGCTTACCCCCTAATGATCAGAGTTGTTACCAGAGCACAAAGTCACGACCAGCCCGTGCCTGAGAAATGGAGACTGCAGGTCTGGCAATCTAACAGACTAGAGAGGCACAAAATAGAGAATTCTGTGCAGCTCTTCCATCAGCATCACTGGGAGCTAGACCGTTCATCATCCCTGAAGCTGTGTGAAATCGACTTCTTCTGAGAGGGATTCACTCTGCCAGCTTGTTGGAGAGGCTTGCTCAGTTATGGGCTTGGGCAAAAACAATGATAAACGTGTTCCAGAGAACGTGTGGCTCTGCTGAAGAGCAGGGTGTGCTGCAGCCCCAATAAAATCTGCATCTCTCCACATGCAGAGAGGAGGTACTTGAGAAAAAAGGTGCAAGGTCTGTGGGAGAAGCCCAGCCACCCACGGGTGAGTCCTGTTGGGTTTATGCTCTTGAACTCTGTCAGGGAGGAGGCGACCAGTAACAGGAATAAAGGAGGCGTAAACCATCAGCTGCAAGCCAGGCTGTGTCTGGACAACATCATGGGCTCTCCTGGCACTTCAGAGATAATCTGCTCTTTCATGTTCCTTTCTTGGCTCTCAAGGGCTGGGAGCAGGGTAGACGTGAGACAGTCCTCCTTACCCACAGAGAGGGTGGCAGAGTTAGACTGTTCTGGTGAGAGCCATGAGCTATTTGCTGAATGTTTGGGGATGACACTTTAGTGATACCTTGAGGAGAAAGAGCCGACAGCAACACRACACACCAAAATATAAATGAATAAATAAACAGAACGGGGAGAAAGAGGGAGGAGGAAGTTCTGCAGCGCTGCCTGCTCCTCCTTGGTGCTGCGTGTGGCATGTGTGAGCTTCCCGTGCTCCTCCGTACCCACAGCACTCAGGCTGCYAGACGTGTCTGTGCAAAGGGCTATGCCTGCTTTCTGCTGTCAGAAAATGAAGGATTGTTCCTCTCCTCTTCCTCATGGGATGCATTTGCTCCTTACGCTAGGGGAGCATAAAGTAACCTGGGCAGACAGACAAATTGACCATGAATATCCTGGGGCAAGGCGCAGTTTGTTCTAACCTAATTGTGTTTCATTCTGCGTTGTTTTGTGTTCATAAAGGTCTGTGCAGTGCATGSTGGGGGCTGAGTGGGCTGGGAGTGGGAAGAGTCAGAGCGATGGGCATAGGAGATTTTCAGYGACTTGTGCTGCTGTAAATGAAACCCATGGCTTGTCCAGCTGCCAGATTTTTCCTCACAGTTAGCAGAAAACGTTGTCTGGAAACTACCATAAAGGGTAATCCTTGATTTTCTGTGGTAAGGTTGGTTTAAGAAATTGCACAGGCACTGTAAATTTTATCTCAACGATGTTTGCTCGTGCCCTGCTCCCCAGAAGTGCCTGTCCCTGCTCTGCGTTGCTGTGTGAGGTGGAGAGCAGATGCAGCTCCAGCTTTTGTACCCTCCACAAAACTCTTCCCCGTTTCTGCAGTAGTGCAGGCAATGGCATTAGCGACACGTGCCTTGTGGCTTATATTCACCTTATAAAACCAGGGGGAATGGGGAGGTGCAAGGGAATTTAATGGAGCGTGTACATGTCACTGTCACTGAGGTTCTGGCCTGGTGGAGGCCTGGTGGAGGCCTGGTGGAGGCCTCGTTGACTGCAGCCCCTGTGGCCAAGGTGCAGGAGATGGCCACAAGGGTGGTGTGAGAGTGTCCCCATCTCCAGGACTTCCTCAACAGCCTGGGCAGAAGTGGGGAAAGCCAATGTGGAGCCTGATGGCCTCTCCTGCCACTCTGGGGGACCCACCTTGCGCTCAGTCGTGTGGCTCCCCGACCCCTAGGCAGGTGAAGGCTGTTACAGGCCTTTAGGCCAGGCTTAAAGACTATGTCTTAGCTTACACTAGCTCCAGTGTATCAGCACAGGCATCTTGTCCGTTTCTCCAGGCCTGTATGATTAATAACAGGAGGATTAGCATTTGGGGGGCCATAGAGGTAGAATGTGGGAAGTTGGATATTTATGTGAGCCTGCTTGAACCTGGCAGTGTTTGAATTAGACAGCAAAGACTGAAATTCTTAGTAGCCCTTGTTAAAACAGGTCTTTAACTTTCTACAGAAGCACTAGTTAGCAGTAATTTTATTCTTTTTCACTGGATAGTTTACTCCAGCAATAACATAAGTGTTTCTGTTCCTCATGGATGTTTGCTTAAAATATTTCCATTTTTTTTTTCTGATGACCTTTGGCTGACATTCTCTGCATAAGTATAGATCTTATCCTAGTATTAGCTGCTGGTATCACAGGCATTGTGCATTAAAGAATACTCTACAGGTAATAGAAATGAGCTGTTTGTAYAGGTAATAGAAATGAGCTGTTGAAAATAACAAACAMACATATGGAATGACAACAAAACAGAAAGTCCCAAATGATATTCCTCCAGATGGGCCCAAGACRGGAAGCTGCACAACTAAACTGTGTCTGTGGTTGAGATTAGCTCGACGTTTGTGTGATAACCACCCTTTCTGCCTTGTGTTGAACCAGGTGAGGTGGTCTATGTTACCTACCCAGCAGGGGTTTGTCAGCGTGGCACTCACCTTTGAAGAGCCATGAAGCTTGCTGGAWGTACCTCATCCCAGCAGCTGCCAGACTTTCCCTAGTAGCCTTAGGATTGAATTAGGGCCAAACCCCTTCTGTGGAGGCTGTTGAAGGCACGTTCTCCATCTGCCATCTCCGTTTGCCCTGGCCTGGCCAGTGACACAGTGACTGTTTTGATGGGGCGCCCTGGCAGAACAAACCTGAGTGGCTTGGGGGGAACCTGTTCAGGATGGCAGGTTGCTTGATGCCCCTTTTTGTTCCCTGCCCTTCCTGTGGAGCAGCTTTGCCACCAGCCTGCAGAGTCCCTGTGCACAGGAGGGCAGAGGGAGAGAGGGTACCAGAAATGCTACTTGTGCCTTCCTTGTACCTTCAAAGGGCTGGCTCAAGTATCACACTGTTGCTGGCACAGAACCAGTGTTGCCTGCCAGAAAATGTATGTCCCAGATACTGCTCTTTTATTGCCCTTCCTACTCCATCCATTGAATTGGACTCCAGACGCGAACAAACAGAAGCCTTAGCTTTGTGTAACTTCTTTTTTTTCATGGCTAGTTACCAAGCACAGTGCTCTTACTTATGAAATGTTTAATTTGCACAGCTGTTGTGCAGAGAGAGAAATCTTTTTACTGTCCTTTCCCTATTTGTCATCTTTTAAAAGTGTGCAGCCAAGAGTTTTTAATTTCTTTCCTTTTTGTTTTTGGCAGATTTATTCTCGCGCTGCACAGCTATTCTAAACACAAGCCTTTTTAAATGCTCTGCATGTCTTTATTTTTGTTCGTATCTGTTGTAGAAGTATTTCTAGGCTTGTTTGTTCCTATCTGGCAGATATTAAGCAGGTTAAATTTCCCCTGACATCTGTAAACATTTTGCTTGTTTTAGTGACTGCAGGGTTAGACTCCAGTCTAGTATGATACTGTGCTGTCTTTGAATTAAAGTCTGATTTAAGCAAAGCAGTCTCCATCTTAGAAGGCCAAACTGAAGACAACCATACTTCAGGTTTCGAACTGCTTTGAGGGCTGTGATGAAAGCAGAGTCTGCAGAGGGAACAGAGTGATTATCTTCTATCTCCTGCTGCTGCTTGCCTTTATAAAAGTGTCAAGCAAAGGGCAGAAAATCTGCTAATCTTCCCCATGCTAATTGCCATGTGGCCCGACAGAAGGTTTCTTGCAGTCCTGTGACTATTTTAAACAATGCTGTTACGTACTGCAGGCACTGGGAAGGAGGGACCTCTTGTCCACAATGCATGAATGTTCCCAATTTCCTCCGCATTAAGGAGACCCACAGGTGCACCCAATAGACTTGCAGACAAGTATCAGCCAGTTGAGTGTGGCCTGTGTGAACAAAATTTGAGCCGCCTGAACTTTACAGATGTCCTCTGCATTTTATAAAGTCCGTAGGTGCACTGTTTCACGGAGTTTTCCATGGATATTGACCATTATTGGCAATTTGGTAACAACCAGCCGTAATTATAGAAGCAATAGCATTTTTTTCCTCTTCCAAAGTAGTATTTCAGTGCTTATGTTTCCCTTCTAGTAGAATGATTTAATCTGAAAGAGTGGATTCTCAGACTCTGCCTGGTCTAATTTGCTGGCCATGAAAGCCACGTCAGACAGAACATGTATTTCTCTCCTGCAGGTTCACCTCACTGGGCCCAACAGCGTTTCTCTTTCCTAGCTACAGCAAAGGAAAAAGGTCACAAATTCTCTCCAAGCTATTGCTGATCCAGGACAGAGGCACGTTGTGCCTCTCCTGGACAGGGCGCGAAGTGTGTCCTTCCACTTGGCACACTGGCAAAGCCCCCATGAAAGGGAGTGCTTCATCACGGGCTGCTCTGCGGCGCCGTTGTTGACTTTGTACATGAAATGGGACTCCTGCTGAAGGTGCCAGCTCTCTCTCTGATCCTTGAAACTCAGTACGTGTATGGTGTTGAAACCTTAGACTGAACTGTCAGGATCACCAGGGCTAGGGCACTAAACAAAGCGGGGACATTAGCAGCTGTTCTGTGGTTTCGGTGATAATGCTGAAACCGAGCTCACAGCCTCCTCTGCTCTGCCAGCGTGCACCTTTTGCATGTAGGTGGGGACAGGGAGGACAGGACCTGTCCCTCAGATCTGGAGGATCTTGTTTTCTCCTGCCTTGCACGTGAGCGAGTGGCTGTTCAGCTGCATGCAGAGGAAAGGTGAAGCGGTGTCAGTGCAAAATGGGGCTGAAARTCTGCACAAAACTTAGTTCTGGTTCAGGGCAGGGAGGAGATGTCCTGAAGACAGAATTGGTGCGTGTGTCTCCCTTAGTGAGAGCGTGGAGTGCTGGTGTCTCAGCACACGATCCTCCTGGGTTCTCCCCACCGCATACGGGTGTTGCATCCTGGAGCAGAGGTCTTGTCTTGGCAATGTCAGAGCAAGGGCCATCCACGCAGAGGTGCTTGTGGCCTCACCTCATGTTGTGGCAAAGAGCACTACCARTGCTGCTACTGGTGAACGCTGGAGCAACCCAAAGCTCATCCTGAACAGTGATGGATGTTCCTGAGGGATGTGAGCATTGACATCTGCATGTGATATCTGGAAAAACCAAACCAAAAACTCAGCAGCAATTCAAGAGAGCCATTCAGGGAAGCTCACTTCACTTACCCTCTGCACTAGTGCCACTGCATTCTTCCTCATAATTTCTCTTTTTTACTTTGGTGTCTAATTTCTAAACGGACCCTACACCCCTCCTCAGTGTAGTTCCAAAATTGTCCTTCCAGGTCATGATTTATTTCCTCAAATAAGTTTAACAAAAGGTATGTCCAGATGTTGGCTGAATTTGCATGAAAAGTTATGTATGTTACGTTTGAGAACTGCCAGCCTGCAAATGGAAATACAGTTGTGACACCAGTGACAGAGTTGGATATCTAGATATCCAGTTTTGTGCATATCTTTGCTGAAAAGCATGTAAAAATTAGTAATAACGTGCAGCTGAAATCCTTGTCTTGCCTGAACTATGGCCTTCTTTTACTCTTGAAATATTTTCCAGTGTTGCTAATTAATTGCTAATAGGTTGTTCATGTCTGTAGAGAGATTGAAGGAATTAGATATTGATGTGGAATGTCTATAGTGTATGACTTCATCTTATATTTATGGGATAAAAGTCTCTTTCTTTATGATGACATGACTATATATTGACTATATATGTCATACTAACTCTACTCAAAGACAGAAAAGAAAAAAGAAATCACAAAAAAATATTTAGTTGTATGCACAATGAAGCAGATATAGTAAAAATATCTTCTGGCATCTTCGAAACCTATTGTGTTTTAAGAAATATTTTGGTTTGCTGTCTGTCTTTTGATTGGCAAGTGAAGAAAAAGTCTGGAACACCACAGATGGAAAGATTCCTGTTTTGAAGTTTTTATTCTGTTATCTTTGGAGAAAATAGTTTATTTGCATGCATTTGTTGAAGGTGGTTAGTGGTATGTTTTTGAAGTAATAGTATTCTATTTGGATACTAGTGATTGCAGCATGCCTAACTTCTGATGGGCAGAAGGAGAATGCATCTTGAAATAAATAAACTGAAGTTACASTTATTCAGCTGTTTCTATTAGCATGCATTTTGTCTAAAACAAGTTCTTGCTGAAGTTAATTGTGAAATAACCAACTTAGGCAGAAATAGGTAGTTGTGGAAGGGATTTCCTCTTCTACTTAGTGTAGCCCTACTAGATTGAGCACAAATGAATCAAAGAACAATGAACAAGAGAATATGCTAATGAAAAATTATAATGCTAAAAATATGTATTCTTTTTTCTTATACACAATCCTTCCATTTGCATAGAAGTAATGAATATACTGTTATTTTTGTTTGTTCTGTCAAATATTCAGCATCTTAAAAGTAATATGTTGTTCTGAATTTCAGTTATTCAAAAGTTACTTTTGGATTTTTGAATCTCCAAAAGGAAATAAATGAGAGCTCTTGAGACTTTTGTGTCTTCCATGCTGGAAGTCTGATTCCAAAGAGTGCCAGCCACCAATGTATGTCTATGCAAAGTTCGCAGAATAAATATTCTGGACGTTCTGTCTTTTCYTTGACCACACCCAATTCCTAAATCTCCATTTTGTGCTTGCCAAATCTTGTGTAAGAGAATTGTTCTTAAACAAAAATTTAACTCTTTTGGCCAACATTTAAAAACTTGCCTTCCTAAAGCTTTGATAGGTTATCAGGGCAGGTTTTACAGGTGTTCACATGCTTTCAGGGATTACTGAAAATCCCACTCAATGCCTGTCTTTACCTTGGTTATAGAGGTCAAGTGACCCAGCCAAGGCCTGAGGGACCCTTTCAATGTGTGTCCATTTAGGCCCTGTTGGTGGCACCCTATTAAGTCAGCCCTGCAAACTTCCCAAACCAGATCCTGTACAAGAAAAGCCTAGGAAAGCTCTGTGTCAGGTCTTGGAGTTGYCACCCTGCGCGCCTGTTTCTTCTTCAGGAGGCTGGTTGCTCCATGGGGCTGATCCCATATCTCCATGCAGACACAGCAGGGTCAGGTTGTGAACTCCTCTGAAAACTCTTGGGTGCTCTCAGCAAACACACCTGAGAAAAACTAAGAGGCAACCAGTTTTAAACGTTAATCTTCAAGATAATCCAAGCTGATTATACATACTATGTTAGATGCACACAGCTGGAAATGTCTCCTGAGTTAATAAAAAGAATATCAAATAGCAGGCTGGAGGAATTATAGTATTCTGTCATTTTTTTTTATCCACTTGCTGTTGACTATGGTATGTTACCCGATATTTCTAATAACTGGCTTACATTTGAATGCAAATCCTTGCTTTTCCTGGCTCATCTCTAAGGCAGCTTTCATGTCACTGATTTTTCTACACCACTTCACAGTCTTTCTTAGCAACTTTATTAGGGACTCAACTGCATATAATCTGTTATGCACGCCTGGATACCAGTCTGTTCACAGATTAATCTTCTGTCTTTGTATTTCCTGTATTTTTAGAAGTCTGTTCTTTCTTGAAAATCTTTCTTCAAGTGGTTTTCTGAGGATTTTGACATAAAACTGCAGGGTAGGACCTCAGCCTGATCCCCCTAAGTAGTGTAATGGTAAGGATCATTATTGATACTTCAAAACATGCACTGTAAAGACATTTTCAGAATGTTATTYTTGCTGAGAATTCAGTCTCTGGAAAGTCTGTTTTTTAGACTCAGAAACACCTCTGTGTTAAAAAATGATAAATCTAGGATCCTTAAATTCTATGATATAAAATGTAATTTCATCCTCATATAGAAAAGTTGAGTTTCTGTGGTTGTTCTTATTTTGTGCAGACAAAAACCTCACTGTTTTTGTGTAGACGAGTATCAATGTGATTCCACTGACCCCATTCAGCCAAGGAGGCAGATATTGTGTGTTTTCAATATTGCCATCTTTGCTCTTTGTCAATTCTTATTAGTGTAAACAGTCCTGAAGTGAGAGAAATTCTGCTTATAAGAAGTACAAGTCAAATCTGGAATAGTTGTATCTCTCATAGACAAAAGATGCTTGTGTTTCCTTGTGAGAAATAGCATGGTATAGTGCATATTGTCTGGGCTAGGAACTCAAAGTGTTATTTTTCCACAAAGAAGAAGGGAGCGTTTGGCCTTTGCAGCATGTGGTAGGCCCACAATGGTACTCTTGTTTTTTTCTTTTTAATGAACTCTGTGCAGACTTTGTTTTGATATAAGTTCTAGGAAAAATGAGAGATCAAGGAAAGTGTCTTGCCTGCAAGCTCTGTGTGTGATCTCTCTTTCTGTAATTCTGAAATTAGGGTACACAAGCTTCATTGTAAACTCAGAAAATCAGAAAATTACACACTTTAAAGATTTTCAAATGCGTTGTGCTTTTTTCTTTGTTGTAGAACAGTTATAGAACAAGCTGAGCCAAACACTGGTGTCTTTTATACAGTCCAGCTTTATTTCAGACCATCCTGAGAAATGGTGTGAAGAAACAGGCAATTTCGGAACTGATTTTAATAAACAGTACAGAAGAACGAAGCCATGATACACAAGCCCCCTGTTAGTTACGTAAAAGCTAGGCTTTTTCAAACCCTCAGCCCTTCAAAATGTTATTGTCAATATGCTTTTCAGAAATGATTTTCCAGAAAATGTGTTCTTTTCTTTAAGCATGCCCTTTGTTGAATACAAAGCTAGCCACATGTGAAAGATGGTGCAGACTGACTTGAGGCTACACAGGATTTCCTTTCCCTCTGTACAAGATCCAATATATTGACACCTTCCAGGTGCTCCTGCGAGTCTGGCCACTCCGGAGCGTTGCACAGGACCAYGTGTTGGTGTCTGCACTGTGTTCATGCAGACGATGCTGTTGGCCGAGCAGTACGAGCAGAGCTTGTGGAGATGCTCTGGATGCAGGGACTAGGCCCAAGCCTTATTTCTGGAGCGGCGTTTAACGCTGCAGGCCGTAGAGGGACTCCCCCAATCCACCCTTATCCCGGGGGCTCCGCATCAACTCCTGGATACACCTCTGTGGTGCTGGTTTATTCATTGCAAGAGCCGTGCTCACAAAAGCAAAGCAGGGGCAGGTTGCGTTTGCTCAGGAAGGCCGTGTGTGTGTGGTCAGATACGCTCCATAACTCGCCGTAACTGGCTCTGAGGGAGGACATCGGCTCCTGCGTAAAGCGTGGCTTGGAATCACGCAAAGCAGAGGTGAGTCTGTCACTCGGCTGAATGGCAAGAAATGGAGCGTGAGTTTTCGTTCCCGTTTCCTGAGGGCTTTATCTCTTTCCTATGTTTCAGTCCCTCTCTGAGGACTACAGGGCGGGCTACGGGCTTTGATGAATGCTTGAAAATTCCTGGGGAAAATCCGAGCCTCGAACCCGCACGTGATGTGCTTTTTGTTCTCTCCAGAAAGGCCTTTCCCCAGGGCTGAAACACATCTCTGCAGCAGTGTCTGCGCACAGCCTGCATTTTCACACATGACTTCCAAAGCTCTGGAAGGAGCTTTGGAGGAAAACAGGCAGTCTTGTGCCATGTGCAAGTAATGCTGTGTGTAAAACTATCCACTCAGTGATAAATTCCTCAGCAAGATATTGTTGGAGCCAGGGAATGGTAAACCAGTTGTCCCTTTGCTCCCTGCCCCACTCCTTATTTTTCAGAGCTCAACCACACAGAAAAGCATTTCATTAACAGTAAATTTGGGTCTGAAGGTGCGAGATCCATTACCTTATGTAACAACTATGAAGGAATAAAGAGACCCCATTAATGGCAATTGCCCAGCTTTCCATGGCCTTACATCCAGGTTGGACTTGCTTGGATCTTTCCTCCTGATMAATCTTCTCCCCTGCTGCCAGCCGGAAGGTCTTGAGTGTGGCAGGAGCAGGGGGAAATATTTCCTCTCTCTATTCTTCCCGTCTTCAGGACTTTCAGCCACTGTAGGAACACTGGAGTGAACAGAAAGTAAATAGTTGCTACTTGTGGGATTATAGCACATTTATGTTTTTAGAAGCTGTTTAAACTTGGCGCATTTTTATTTTTGAAGTGCTACTTTGTAGAAGTTCTCCTAAATATAAATATATATATACACTGCATATTACTATTTGGATGATATACATATATATATATATATATATGGTTATCCTTGGCCTTTGCAGCAGCCAGCATTCTGAAATGCGTAAGTAAATATGATAGCAGCCCAAAGGGAGGTGAGGCATGGCTAGTTTCATCTTTGTTGTGGGGGAGTATCATGCTTTGGCATTTCGAGAATGCAGGGCTTGGTGTGTGGGTTCAGTTCATGGACATCTGAAGCTACCAGTCTTGTTTTCACTCCACCAAAATTTGTCCACTTTTAAAAGGGCACTAAAAATTATTACATGGGGACAGCCTGCTCAAAACTCATTGGAGACATGACCAAGACGGGAAAGGTCAATTCTTTTTCCTCTTCAGATAAGAATTTAAGCTATAGCCAGGAATAAAACCGCATCCATGCACTATGCATGCAGTTGTCTTTATTTAGTGGTACATGTATAAGCAAAAACAATACCGGTTGGTAAGGGAATGTTGATACCTGAAATTCTGAGTATTCATTTTGTGGGTGGGACTCGAAGCGTAAGTGTTGAGGTGGTGAAAATGAGTGTGTAGAGACGAGCCAGGCCGGCCGGATTGTACAGCTACAAATGCAGCGTAGCAGTGCGCACGAGTGGAGGGAAACATCAGATCCCAATGCACATCTCGGAGCACAGGTAAATGGGGAAATATTTGCATGTCAAGGCCGTGCAGTTTGTCTCATCTTGGTCTGTGCCACTAACTCAGGGGCACATGGTAGTTGTAGGGCAGTTCATGTAGTAGTCTGCAGGTCTATACAGCTGTTAGTGCTAGGATCTGCTTTTGTTTGTCAGCCCGAAGAAACACAACCGTCAAGCCGGGCTGCAGAGTTCACCTCTTGTCTCAGGTCTCTGCTGCAGACCACAGTGAGAAAGGTCTGTGCTAAGGAAAATCATTTATGCTTCAGGGATGAACTTAATAAATACCACATTAAACAACAAACGGAATTTTCACTGTGTGCTGTGTCTGCAATCCTCAGACTTGCAGTAATACTATGTTAATCTTCGTGTTTAAAAACACCTTAAAATCTTAGTCCTGCCTAGCTGCACACTGCTGAATTGTAAGCAGTGTTGTGGATTCATTTTTTACAGGATTTCCTTAGCACTGCAGTTCTGGGAACATGGTGATGGAGTATCGCCTTTACTGGGATATGCAGGAAAATGAAAGATGAAAATGAAATCAAAATGAAAATCCTCAAGTCTAGCACCACCTTTGGTAGTTTTAGATCAAGTTCTCCTCTGGCATTTGTTCATTTGGCAACTTGGACTTCCTTGGCTTTGTAGGTGGGTGTTCCAGGTGCATCTGTAAACTGTAGCAAGCTCGCTTTCCGTGCTCACCTGTGTCTTGGAAGGAAAATCCCTCTTTATAATGAAAAAAGTGGTTTCTTACCACTGACTGATGATCCTRTTTCCTGCAAATTAAGATAACAAAACCAGACTTGTACTCCTGAGAACTCAAGCTCAAAGCTGCAAAGTGTAGGGAATGGTTTGGAAGAAGCAGCATGGTGAGGAATCAACATGTTCAAGAAGATACGGAGAGCGCTGCAGTGAAGTTCAAGGGGCAGAGTGAGGAATGGGGCAGCTTGAAGAAACCTTTTTTWAAAAAAAATTAAAAAGTTGGCATCTAGATGAGGATGAGGGTCTTACTTGGTGAGGCCTTACTCTGAGGGATTTTGCTGCACCTCTGTACTGCTACTGCCTTTTAACTTGCTCCTCTTGCTTTTGGCCCTTGTGCGACTCTTCAGCCTTGCTGTGCAGGAACAAACCTCTGTGATCCTATGTCACAGAAATTTACAGTGGTGCTTGTGGCTTTGCATCTGGATTAAGAATCAAACCCATAACCTGTCCCTTGGCTCTGTTGCTGATGGATGAAACATTTAATTTTGTGAATGAGGCAGGCTCTTGGGAGGCTCACAACCCTGTGGTGTCTTCCAAGCGAGAAGACGACCAAGCATCTAGCCCTGGTTCCTCTTCTTTCTCAGAAAACAGAAAGAATTCTACCAGCAAACTGTTTTCCCTGCCTTCTGCACAGTTGCTGTGCTGAAGGCATGCCACACTTGGCAAGGAGAGTGTCTTTCCTAAAGACTAGCCATCAGCTGAGGAGGAGCTGTGGTCTCACCAAACGAGGGTGAGAAACAACTGTGAGATTTTATGAATGGAGATTAGCGCTGTCTGCCTGGGAAGATGGATGCATTTTCCTTTTTTCTTTCTTCACCCCAAATTCAGAGTTCTTGATGCTGCTCACTGGTTATAGGAACTATAATTGAGGTTCATTGTGGATATAATTGCGGTCCACTTATTTAGTAGCAAAACACCCATTGACTTCAGAAGGGCCAAGGCACAAGATATACAAAAGTAAAATCATATAGAGGTGTGGTAGAAATATGGAGGTGGAAATTAGCATGCAGGTTTTCTTTTGTTCCTACTTTAAATTCTTACTTATTTCTACATCAGCTGTATCATTTCTTGTGGAGCTGCTAAAAACATGAGCAAGCAGTACAAGATCACATAATTAGAAAGCAATCAATGATTTTGTTAAGATGATAGGTTGTTTTTCCTCTTAAAGTAACCAGCTGGTGTCTGTACAAAGCTGCAAGGGAGCAATGACAAATGAATAGAGCAGTGGGGATTCTCAGTATTTTAAAGATATATAACATTGCCATACTATTTCAGGGGCTTGCATATCCACCCTGAATTTGTGAACCTTTCTTCTCTATTTCCTTGAGAAACATTCAATTAAAAACACATTTTCCTAATTAAGGACAACCATGCGCTAAATATCAGAGGTGGAGGCTTGTCCTTTCCCCTGGTGCTTGTGGAGCTGGTTGGTTTGTTCCTAGTCTCTAWGCTGTAACTGTTTTCTGCATACAGAAGATACTTATGTACTAGATTTGGACTGTAGAAACTTTGATTTGAAATCTGTGCTATCTAAAATGAGTAAATGAGGAATTCCTTTTAGTTTTGGGATTCAGGTTTTAGAGTTTTTCTGAAGATGTAAGATTAGAAAGATACTTCCTATTATCAGCAAAAGTGATCTTTTTGCATTGTAATCCAACTTGAGAATTTGGGCTTTCAGACAATTCTCAGTAGTGCTGGCCTGAGGATAACATCCCAAGGTTTGGCTAACGTAGCCATGTACTATTCCATTGCACAAAAATCAGTACAAGTTCCTGCTCATAAATAATGATGGTAAAAGGATTTTCAACATGCCAATTTGTGATGCACAGGCATCACTGTGTTAGTCTGTGTTGACTTGTCTGGTTATTTGCTCCTTGCAATAGAGCAGGCTGTCAATGAAGTGTCTTGTCTTCCTTACGACAAAATGTACCCCTGTCCCACCTGAGCAGTAGGTGCACATTGCAGATCTTCTTTTTTTTTTTTTTTTTGTTGAAGAGCCTCCTAAGAGGTCCTCGGGCTCCCAGAACACCGGCAGGAACACCCTCATGCGCCCATAGGATAGTCTGGTCGTTCCTCCCAAACGCTGGTGGTTTCTTCTCTGCGCGGGATAAAGGGTTCGTGGTGGCTGCAGTTGCTAATCACTGTTAATCCTGGGGTTGGCCAGGCCTCAGAGAATCTTCTAGGGGTTATAACTTAGAGGCAGTTCCTCCTGCTGTGCATAAAATTGGGCTGAGATTGTGTGAGTCAGGTCCCACATTAAATGAGAAAGGATGGGCTTTAAAGGTAATTATTACCATTCATTGGCCACCAATTAAAACTTTTTGGGCAAATACCTAGTTCTAAACATAGGAAAGTGTTCCTGGTGCAAAATTGATGTTCCAATTTGAGTTCTTACCCTCCTCAAGGAATGATGTTGCAACCATAACTCTTGTCTGACATAGTATGTACTGTGCGCATACTCGTCACTACAGTGGCATGTTATAAATGAGACTATAAAAGCTAAACTTATCCAACTATAAAATCTGATTCTTAATTTAGAGTTTAGATAGCTGTAGTGAATTTCCAGAACYTAGAGATGCTTCACACTGGCTGAGATACTGCTAGGTTCTGAACTCCAAAGACAGATCAGCTCCTTTTAGCCATTTTTAATAACATTAAAATGCTGGTGCTATTCATGATGAAGATATAGCTTCTATGTGCCATCTACTCTTCCACTTTCAAGTACATGTGGGTGGATTTCAAGCAGGAGTCTCTGCATTGTGTCCTGCCAGTCTGAATGAAGGACTTACATAATCCTTAAAATGTGATTTAGCAAATAACATCAGCCTTCCAGCCAGCAATATGCTACTTAAAGCTCCCTCTTCTGGAAGCCAGTTCTTTTTGTCCTGTGTGAAAACTCAGTAAAATTCTCAGGCCCCTTCTTCTTTTATGAAGCTTTCAAAACACAATTTCAGGACAGGATGTTTTCTTTTATTGCACCGTGGGAGATTTTTCTGCATTCACCCTGTAACTTTAGGATTTCTTTGTTGCTTATCACTTTATATCCCCAAATTGAAGGAGTTATGACTAGTCAGGCAGTCGAGGATGGATTTGCTGTGTGTCTATCATCAGCCACATTTCCTCTAGGTTGAATCTGCTTTGCATTGTCAACTTCTGCTGCAATTTGTGAGCCAAACACACATAGTTCTCAAGTAATTTATGATTTTGGATTTTTTTTTGTGTGTCTTTTTTTCCTGTGGTGGGATTTGCATCCAAGTCTTTTCATTTATCAGTCAGCAGAGGAGCTGATGCCCATTCAGGACGGACAGTGTGTCCTTACAATGTTTAAAATAAACAATAAAACAGAAACTTTGAGCATTTTCAAGCTGTATCTTTAACAGGAAAAACACTTTTTTACCTAGTAAATTTACAAGTGCAGCATCCTGTTGCTTGTTTTGTATTGCATAAAGGCACCGGTCCTGCAAGGAGTTTTGCACTGCAGATAATGCTGTGGTCTGGACTACTGCTGGCAACACTACTCACCATGTGGGGAATAAAAGAAACTAGTTTCCTAAAGATGCATTTTTTCCCCATTGATCCATTATCCATGATTTCCCTCCATGGTCCGGTTCAGGTTCAGGACCCTTGGCCAGTTTCATCTTTTCATCTGCTGAATCTCTCCAGAATCATCTTGTGCAAGTTATCTAGCCAACTGATTTTGATAATTTCCAGCCAGAGTCCTTGAGAATCTTTACACAGGAGACTGTAATTTCCCGTCTCACACAGGGACTTATAAGTATCCCAGTAGTGGGACCTGTTTGGTGAGATGATTTTGTGCCATCTGTCTTGATGTGATCATTAGTCTAGGACTGTACAGGCATTTGATTGACTGTGTCTCATTTGGTTATAGTAAAAAAAAAAATTGCAGTAAAATACCTGAAAATACTAAAATATCTGAATAATAGGAAAATAAGTATTGACTGCACCGCRAAACTGAAAGTGTGTGCAGAGCAAACATTTTAAGAGAAATCAAAATAAAATCTATTTTTTTACTAACAGCAAGGAATCTGTGAACAATTTCCTGCAGAAACAGATGATTTTCAGTGCATACTAGATATCTCCATGAATTTCAAAACTGGRCATTCCCAATGAAATATTAATTCTTTGACTGGACCTTGAGTGCAGCAGCAAGCCGCAGTGAGCCAAGTAAGTCCCCCTAGGGGCTTTTTTCACCTTGCCAGTCCTTATCTCAACCCAGAGATGAGGCCATCAGTCTGTGCCCCATGACACCACAGTGGTGCTGAGCTCCATCCCTGCCATGGCCCAGTCCCTGCCCAGCCATGGGCCTGACTTTGTCCCATGGGTCCCATTCATTCCTGCATCAGCCATCCCAGTTCCTAGACAGGGGATGCAGCAGCCGTGCTCCCTTGTGGGGCCGTGGGACAGCCCTACCACTACCAGGAGCCCCTCAACCCTGTGGAGATACCAGCTCCTGCAGCATCCTCATGGCCTTCAAGCAGGATCCAGGCAGAACAAGCACAGAAGTACCCTAACCTTACGCTTACTTACATTATCAGAAGCTTACTTTTGAACTTATGTACTACTTTGATATTAGGGGAATGATCACTCAGTGAATCAGTGTAGTGAATGATCACTTTGACACAGGAAGATCACTCAGGGGAAAACACAACAAGCCCCCCCACAATCTTTCAGAGTCCCTTATAAAAGGTCATGTAGGTGCAATTTGAACTTTGCCTGTTCCYTGATCTTCTCTTAAGATTTTTTACAGCTAATGGGTGTCAGCATTGCTTAAGGAAGAGTGAACTTATTTGTTTTGTCCTTATATGGGAAAGTAAAGTTTTCAGGACTTAATTTTAATAGTCTTAAAAGTCTGTTGAAAAGGGGATATATGAGACATTTAGGAAATATGCATAAACGAAATAAAGTGTCATAAACGTTCAGGGAATTGTTTGACTTGGTGCTTGTAAAGCAAATTGTGCTTTCTAGAAAACTTTGTATTCTTAGAAAACATATTTTACTTAATTTTCATCTATTAAGCATAAAGACACATTCAGCAGCTTTTCAGTTGCCTTTGAATCTTGGTTGAACTTTAAGCCTCATATTATGCTGTGAACAGTAGTCGTTGTTATTAAATTGTTATTAAATCCAGTTTAGTTGCTTGATGAGCAACCATTTGATCAAGTTCAGTATTGTGACGGTMTCTCCTTGGGCATGAAGGTTTATGGGCAAAATCAGGGCAGAGACTGCTCCAAAGCAAGTTCTGCTGTGAGGAGCGCACATGAGGGGAGGTTAAAACGGTCTTGGCCAAGCTCGTGCAGAGGCCGTGCTTGCTTGCACAGCCCTGTTCTTGCTCCGGTGGCCCGTGCGGTGGTCGGGAGCGGGGCTTTGCTGCCTGCCCGTAGGCATGCGGTGCCTCAGGTGGCTCTGACCTCCATGGTGTCTCTGGTTGCTTTGGCAGGAGGGAGCCTGCTGACCCGRCGCCATGGAGGACTGCCTGCACACCTCCTCGGAAAACCTGTCGAAGCTGGTGAGCTGGGCCCACAGCCATGGCACCATCTGCAGCCTCATCCCCAACCTGAAGCACCTGCTCTCGGAGGGCGCGCACGGCAACCTGACGGCCATGTGGGGCTGCAGCGCCGGCCATGCCTACCACTGGCCCCTGGCGGCCACGTGCCGGGCCGGCTCCCAGGAGCGCGTCTGCTTCCAGGACAGCCGCAGCTTCAACTCGGACAGCCCCAGCATCATCGGCGTGCCCTCGGAGGCGCAGGCCAGCCCGCTGGAGCGCTACCCAGGGCGGCCGGGCAAGGCCAAGCTGGACTGCACACGCACGCGTGACTCCTGCGACTTCTCCTACTGCAGCGAACCCTCAGAGCTGGGYGAGGCCGTGGAGGAGTACGAGGACGAGGCCACTCTCTTCGACATGGTCTGCGAGTCCTCGGTCACCGACGAGGACAGCGACTTCGAGCCGCACCCGCAGCGGGCGCCGAGCATGGCGCGCAAGCGGCCGCCCGCCCCGCTGTGCCCCACCG
Organism: Nothoprocta perdicaria; assembly: GCF_003342845.1. NCBI lineage: Eukaryota > Metazoa > Chordata > Aves > Tinamiformes > Tinamidae > Nothoprocta > Nothoprocta perdicaria. The sequence goes on along the minus strand of NW_020455495.1, from coordinate 670,964 downwards.
CGCCGGCCCTGGYGACCGACGAGGGCGGCGGCGAGGTCATCGTCAAGAAGATAAAGCAGGAGCTGCCCGAGGACTACTACATCGTGGCCAACGCCGAGCTGACGGGCGGCGTGGACGGGCCGGCCCTCTCGCTCAYGCACATGTCCAAGCCCAAGCCCCAGCCTCACTCCAGCACCTCCTACCCCTGCGCGGCCAAGCCCGCCCCGCTGGGCGCCCCGGTGCCGGGCGCCGACCTGGAGGCGCCGGGCGCCGCCNNNNCCGTGCTGCCGCGGCCGCCCGCGCAGAAGCCGCCGCGCGGTGCCGTGGCGTCCCCGGCGCGGGGCGCCGGCCCGCAGGCGCCTGTGAGCAGCTCCAACACCGCCGGGAAGCCYATCAGCATCCCGCTGTCCGCTCTGCAGCTGCCCGGGCAGGAGGAGCCCCCCGGCGCCGAGGACGCGGCGCCGCCAGCGCCTAATGYGGCGCCGGGCTGCGAGGCGGCCGCCCCCTCGCCGTCGCTGAGCACCGAGCCCGAGGTCAGCTCCAGCCAGCAGCAGCCCCACGCCACGCTCGCCGTGCCCGCCGAGGCGCCGGCCGTGCCGGCCGTGCCAGGTACGGCCATCCCCGTGAGCCGCCAGGCTCAGCCCGCTGCGCCCCTTCACTGAGGGCTGCAGGAAGACATCATCTCACCAAAGAGTAGCTAGGGACCTCCCTTCCCCTCCCGCTCCAAAGATTAGGATTTGTGAGAGCTCAGGTGAAGAGCACCTGGCAAGACTAAGCATTGCCGTTGTCATTACGAGAGCCCGTGTGTGAGGCGAGCTTTTGGGTGCCRGGATTTGGGAAAGCATGCGACCTCCGTTCACTGCCTGTGAGGGGTGTAGGGACCACAGAGTCCCGTGGGGGTGTTAGTTCGATAGGTGGGGAGAAGTAGTCTTAGCTAGAGCAGCCCTGAGTCATGGGGATTGACACTGGGTGTTCTCATTCATTTGGGCTGTCAGAAAAGTGATGTTGGGAACGTTGAAGAAAGGCTCCCTGGGGAGAAGTATTAAGTCTTCATTGCACAGCATCCCTGAGCCATAAATCAGAGCAGCCTGGAGGGAATATAGAAAGACAACTGTAACTCTGAAGTTTGAGGACACTAGAGTTTAACCCAAGATAAAGACTTCTTGTGTCCTTGGAGCAAATTCTCATATAAAGTGCCCATCATTTTTTTTTTTCCTATGTGTGTGTTGGCAACATTATTAAAAGAAGAATATCTTRAAACAGCGTATTTCTGTTGAAGGACTCTCCTATGCCAGTCCTTCTCCAGGAAAGYTCAACGCTGGCCGTAATCCTTGTGAGTGGAAACTGGCTTCTCCAGTAGACTTGCGGGCTCTCCATGGTCTCTGCTGCAGACAGGACTGGCTTTGCTCTCCTCAGCCTGCCCTGCCATCATCCCAGGCACAAGGGCTGACAGGGAGTCTCCAGGCAGGCAGAGCAGAGCCAAAGGGTGGAGGAAAATACATTTGGCTATCAGCAGTCCCTGCGTTAGCCACTGCAGACCGAGATGAACAGAGATTTAACAACCTGGCTGGCAGTCCTGGTGCCTTGAAGCCTGGCCAGACATTTTTAAATCTAGTGAAGCTATTAATCAAAAAGAACTTTCAGATCTTGTTGACAGAGAGAATGCTAAGCATAATAAGCAATTTTACTAGGTAAAATCCTGCAAAGCATCAGAAATTAGAGAAGATGGCCTTTGTCTTACTTGCAGCCAAGCAAATTGCTCTTTCGGAGTCCTGTTTGGCTGCATCTTTGACACGATACTTCATGGTAGCTCTGTTAACATCCTCCAAGGTAAGGTTATTCCTGCCTAGAGGTAAGCCTCTCCAGAGTGGGCACAGAGGCACACTTTCACATACATACAGTTTTCAGATCAGAGCTGGTCTGCATCCAGTGACTCATCATGAGGACAAAGTGAGTTTGCACCTGCCTGAAACTCACTGGATAAACCAACCCTAAAAACCTCCCAGCACTTCTTGCAAAGACAGTAATATTATCTTGTTGTACTGCCCAAATAGTGGTTCAGTCGATTAAGCTTTCAATTCTTAAATTTATTGGGTTGCTCTAAATGTTATGTATTTCCTCTTTTCATCCTGGGATAGTGTTGTAATAAGCTATTATGTACTATTGTCAGAGGTAGCTGCATTTCAGCAAGGGTAAAATGTTCACCTAATAATTGATACTCGTGTCAGTGAAGTCTTCAATTTCAGCAGATCCAGTTCATTTTGGAAAAAGTGTTGGCATTGATTATGATTTGATCCCCAGAAAAGTTCCCAATGGCAAGTTAAGGTATTAAAATAAATGGTTCTGCATAGCGGATTCTTGCAGGTCTGACTGAAGACTAGGTTGTCTCTTAACAAGAAGTGATTTACTGGGGGCAGTGTGCGATACATAGAATCTGAGCAATTCTGAACTACAGCAGGAGGTTTATTCTGTATGGAAATGTTTCTGTTCTGAACACACTTAAACAAGGGTAAATATAATTCTTACTTAAGAAACGGCAGGAAATATGGGAGCCTAAGCCTTTTGTTACTTTTTAGACTCAGTAAAAGTGCATTATGCTTAACAAACGAACAAAAAATGCAGTTGAAAATGACCAGGGAATTTAAATTCTGCCTGATTCCTACAGTGTTGCCTAGCTCTAAAATAAGATGTGAAGTTTTGCTTCTGGTTTCGTTCCTAAAATTGTTTATATTTTTTTGGTCTTTTCAGGACCACGGCCATAGGTGGTAAGTTGTGRTGAAAGAGCATAATCAAACCTGTAGAGAACTATTACCTTGAGTTTTAAGTCACATGTCCTTGCATGTATTTGTCTGATACAACTGATATTTATTGTGCATAGTAATCTATTAGGTCTTGAAAATTTGAGTCAGCTCCTCTAAGAAATGAAAAATAATTATATATGWTAGCTTAGACTAATTTAAGCCATATTAAAAGTTTTAATCTAGTTTCTATTTCAGACATTTTCTTAATCTCTCTTTTATTAAAATGTTGTGGCAAATGAATGTGTAAGCAGGGAGACATATCTGAGGGGGAAGATTTCTGTAGTGGTGGTGAACAGATCGTTTATGCATCTTTTATATGCCAAATAGCCTCTAGTGTATTTTCCTTTCGGGTAGTACTTGATCTATTTTTTTTTAAGCCCAGAAACAACTAAGGATGTAGTTAGCTCACATCATCAAAGACAGAAAGTGACTAAGAAACAGAGGGCTTTAGGCACCAGTAGATATTGCCTAGAGRAGTAAGTGTCACTTCAGTGTACGAAGAATGGGATTTACTGCGGAGGAAAGCAAGTTTTGTTCCTTCAGGGAAGTAAGTGTCACTTTTTAGGCRGAATTGCTGAGGAACTCTCGTCTTTCTACTGAAGACTGAGAGTGAACATGTGTTTTGAGTTAACAAGAGAGTGCAGCAGCATGTGTCTTTGGTTGAACATATGCTAAACCATCACTGTAAATACAAGAGCAAAGACAACCATGAGGTTACACTAGAAAGACTGCAAATATGTACAAATTCTGCAAGATCAAAGAACAGTTGATATGGACACAAAAGAAAAATTTCTYATTACTAAATGAGACTAAAGTATGTCAATTCTGTCAGAAACCCATCAAATCACACTCTGCAGGTGCCCTCACAGTGTCAGCATTGAAATCCATAGCTGATTTTGCCATGGTGCTTATCAATGTTTTACATGCTTTCCACAGAGCTTGGAAARGAAACAGATTATCCTTGAACACCTTTGCTTTCTCAGTTAGTGCCTCAGTTAGCAATGCCCTTTTGGCCAAGAAGGCCATGGGTATCCTGGCCTGCATTAGGAGTTGCCAGCAAATCATGGGGCTGTTCAGCGTAGGGAAGAGAAGACTGAGATCTTATCAGTGTGCACAAATATTTTGATGGAGGGTATCAAAGAGGATGGGACCAGACTCTCTTCAGTGGTGTCCAGTGAGAGGACAAGAGACAACAACCACAAAATGAAATACAGGAAATTCCACCTGAATTTGAGAAAAAAAAAATCTTGACTGTGAGGATGAACCCTGGAACAGGTTTCCCAGAGAGGCCATGGAGTCTCTATCCTTGGAGGTGCTCAAAACCTGTCTGGACACGATCCTGTGCAAGGTGCTTTAGGTATCTCTGCTTGAGCAGGAGAGTTRGACTAGGTGATCTCCAGAGGTCCCTTCCAACCTTGTTCATTCTGTGATTCYGTTTCATCATGTCCCTCTGCCAAGGTTATCAAACCCTGTCCAGGTGTTAGATGCGTGCAGTGATGGATGGTGCCGTGGCCTGCGCCGGGCACAGTACTTAACCTTCCTAGCTCTGAAGGATTTATGATGTTTCAGCTCCAAGTCCCTCCCCATTCTTTTTTTTTTTCTTTTTGGTGTGTTAAGACCCCAGATCAATAGGTAACATCCTGATGCCTTGGTGAAAACCTGGTGTGCTCTCATCAGTGAGATGAGCGGTAGCAGGAATTGCAGCATTTCATGATCAGGGCATATCTAAGGTRGACATGGTGACTGTCTTGCTGTGCTCTCAGGGCTTTTGGGACTGGCAGTTCCAGCTGTTTGTATAATGTTGACTTCCCATCTCCTTTCCTCTATCTGAGATGGTCATTTTAAAGTATGATACATCTGGGGGTTATTTTATGTCAGTGTAGAGCATTTAAATGGAATGTTTATATGTATTTCTCAACTGTCAAAAGAACCAGGACCTTTTTTGTGCTCTCTCTCTCATATGTAGGTATAAGTCAAATGGGAGTTGAAATCCTTGTATGATCACAAGACTCAGGGATGTGAAGCTTTCATATGAGCATCAAAATATTATGAAATGGAGAAAAAATCCCACAAACCTCGTGAATTTCCATTACATTTAAGTTTAGCTTATACTCTTAAATCACTGTAAGCAAAAAAATAAGTGCCAGATATAGCATACTACGAAGAAGTGAAAGAAAAAAAAAGGCCATTCTTAAAGGTATATAAAGCAAAAGCCACATGTATGGAAGGACTAAATTAATACCTGTTGTAATTCTTCCAAGTCCAGTGGAATTGTGCCMAGGATGAAAGTAACACAAAGCAAAAAAATCTTGTCAAAGAAAATTACAAGACTTTATTTAAGATCTCCAAGAACACTAAAAGGGTTCCTAATAGATCTTTGTATTCATAATTTACATACCAGGATTGATGACTTTTGATTAGTGTAACTCTTCAAGCCAGCCTCAAGGGACGTGTTGCTGAATGTGGTCAAATGAACGATTAAACCGTTTCAGGAGTGAGACAGTCTCTCAGCGTTAGAATAAAGAGTTTGGAGTCCGTCGGTAAATCCTGAGGTCCCTAATTGATTTCTGTTTCAGCTCCAGTAGCTGAACTAAAGAAGATAAGTGCTGAGCTACATAATTACAAAATAATATAGCACCTTTTCCTAAGTTGCAAGAGTCTGGCTTATTTAGAAGCAGAAAATTAGATCGTTATAGCCTGAATCATCAGAGAAAGGAAGCTAGTGAGTTGATTAACCACCTCCTGCACTGCCATTGCCTTCTGATCTTGTAGTATGGGCTTGCYTGGACACTCATGCTTTTAATTATCTGTTCTCAGATAATCATTATCTGGGTCCAGAGCGTGATACACACATTTTAGAATTTGAAATTGCAAAACTAATGCTTTAATATGGCAGCATGTTTTATGAAGCAGTTCCTAAGGAAGTATTTATTAAGTTACCAACTCTTGAAGAAAACTCTGAAATGAAGACTCAGCAAGTATTGTAACATCTTTAGATGCCTACTGTACCTGAGAAATGTATTTATTTATTGAACCTGAAGTTTTTGATCAGAGATTGATTTTTTGTGTGGTCTTTACAGCTGTCCTGTTAGAGTGTGAAGCTGTTTTCATCTTACAATTTATGAGTCTCTAGGGAAGAAAAGAGAACAGGGATGAGATTGGACTCTTCAGAGGAGATGCAATACAGCAGCTGAGGGYAGTGCTTGAGGGGCTCAAACACTTTTGCACTTCTCATGAGTGTGTGTCTGCTGAGACAGGAAGGGAACACAGGACCCTTGAGGTCTKGATGCTTTCTGCAGGTGTCTCTGAGTCTGGGATGAGGTGGATAGTAAGTATGGCAACTGAAGAAATATTTCATGTATATATAAAATATACGCTTTTAATAGCAGCAGCAAACTTTGGGGTAAAATATTTTCACCTGTCTTCATGATGGGAACATGCAATTTTGACATATACTGTTCCACAAAATTAGCACACATAAACTTTCAGTTCTGTTTTCATAGAATCATAGAGTGGTTGAGGTTGGAAGGGACCCCTAGAGATCATCTAGTCCAACCCCCTGCTCCAGCAGGGACACCCAGAGCAGGGTGCACAGGGCGGCATCCAGGCGGATTGGGAAGATCTCCAGAGCAGGAGACTCCACAGCCTCCCTGGGCAGCCTGTGCCAGGGCTCTGGCACCCTCATAGGAAAGAAGTTCCTCCTCACCTGGAGATGGAACTCCCCCATTACCCCTTGTCCTGTCACTGGCCACCATCAAGAAGAGTTTGGCCCCTTCCTCCCTACAATTCTCACCTCAGATACTTATACATATTGATCAGATCTCCTCTCAGCCACTCCACCCAGCTTGGGATCATCTGCAGACTTGCTCAGGGTGACTCTGTGCCCGTGCCCAAGTCATTGATGAAGTAGTGATTCTGAACACAGAAAATCTTGTTTGAATTTTTTCCAGTGCTTACAAAGGAAAGCAGGAGAATGGTGACAGATATTTTATCATGACAGAGCAGTCTTGCTAGAAGATCCTGGAAGCACTCAAATATGCTTAAATCTAACTTTTTTTCCTCCCAATAAAGTATACTTAAGTAAAGCATATATTTAGTCTAATTGCTGAAAGTGTTAAACTAGACTATTAAATTGAAGCCTCAGGAGTGAAACTGAGTGACCTTTTCTTCTTCASTGATTCTTTCTTGTTGGAGCACTTCACAAAATGTTTGCACAAAAGCTTCTCCTGATGCTAGTTATTCTGCCTAGCTTGAAAGGGACCAGTGGGCCCTGCGGGAAATATGGGCTGAGTTGGTTTTTTCTCTCTTAAGTGAAACTGGCGGCACTTGTCTGGAGCCAAGTGAGGGTGCCTTGCAAAAGGGCCAGCTGCTGCTAATGATAAAAACATTAGGYAGATGCAGCAATTCCCAGGTCCAGGCTCCTGCTGAATCCTACCCCTGGTAGGAGCCAGGAGTGGGAAACTGACACTTCCCACATTGCATGTCCTGTACAAAACGCTGCTGCTGCAGAACTGGTTGAGTTTGTGCGCAGCATCCGTGCTTACCCTCATGCTCACACCAAAGTATCTACAGCTCCTTGCTGCTGTGGAAAAGAAATGAGCATCTTATCCAGGAGGGTGCAAGCTCCATACTTGGGTCTGCCAAGGACCAAGGCGCCTTCTAGAGAAATGTCAGACATTTTAAAAGATTAAGGCCAGTCACAAAACTGGGCGCTGAGTTACAGACCTCAAAAGGAGCATTTCAGCCCCAGCGTCTTAGTGCTTTTTTTTCTCTCTGAGAGATCTTAGGCAAATCTAGAGACACTTAACAATACATATAGGTACTACACCATGAAGTTATAACCTGCATGGCCAAACCCCTTGCCCTCTCCCCATCCCTTCTCACTGATGTCTGGTTACTTTATCTTAGGTCACAAGGTGGACTCTTCAAGTGCATTTATGGCATCTTCTTTGGTGTGTTAGCTACACAGCCTTAAACTGCCATTTCCTTGCGTTGTTTTTAGGGATTTTTTCTCAGTGCATTGTGCTGGCAGAGTGCATTTTTAATGTGAAATGGGAATCCGGCATTTATTTAAAACAGTGAGTCAAAAGTAGTAATTTCAGGGTGCAGACAAATGCCATTCGGTTAGCACTATGTTTAGAAGAGGAGTCTCCCCTGCAAAGCTGACACTTTTTTGTTGAGGTTAGGGATACTGTTGAACACCCAAATTCATCTGAGAGCTATAGAGCTGTTACAGGGGAATGAGCTACAGTTACACCAGATTTCCCTAGTATTACATGGGATTGCCACAGCACAAGACATTAGCTTTGAAAATGAATCTTAAAGCATTTGAGGTGTTTTTCTAGTGAGCATCTCCAAAACATCGTGTTTCGGACTCTCCTAAAAGTAAAGAAAAATGATGTTTTGTTGTTTTCATCTGTGTTTGTTGAATTGCTTGAATTACGCAGGTGATTCAGACGCAGTATATGAAGTCCACCTATTGATTGCAGTTTTCCAGTGAGGCAGGTCTAGCCTGTATCTTGGGCTACATACAGAAATTGGCATGTCACCACCCATTAGCTTTATTGCTTTCTGTGAGGTGGTAATGAGTTTTAAGCTTGATGGTTACACACTTGATGAGTGTTTATTTACCTAATTTTCTGCAGTGAGTCATAAGTTCACTTAAAAATGCTTTTGTGCCACCTATCTTTGTGTAGAAGTGAGATTAATAATATTCATCCCTGTATTTCTGCACAAGCTACAGAGAGGACCATTTATGTTTAATRTAAATATCTTTAACATAGGGAATCAAACTGGGTAATAGACACTGTACGTACAGAATGCTGTCCTAGGTGTGCAGCGTTTATTGTGCTTTCAGTTAGTTTACTCTGGTGACATTTCCAAATCCTAGGACAGCATAGGGCTGGTAGAGCACAACACGTGGTTTAAGCCACCGTGCCCAATATCTAATATCATTTATGTATCTGGAAACTCATCACTAACTTTGTTTAACTCTTTCCAGAAGGAAGAGTGCTTTTTATCCCTGTGTGAAGTTTTATTCTTCCTGGAATTGTGTTAGTATTTCCATTGGCTTCATGATGCTCTGGTTTGCTCATTTGATGTATGAACTGCGTTGGTCATCAGCATCCCAATGTTTAAATTGCCTTGAATGTTTTCCAAGTGTTGTTCTGTTTGGAAAGGCTTACCTGCATCCAGGTGTAATGCTGTTGTTGAGTGCACAGGTCGGACGCAGGGTCACAGGCCTTGAATCAGAACAAAAGCACCTTTAGAGCATCTTTTAGAAGTAGTTTGGATTGCCATCTATTCAGTCCTCTTAATGATTTTAAGTTCTAAATCCTCACTGCTCTTAATGGTTTTATGTGCATGTTTTCCCTGTGGAATATGCTGTGAACCTACTATTATGTATTTGCCTTACATTGCAATATATCATATTATAGAATATATATAAGCGATACATTCGCTTCCATGGGAAAACATGGTGAATGATAAGGCACAGACGTAATGACTGATGAGAGCTGATCTTAACCCCCTGGGTGACACATCCTCCTCAGCAGAGCCATCCTTCTTCTGGRGGCAGAAAAGCAGCATTTCCAGGGGGCACCTCCCTTCAAGGGGACTTTGTGAGACATTAAAGAGCAAAGGCCAAGGCTCCATCCAGCTCTGGAGCATTTGAGTTCCAGGCTCAGAACCCCACTCCTCCTGCAGAACCCCCCTCACAACTTCTACACAGCTCAAAGCTGCCTTGGGCTGTAGACTGAGGGCTTTGTATTATATGCTTAATTATAGGTAGGTCACTAAATGCMTTGGCTGCATTTTTAGTGGTTTGCTTCATTCTGCTGCTTATTTTCAGCCCTCCCCTAGCTGCTGCTTTGGTGCTGTGGCTGGTGAGGGTGGCTGTAGGAATAACCCAGGGAAGCCTAGGTGATGCTCACAGAAATTGATTTCATTCCACCCACTACTTGGAGCACTCTTCTTCTGAATGTTTAAGTCTCCATCCTTCAGACGTGAGACTGAACCATGTTAGAGGGATATTTCTGTCGTTTCTTCTCAAGAAATGTATATATGGCACTCATCCTGCTAATTGTTTGGGGTTTGCCCTCTGTGCTGACTACACCTCCAAGAAACAAGTTAAGAGACAAGAAAGTTATTCTGCATTTTTTTTTCCTGTATAGTTCGCTTTTTGCTCAYTGATTACTATGTATTGTATCTGTCTATAAAAAGGGACAACTTCTTTCCTCTTCCCTGGTTTCAGATAGATAGTCCTCAGAAACTTTACAGTCTAACAAACAAGCTGTGTTATTTAACATCCAATTGCAAAGTTGTTACATACATCTTATTCTTACCTAACAAAATAGCCATAAATGTATACGTCTGTAATTAAATCCGTAAAACTTTTGCCCATGTCACCTCTTGCAAGCATTATGTGATGCCATTTTTAGTGTACATTCATTCAGTAGCTGGAGAGCTGATTGCTCATATACTTTTCAGAAGAATAAATTATTTTTATGGAAATAACAATGCAAACAAGATAAGAAAAAACTGACAATATAATAGTAGGAGAGAGGTAATAACAGTATTTTGAGCAGTAGACAGGCATGTGCTTTGTACGTGTGTGCATAGCTAGAAGTTTGGAACTCCTCAATCTATTTCAAGAGATTTAATTCAAATAGAGATGCAAAATGCAACTGAATTTTATTAGACTATAATACAGTAAGTCTGAGCGTGTATTCAAGGACAAAAACTACAGGTTGTTCCATGAGCAGCAGACAAATGTAGCCTGGTTTTTGACAAATGCACTCTCCTTATCTCTTAACCACCCTTTCAGTGGAGAATTTCCAGCTCTTCCCATGTCTTTTGGGACTCCTACCCTGGCAAATGTACCCTGGGAGTGCAGTGGCTGGTGTGGAACAGAGTCTTGGCCGATGAAGGCCGCATGCAGCTCCAAGCAGAGCAACCAGAGCCTCRGGTCCATGGTCTTCCCTTCAGCTGGGATGTATCCACAGCTCTCTTCTCTGCTTATTCTCCATCAGACTGGTAGGAACGTTGAACTTCTTCCCCTTCCAAATATGACAAGAGTTGTTTTTGCAAAGGTTTAAGCGAAGTTCAATGCATTGGGTATTTTTTTTTTTTTTTTTTTGGAGTGTGTGGAGAGATACAAATTGTGAGCACAAGCTCAAGACAGAAATAAGACTGAAAAATACACCTTAGAAACGGTTCAGCTTTTAAGTTTAACACTTCATTCTTTCTTGAAAAACTTGTAAAAAGATGGTTCTTCAGTTTTGCCCTCTGACCAAGGGAGGATGAAAGAAATATGTGCGTTTAAAATGTGCATAGCTCGCTTCACTCATACTGGAGAACATCTGGTGCAAGCAGAACTGACAGAAACTGCAGAAAAACAAACTAGTCCAGTTTGGCAAAATTGCCAAGAGTTTCAGAAATTCGTTTTTGGTTGCAGGCTGTGCAAAAAGTCAGCCTGAGTTTTGTGAAATGAAAGGTGGTGGTGGGAGAACAGGTACCAAGGTGCAGATGTCCAGGGAGCAGGTGCTGTGTTATCAAGAGTCAAAGGCAATAGCTGCCTACACCTCTTCCCTATTGCACCTGCAGGAGGTAACTCGGGTGGAACACGAAAAGGTGCCTTTTGATTCATTACCAATAGCAGTGCAAGAAAACGGAGAGCAGCGTCTGCGGTCCCTAATAAGCAATATATCTCCCAAACACTGTCAGCCTTTGTGGAAAGCTCCRCAGCATGATTTATTACATTAATTACAGTCAGGAGGGGCTCGTGTTCCTGAGCCTGAAACTGCAATCACATTCTAAACTTGATTTAGGAATACATTTTGGCCAGGACTAAAGTGCAGCCTATTATGATTAATGTAATAAAATATTTATTACATACTCCTTTTTTTTTTTTTTTTTTTTTTTTTTTTTTAATAATTCTCTGCTTGGCAACCCAGTCAGATTGCTTCATTCCACAACAGTGATACACATTTCAGTTAATGAAGATACTCCTCATTTTTTTTATCTTTCTCATTAGTGTTGTTTTTATTTTTACGTTTTTACATCCCCTTGTTCTGATTTTCCCATTTTGCCTCTTTCTCTGTATTCCCAACCCATATTTCCCAGGCAGACACTACAGCTTCACTTGTTCCTCTGGGACCTTTGGCATTGCGTTCTCCACTGTGCTCATTAACATTAGATATCTAAGCTCCCAAGTGCAATGAGTTTAAAACCACTAATCAAGAATGTGATACGCTTGGGTGACATGAGATGGTCTGTAAGGAGAAGATTAACCTATAAGTGGATATATATGTATTTGTGTCCTGTTTCCCCTTCACCTTCTACAGCATTTACAACTGCAGGCAGATGCTAGGAGGTTTATACAACACATTATTCAGCTGGTTTGGCCCATACCAGCTCAGGGGAGGTGTCTTTATTCAGTACTCACTATGTCTTACTGTGACCTTACTCAGTGGAAGGGTGTTATTAGAGTGATTGCACAAATAGGCCTGGAGAAAGGGTTCTCTTTCTCACATTATTTCTAGTACAAAAATTAATCTTAGAAAGACACAATTTGYGCCAAAGATTACCAGCGTGAGCATCAGTGTAAGGCTGAGGACAGGCTCTGTAATGAGCAGAAACAAGTCCAGTTAGAGGTGGCTGTAGCACAGAATTCCACTGGACCAGATTTTCTAAAATGTCATATGAATTGCTGCCTGTGCCTTGGTGCTAGTGAACCTACTCATTAGATTGATAGCTGAGCAATTCTCATTTGCAGGATYTATTACACACCTAAGTCAGGCTTTATAGTATGAGCATTTAAAGGTRAAAACTCTATGGAAAATGTAGTGTCTGTTTTTTCTCATAAGAAATGTTTTTTAGCATGAGAATTTATATTTTTCCATAGCTCTTGATTATTTTTTAAATAATGAATTCAATTCAACAAAGGACCATTTTCTCTGAGAAACATTTTTTTTTTATCTTGTCATATTGAATTACTGCCTCTTGTTTTTTTTCATAGCAAGCTTTGATTCTAGTCATCTTACCCACATGCATGTTACTTAGTCATGCCATATAAACATGTAAGGACTTCAGTCCAGTTYGTTTCTACATTTTTATAACTATCCTGAAAGCACTTACTATGTGCTTTGTTGAACTCATTTGAGAGAAAATAYAGGCATTCTGCTGAAAATCTGTGTGCAAAAATTTCCCTGCTACCAAGAAAGTAAAGTCTTCTTGGAAATGAATTCTTCATTTCTGCAGTGCATCATCCAACTTCCAGGTCTTGGGGTAAATTAGACAAACTAATTCCTTCTGCTATGGATCATGCAGTAAATAACAGGCTTTTATGTAGGGAACATTATATTATGGTTCTAAAGACATCCTGTAAAAAAAAAAAAAAAAAAAGAAATATATTTTCCACAGTTAAATATTTCACATGAAGAAAGAAAAATGAAGGGAAATGGCTTGCATTTTTAAATTGAAATCAGCATTTTGAATAACTGTGAAATTAGCCATTAACTGCAGTTTCATTCGAAAACTATTAAAAGATTGTACTACTGAATACAAACATACATGCTTAATAAACAGCATACTGCATGCTGTTTGGTTGGTATTTATTCATATTTGCTTAGTGCTGTTGGTAACATTTGCCACTTAGCACCTCCAGCAGCACCCAGATTCTACCAGTCTGCCTGAAACTCTTAACTTATGATGTGAAAGACGAGGAATCATATGGTAAAAGTGAAGTTTTTAAAGCTAATGTGGTCTTTTTTTAGAAAAGAAATGGGTTTCACATTTTTGGAAAAGTTTTCTAATGTTTTATGTTTGTGGTCTAGAAAACAACAAGCATGGCTTATATATCCTGCTCATCCCCAAAAAATTGTTTTCCTGGATCTTGGTCAGCTAKTCAAGATTTTTATTTTTATTTTTATTAAAGCATGTGATAGCTAAAATGTAAATATCTGAGGGATCAAATTGGACATGTAAACTTGCATCTAAACCTAGTGCAGGTGATTAATTGAGTCCTGGGCAGCTGCAAAGGCGGGGCAGGCTCTAGTCCATCTTTGGATTACATTTTATCTTTGAACTTGGTTTTATCTCTGTTTGCAAAAGATCTTCTCTTTCTGCTGCTCTCGCCACTGTCCCCTGGGGAGCAGCTGAATTCTCCTGCCATGGAAGTAGTTAATGGTGTTGGGCAGTCCTGCTAGAGCTGGAGATACTTAAATATATTCTTGCCAAATAGAGGTTGGGAAATTAAATGGATCTTGGTAAACATAAACTGCACAGCAGCATTGTTGGGAATGCATCCTGTTTTAAGTGGTCATCAAGTTACACCAGAGCCACGTGGAGAAGATTCAGATCCAGAAGAGAGCAGGGAGCCAGATATTATCCCGTATCCCAGGAGCGTCACTGTAAGTCCTCCGTGGCTGAGGTGAAATATGAGGAACTATAGGCATGCAGGGCTCTTTCTTTTCCACCAGCCCTGCCAAAACCTAAACGAGATGTTGGGAAATGAAGATGACATAAAGAGCAAAATAAGATATTTTAAATTGTAAAGGTTTGTTTCCAGAATCTTTAGTTTGAAATAGCTAAAAAGTACAATKTTATAGTCAGGTAGGAAAGACGGGAAGTTAATTGAAGACCCTGGAGTCACTGCTGATTTACACTCTTGATTAACCATTGCTGATGTCTTCTTTGTAAAAGATGGATCCAGTCAACAGGAGGACTTCAGTTCTTAATCTCTTGTAGATCCTGACTTCAAATTTTCTAGGATTTGGGAATAATTCAGTGGCCTCCTTAAAAATTAAGGGGAATCATTATTGATTCTGCCTAAAGCCCAATTACTTTTTTGTCAAGAAGTCATGGAAAATGAGAACAAAYTGAACACAAGCACTGGGGACTGAGTGAACATCCATTTACATTCTGTACCATGCAAAAATGGTTGGTTGACTAAGTTGACTAAGGCTGGTTTTAGTAAACCTTATTTTTCATTTAAGTTTATAAATGTTGCCATGGTCATTTACTTGTTATCTGCATTATTTCTTTCTGTGTGGAAAACCAAATGCTTCTAGATTTTAGAATCATCAAACATTTCACTGATAATTTTGCTGGAGAATGTTAATTGAATAGGAACATATTTGCTACTTTTGTCCAGAAAATGCAACATCTTTTACTAAAAGCCTACAGACTTTTCCTGCTAATATCAGGTTTAGCAACAAGTTTAACAATGTTAAACTATACAGACTTTAATTTCACTGTAATGCAAAAGGAAATATTAATGCTTACACAGAATTTTATAGCAACATCAGATGCATAGAACATAAATTCAAGAAAAAATACAGGAGCAATTTCTTTTATGGTAGTAGCCACAGAGGTGCGAAGCTGTTAGTTGTCAAATGTAGTAAGAGCCACCGGGCAGTCATGGGACTTTTTCCTCTCTCCTGACAGTGACTCACTGAGCCTAAAGTTAAATAAATTTCATATGCAATGGCACATGAGCTGCAGTTTGTTTGACCTTAAGAATTTGTAATGTATTTGCTACTGCTAGCTATGAGATAATTACCTTAGAACCTACGTATTTTCCATTTAAGCTCTTCGCTGCTGTGGTGTTTGGGATTTGTCCAAGAAATTCAGCCCTTAGCCTGTGGAAAATACAGCATAAATATTCAAGAAGGGCTCAGCTCTCCCAGAGCAAAGTCTCCGTTAATGTCAGAGCGGCTCTGCTAAGGCTCAGGCACACTTGTGCCAAGGAGACCCCTTACTGTTACCTGTTATTTATTGTATTATATACCTGTCGTGAGAAGGGAGAATGAATTTCAGACAATTATTTCTGTGGCAGAGGAAAAAGCCAGCTGACAATCTTCCGAATTTTTGCATGCAGAAAGAGCATTGATGTGCTGGACCTGGCTTTGCCCATGCCCTGCACATTGTGCATGTGGTGGTACATAGAGCAAGGAATGTGGCCTTGGCCTCTGCACGTGCCACATCATGGCCCAGCCTTTCCCCACAGCGTGGCCCGCTGTGTGGTGCCCACCGTGCCGGGTGCTGGCTGGAGAACTTCGTTTCCCAGCACTTTTTCAGTAATTGCAGAGCTAACTTGCAAGGTGCTGATACTGGCACCACCAGGGCTGAGTTGCAGCTACAAGATGTGTGACGTCTTGTGTGCAGTTGATGTGTTTTTTTCTCACTTGAATGCAATGCTTTTGGGGCGCAGCAAGTCAGCTACAGACACACTTTAATAATCAGAGCAAAAATCAGGCAGGGAGGATTGTGGTGATAGATTAACATCCACCGAACTCATGTCACAGGTAAAATTATAATTCTTATATATCTGTCTGAAGTGAAAACTGTAAATAAGTACCTTTCTTTCTGCCCTACACAGTTACAGAGGGTTGTGTATCACCGTCAGTGAGCACTGATTATTTTGAGCGTGTGTGTATGCGAGTTGAAATAAAAGCAATCTGTTGTTGTGTGACTCAGTTGATAATGGTTAAGTTTTAGCTGCATTAAGGTGAGATTATGAGAAGATCAGAGTGGAGCTGTTGCTCTATGAGAAGGACCATTGGGGGGTTGTAGATTAGCCTGGGACACTCTGGTCCCACTGGGCTGYCTGTGTGATCCCTGTCAAGTCTCTTTTATCTTTGCCTGTGTTTAAACTGGGGAATTGAGGAACTCTTTCAAGATCCTGATCAGGAGTTTGCCCCAATGCCATAATAAGGGGGGGATTTATCAGATTTCCATTAGACAATCTRGTGTTCTTGGAAATAAAATTTTCCGTGGCACCAGGTACAGGTTACAGCTCCCCTGACAAGACGTGATATGGAAGGCAGGACCACAGGGGTTACAAAACAGATCAATTTAGTTTCTGCTTCTGTTTCTGCTCTTGGCCTGTAACAGAGCACCTACTCCAAAGGTTGTGCTTCTACAAGAGTAAAAAGTCAGTGATTAGTCATAATAAAAGGTTGCTTGGGTTGCATCTTGGTTGTGTTGGAGAATGTGATTGGCATCCACAGAACTCATATTACCTCTAGAACTGTCTCTGCCGAGATCTTGGTATTTGAAGATGGTGGSATGGCTGCTTTCAGCACTATGATTTCTCCTTGGTTAAATGTAGAAGTAGGGTTTTACTGATGTGAGAAGTTATGTCTCCTTCCTAAGCTTTCCTAGTCTGTAAAGAGCTGAGATGCACAATCTGCTTTTGCTGCAGACGAGCAGCATGCACAGGTGATGACAGCAGACCTGCTGGTATGTGGTAGCTCACTCCTCGGTGCTCTCCTGGCTCCGGTGGGTGTTATGGATCACTATGTTGCTCCCACGCTGTCAGATACCTACATAACTGCAGCCCTCTCACAGAGTAATTTCCTGGAGGATCAGGCTGGATTCTCAGTCCAAACTGACTCAACTGCTAGTGTGACTGGCAAGAAAGCCTGACCCATCATCTTTACCATTTCTCACTTGTATTGGGGAGAAGCAGAGCAGGGACAAGGAGAGCACAGTGTTGCTACGGGGCTGTGTTCTCTGCTTNATTCCCTTTGCAGATTAAGAAAAGATGCCGTAACATAAATGATTGACTGAGTATCACCGCCGTGTTGTGACAGGCTGTCTTCCAGGAAACGGTGATTGATGACATGTTTAAAACCAAGTCATTATATGTGCTGTTGATATAGAAGCCCTATTTAAAACGTGGGCTGTCAGTCACACTGCTGATTACTTACACAGCGCTATAATCACTGTGCTGACACAGGTACTGTAGTAAATGTTTGTTCTGAGCTTGAGGCGGCTTTCACTTGTTATTTCCAGCCTCCACCTAGCCGTAATAAAAGCTTCTATTTTATGCACTGCCAAAAGCAGGAGACCTCAGTGGCCTGACATGAGCTGGGCCTGGCTGTGGAAGCAGGGGGAAGTTCACCTGGTCTCATACACCTTTGTGGTGTGTTTGTGGGGTGGCAAATGAATGGCAGGTTTTACTGCGGCAACTTGCTTTTTTTACCTCTTCTGCTTATTAGGTGGAAAAGAGAAGAGGAAAGTTCCCTTAACAATTACACAAAACACTCAAATCATCAAAATTTTCATTCTTCTTATTCTGTTCATTGTTTTCTAAAGCCATTAAGGTTTGTCACATTCACAAGGACAGTTTTGCCCTGCGCTGCAAGTTGTATCCTTGTGCAGATGGATAGTTGTACACACCAAGAAAATAGTCCTTAAGTATACACAACACTTACACATAAGCACCTTTTCCTTTCTATGCCCCTCAATATCAGCCAGAAAATCTCTTGTGATTAAGAATCTTAATAGTAACATCTGAATATTAATCAAGAGCTGCAGTTCGATGTGCCAAAGATAATAATGACCTTTGAGTACAGCGTTATAGAGCAATATAAAGCTTTTTCCAGAATGTGTTTTTTCTGAAAAATGAAAAGTAATGGTCCCATCTGCACTTCCACTGTCACAACACAACCTGATCATGTAGAGAAGCTGTATAACCATGTTAGGTAGCAATGTTTCTTCTTTAATTTCTTCTATATTGAAATAGAAGGTTATCTATCTTCAAAGGTTATCTATCATTTTTACTCTGGTACATGTGTAAATTAAACATTATACTGTAGTACTTCTACCTGCCAACCTTGTTAGGCTGTCCTGCATTATTTTGTGCTATATATTTCTGTCTATATTTATTTAGTCTTCAAAAAAAGGGAGTCTGATTAAAGATAATCCTTAATTTTATAAATATGATGCKTTATTTATTTTTTTGTAAACAAACAAACAAAAAATGGAACCAGTACCACAAATGAAGCACTCTGAGCAGGTTATTTCTTGGACTGGGCCCTGCACATGGCACTGGAATCCACAGATCCTATCTTGCAATTGTTCTAATAAGCAGATTGCTTCTAATCCCACAAATCTCCATGCACAGAAGTATGCCCCAGTGTTACAATGAACTCATTTTGACTGTTTTTTTTTCGCCATATTCTAGTCAGATCATTTGTGAAACTGAAGTTGGCATTTCAGCCATGTGACAGGTATGTGATGATGTCTTCCAGTGCTCTTTGTGAAATTAATCTCTATTTCCTTTCTCTTTCCTTTTCAAGGAAATGTATTCAGACAACGGGCATGTTCCCCCAAACTCACTTCTTTTGCCTTTATCCCGCTTTTTCCCCCCTCCCCGCTCCAGACCAGGACGARAGGGCGGCGGAGCTGAGCAGGGAGCAGAACGAGAAGACCATCCGGAGCACGCAGACGGCGCTCCGCAACTTCCGCGAGTTCCTCATCTCCAAGTACCCCTCGGAGACGCGCGAGATCTACGTGATCCCCTGCAAGGAGCTCGACGCCTACCTCGCTTCCTTCTTTGTGGACGCCAGGCAGAAGGATGGCTCTGAGTACGAGCCCAACAGCCTGGCCAACTACCAGTGCGGGCTGGAGCGCTACCTCAAGGAGCACAGGTATGGGTACAGCATCACCAGGGATAAGGAGTTCAAGCGGTCCCAGGAAGCCCTGAAGCAAAAGCAGATAGAGCTGAGGTGCAAGGGTAAGGGCAACAAGCCACACAAGTCCATGAAGCTCACCTTTGCTGATGAGCTGATCCTGCGCAAGAGGGGTTTGTTGAGCCGGTACAATCCCGAAGGGCTCCTGAACCTCGTGTGGCTCAACAACACCAAGGCGTTTGGGCACTGCACGGGCTTCCACGGCTCCACCCTCAAGTGGGGAGACATCCGCCTCCGCGTGACGGAGACCGGGCTGGAGTACCTGGAGTGGATGGGGCCGGACAACGGCGACGCCAAYGCCAAGAGCAAGCGCGGCGGGACGGACTCGCGCGTCTACGCCACGCAGCACTCCCCGCAGACCTGCCCCGTGCAGGACTACAAGGAGTACGCGCAGCGGCGGCCCCCGGCCATGCGCTACGAGGACGCCCCTTTCTACCTGTCCATCAAGCCCGTTGTCAACCTGGCCGCGCTGCACTGGTACAACTGCCAGGCCCTGGGGAAAAACAAGCTGGCCAAGATGGTGAAGACCATGTGCGAGAAGGGCAACATCCCCGGCAGGAAGACCAACTTCAGCGTCTACCAGAGCTGCAGCACCCTCTCGGAAGCACAGAGCAACCAGCTGGTGCTCATCTGTAACAACCTGAGCCAGCAGGCTGCCCAGTCCATGGCAAGCCACTCCAATGCCGGCAACTTCATAGTGTCAGCTTCCTACGACTCTTCCTCCGACACGGCCTGAGGGAGGGATATAAGCCCAACAGTTCCTTCCTTCCCAAGCGTTGAGTTTGTGCCCACTAACACACATCAACTGTGATCGTACGCTGTTCCCCGCCGCCTCTCCCAGTCCTCTCAAGTGTTAACTCACTTTATAAAAATATATAAATATATAATATATTTTTCTTCTTACAAATAAGTCAATAGAAATAGTTTAGTAATACTAACATAGTATTTATAGTGTTAATACGAAAACGAAAGCTACTTATGTGTTACAATATAATTGCAGATTTTTAAAGGGCAAAAGTGGTTCTCAGGCAATAGAGACTGCAAGATAGACTGGAAATAATCATTTTTAACATGCACATGCCAGTGAACGTAAATCCCCAAGGAGGCTTACACAGAAATTCTATTTTAAATTATTTTTTCCAACTTYTTGTTTTAACCTTCTAGAGTGGAGGAGGCAAACTTGTCACTAGCTGCTGCTTCTTATCTGCTGGCTTGTTCTTGATCAGCAGGACCAGGAAATAAGAGATACATCAATGAAAGCTTGYGAAACCATTTAGAACAATTTCTGTCTATTTTTTGTTTTGTTTTGTTTCCCAGTGCTCATTTATACTACTACTATACTATACTAGAAAAAAAAAAATCCTGAACTCAGATAGGAAGTATTGTTAATTTTTTTTTGATGATGATTTTCAGTGATCAAAATGTCACTGGTCTGTCGTCTAAAAAGTACTGTTTTCAACCATATGCAAAAGTGTAATGGCAAAAATGATGACACTGTTATATATGTAATATTAGCTGTTTAAAGTAAACACTGGTCATTAGTGTTTTGTCAATGTGTATACTTAATGTAAATTCTACTGACTCAGTGCCACTCTCTAAGTATTCTGGGAATACAAGAGTGCAAAAAAACCCACAATCTTCCCAAACCACACAGAACAAAAATGCATCCAATACATATTAAAGCATCATTTGAGTTCCTCAGAAAATAAAATAGTGTAATCATGATTTTGAGTTTAGTGTGGAAACTGTGGAAAAGGAAAAGGCCAAATAGTTTAAGCACTGGAAAACAACACTGAGCTGAATTTAGCTACACAATCTGTTTCCATTGCAGACAATGAAAAATGTGTTTGTGAATCTGAAAGCAGAATTTGGGCCTTAAAGCTGGGAAAAAATGAATGTTAGCTTTCCAACCTTTTGACTTTGCAACGTAAGCGTGCTCCAAGTACAGGGAAGACGCTAGCAAATTAAATATTTCAATGAACCATTGTAATTCTTGAACCTTTAAAATGAGGTATGGTAATTTCTCTAGTAATTCAGCTGAGTTKATTCAGCAATACAGGTGGAAATGTTCTACTAGGATATCCTAGTGCTGTGAAGGTAAGACTTTAGAGAAATCTACTGAGCTGATCTGATGTCCACTGAAATCAGTGAGAGGGTCAGTCTCCGCTGCCTCCCCATAGACATTGGATCAAACTGTCGCTGAGTATTTTTTCATGTACAGCTTTTGTTTTAGATTATGTTTCTTTATGCTTTCTTGCTCTTACTCTTTCATATTCTGCTCAGTGAATTTAATTATCACTAGTTCCAAAGAAAAGGTGAWCTAAACGTAGCAAAAAGAAGTAAAAATAACCTATGGGGTGCCATTTAACACTTGCTTTGTGTGTTGCTAGGATGAAATGCTCCTGCGTGTGGAGGAGGGTGCAGAATGCCTGTGCCTCATTTAAGCCTTACTGAAGGTGTTTTTGGAGGATGTGGGGATAGTAGATGTTTCGCTGGAAGGTCTAAGAGCAGAGATTTCCCATGTAACCAACATCTGACATCAACTGCAGCTTCTTTGCAGCTGGCACTGCCTCGTTTACCTGTGCACAGCACAAAGCCAGGATGRAGCTTTGTTTTCCTGCATGCCACTTGCCATCTTTCCCCCCGTTTTGTACAGCACAACGGTAAAATCACCAAACCTGCAGTCTCTTGCATCCGTAGGGAAGGCAGTGGTGTGGTGGACAGAGATGGACACAGTTCTTTTACAAAGTCTTCACAGCTTCTCAAAAGCTGTGCTACTGCAGTCAGTGTATGCTGCCTCCATCGCTTCCAGGCCGTGGCAAATGTGACTCTTAGATGAAGGAATGGGAAAGACAACAAGACAGGTATGGGTCWTGCGTAGCCTGGGCTGGGATGTGTTATCAGAGCTCCACCATGGAGCAAGCTGCTGGGCAAGATCTCCTTCTGGGTTGCTCCTCCATCCATGCTGATCTTGGCACTTCCCATGGCGGTGGCTATTGCAGCACCTTCCCCMCCTTCCCATTCCTGTGCCAGAGGACTTGCCTGGGTCCCTGCTGGCCTCTTCACCTCCTGCCACTCTTTTTTGGGAAGAGTTGCCTTGAGCTGGTCTTGTAAGGGCAAAGAAGTCACCCCATGGTGTAGTTGCCTCGTGTCTTTGCTCAAACCCTGCAGACGGGGCCTTGCAATGAGATGGATTGTCCCACCAGTGGGGGATGGAAGTGCTCCCCAGTGAGTGTCAGTCTGTGGGCAGCACCTAGGTTTCTTGCTTCAGAGTGGGCTGTTTCACACGGCCTATTTACCATGGTAATTGCACAGATTTTGTTGTCTCCAAGCAGGCAGATCAGCGGCAGCCTGTTGTGCTCCGGGCAGGTCTTTGAAGTGCTGATTCACATCAGTGCTGCAGTTCAGTCTCACCACAGACCTTAACTGCATGGACAGGAGCCAAAGGAGCCTAGGACGACCCACAAGTAAGAAAAGGGGCACTCCTGGATTTTGAGCTGGGAGGGTATAAAAAGCATCTCCCACAGTTTTGGGGGTTTTCAGCCCTACAGAAGGTCTTGATTTTGTAGAAAATAGTCCAAGGATGGTTTGTGTTAGTGCCTAGCCTGTGCCCTGGTGAGGTAATGTCTCTGATAACTTAATTTAGCAAACCAGGCCAGCAAGTCTTGCCTCTCTGGTTGAGCGATTGGCTGTGGGATATGTGTGCCTGTTGCAGGAGCCTYGGTAGTAGAGGTGTATTCCTCCTGTGCTTGGTGGCATCTCTGTTAACTGCAGCTTCCAGCTGGTGCTGACGGCAGATTGCCTGTCAAATCCTGACAGGGCAGCCCCATATAGGCCGCTTCCTGAAGCACTTAAACACATATGGCCAGAATATGATATGCGAGCAGTATCATACTCCAAAAACAGATGTATTTGCTTTGAAGAGCATTTAGCACTATGTATGATCCTATCTTCATCTGTGGGCAGTTGCAAGGAATTGAGTGACTGTAGCTTAATGAGTTGCCTCTGCATGAAGACCCTCCATGCTGCTGGACAAGCGGGAGGAGGACCTCAGGTCTGAACACCTCGTGTTGTCAGGAGGCTAAGACCAATATCTCTGGCTCTGATGACTGGTGGTAGCTCAACTGGTTGCAACCGTCCCTCCAAACCCCTGCTGAAGGTGTCCAAACCTGCTCCACCAGCGGGCTGRAAGCTGGGCATGGTGCTCCCTGGTGATGACCATGGCAGGAGGTGGTGCTGCGAGCTCCTGCAGGCTTTCCCCTAAGCCTGCCTTAGGCCCCTGCCTAAGCCAAGGCTCGGCCACCCCGCCATGGCTCTGATGACCAGCCCCTTTCCCGTGAAATCTGAAGTGCAGTTTGCMGAACACCGTCGTGCTCCTGCCCAACACAGACGGCCTGCAAGGTGGTGGCTGGGTGGCATCTCCTGCGCGGGTGCCCTGCAGGAGGGCGGCTGCTCCTCAACGAATGTGCTCTGGTGCTAAAGCAGAGCTTCTGCCCTGCAGCCAAGGCACTGGTCCTCGTAAAGGGGGTACTGCCTCCAGAAGGACTTGTTTTCCACTCTTGTCTTTCCCTTCCCTCTTCCTCTCACTCACCATTCTTTGATCTGGACACCTCAGCAATTCAGTTCAACTAACTAGCCTAACAGAAAATACATGCAGCCAGAAAGGGTGGAGGGAAGAGAGGTAGAATTTGTCCTTGCCCTTCCTAAGGACGTTGCTGCCCTTAGCGAAGAGGCTGGAGGTGGAGGCCAGCGTGCTGTGAGTGGCGCTGGAACAGGCCTTCCCGGGAGCCTTCCCGGGAGCCGTGACAGAGCCGGCGCTGCCTGCCGGGCCGTAGTGGTGAGCACGGAATGCCACACGGATCCAGCCYGGCTCCGTGCGCTCCGATCTGCCCGGTGTCACGCGGTTTGATGGGAGAAGCCGCAGGCACCTGGACCCACGGCTTCGTCACTGTTTCATTAGTCACTCATGGACCTACTTGTAAAACTGTGGATTCCAATCAGGAAGTTAGTTAGCGTGGAGATCTTTGGTAGCTGGGTGTTACAAACAGTTGCAACTGYTATGTTGTTTTACACATTAAAAAAATGTATTTTTAAGTGCAAGAGAATATCTTATTGTGTTGTATGCTRAATTACAAGGTACCTTAATACACCTTCAGTTACATGAACTCTATGATAGCAGCACCCAGGCCATTGAACACAGGAGGGTCTAACAGGACAAGTTGGTTCCGTAACAGCTGCCCTGTTGCACATTGTGTTTCCTGAGGAACGTCAACGAYCTGGAGTTATTTCGTGTTTGCATTGGAGCAGCTGAGGGGCACTGCTATTCCATTTACAGCGTGGTTGCCTTCTTCCCCTCAAAGACTGTGTAGCAGGTCTTGTGAAGGTCTAGGCTTTGGGCTGCCCTAGCAATTGAAACAGTGTTAGGAAGAACTGAAATTCCTGTTCTTCTCATGCACACCCTTTCTTGTCACAGTGTTTGGATACGTATTTACTGCATTGACCAGCATGACTTGGACCTGTGGAGCATGCAGTGGCTGAGGGAGCCAAGGTTGTTTAGTGTGGAGAAGAAGAGGCTCCGCAGAGACATCATTGCTCTCTACAGCTGCCTGGAGGAGGCTATAGTGAGGCCAGGGTCGGTCTCTTCTCCAGGATAACTACTGATAGGTCAAGAGGAGATGGCCTCAAGTGGCACCGGAGAGGCCCAGGTTAGACATTAGGAAGGATTTCTACATGGATGGACATAGTGTCCAGCCTGGGGACAGGCTGCCCAGGGCAGTGCTGCGGTCACCATCCCCGGCAGTGCCCAAGACACGTGTGGATGAGGCACTTAGGGACATGGTTTAGCAGGATGGTGTTGAGAGACTTATGGTTGGACTYGGTGATCTTGAGGGTCTGTCCCAACCACAGTGATTCTGTGATTCTGGACTGGTCTGGATGGACCAGTCCATCCTCCTCCCGCTGGACAGTAAGTGGCTGTGATTGACTGACATCCCTGCCCCCTTCAGCCTCCCAGTTCTCTCCTGCTCCCTCCTCCCTGCGTTTGCAGCGTGGGGAAAGGGGGCTGCTGCCTGGTGCATAGCTCCCTCCCTGCCTATCAAGTGACCTTGTGTTTTGGGGATAACGCAGTCCGGGTGGACTGCCTCGCTTCGGATGCAGGCGGGTCAGGGGATGCTGCACGCCGGCTCTGTGGAGGCAGCGCTGGCACTACTGAGATCAGGGCAAGTGTGTGGCCGTGCAGCCAGATCGATGCTTTTAACATTCTTCACTCTGTCCACTCTGGCTTCTGTGGGCTGTTTGAAACACTCTCTGTCTTCTGCTTTTTGAGGGAGAGCTTTCATATGGCAACACTGACTCCTGTGTAGAGGACCAGACCTGCCTCTGTGCACTGTTTGACCTCCCAGTGCCATCCAAAAGTAGGACTGAAATGACAGATCCTGGACTGCGCACAAATCTTGGGCTCACCCTCCACATCAGAAATCCTGTGGGGCACAAGGCACAGGGAAGTAGGATCTCCCTGGCACTCTCTGCTCCCAAGGGCCGTGTGAGTGTATGGGAAGAGGAGTGCATGTAAGTTGCAGAAATGTCATTTAATTTCCTGAAATTAAATGGTGCTCCAGCACCTCTCCTCTCAGTGCAATGCTGSAAAGCTAACGAGACCCACAGCCCAGAGGCATTTGTGAGCTGGGAGCAAGGACTGACCTGAGCCTTTCACCACGGTATGGTAAAAGCCAGAGTCATATCTAAAGCTTTAACTTCTTCTCTGATGAGAACAAAAAGAAAGTCACAAATTTTTGTCACAAAATTTGCTTGTTATAGAAATTGATGGATTTTAACATAGAGGGGAGTTTATTTCCTGTTTTCTCATTGAATTGGCAAATATTAGAGAGTAATACAGGCAAAATTCTATTTGTTTTGTTATGCAAATGCCTTTAAATGAACTTTCTGTGCATTGGAAATGAACTTTCGGTTTCAAGGGGATTAGAAGGCTTTTGCCTAATCTTTTATACTGGCACTCAGCACTCATTAAACAGCATAGCATCCAAAATAATCAGTAGCCTTTCGGATTTGGATTTGATCTTTTGTAATTCATAAAAGATTTGTTCACAGCATCTGAGATTTCTAAGAGACTTGTGTAGTAGGTGCTAACATTGAAATTCACTAGGAYAGAGTTTCAGGGGGAATTAAAGGAGATGTTTAGCTCTTTCACATTACTTTGGAAATCCCAGGTTGGTCTGTTGATTGCATTCCTGGCATTTAAGATTTTTGGTTAGTACTGTTTTATACTGTCCGAAAATGTCAAGCAAATAGCCAAATAGCTAAGTGAAGAAGAAAAAAATAAAAAGGAAAATATAAATTTTTTTTTTTGGAAAAAGATATTGAGTGCTATTTTTACACTGTAAAAATAAACTCTTAAAATTAATCTTGCAGATTTCAACTTTGCCATTTCAGCTGTTCTTTGTGACTGAAGAAAACTCTCCAGCGTTTCTTATGCCTAGAATTTGACCTACTTTCTTAAGGCAGACCTTGCTGAGAGTRTCTTCCAGTCGTTACAGCACATTCCTAGCTGGTCTAAATGACATGTAAGCTGGAGCAGCTCCTGGTCTGCTTTAAATTGCCCCATGCCAGAATYCCCCCTTCCCTTCTGCTCTATTTAATGTCTATATTTCATGCCCAACTACCAGCCTGAAGAAAGCCCTTGCAGGAGTCATACCCCAGCCTTTGCATCTCGAGCAGTGCTTGCAAATAGCCACGAAGGCAAAAGCACCATTAGCTGTGTTTGAAATGATTGTGATAACTTCTGTGCAGGAAGACAGATCTGAGGCTGGACGCCCCCTGAAACACCCTGTGGAGGAGCCACTCGTTTTATGCACGTTGTTCATCTTGCAGCCTTCACTTTCTGTGGGAGTCTCTTCTTCAAGCCCTGTGCAATACTGAGCTCCTCCACATGAGCCTGGGTCCCCGGGCACGACATGCACTGTGTAAATGCCACATGCTGCATTCAGACGTCACAGGAGATATCTGTGGAGCTTCTGGCATGTCGGGAGGTGCTGAGGAGCGGGTTTTGCTCTGCTTTGTGGCAGTGCCCGCAGCCCTGGGGTGCTGCTGGGCATTCTGTGATGCAGAACATGGGATTCGGTGCCGTGGAGCACTGTGAGAACCCTTTCCTGTGCCTTGTGTTTCCACCAGCCCAAGCTGTCAGCCGTGGGCTTAGCTTTCAGCACAAGCCCTAGTGAAASGAGCCCGTCCACACTGCGCAGCAAAGTGCTTTGGCCGTGGCTGCRCTCTCAGTATTTGCGTTTGCCCGGGTGATTCCTGCAGCTCAGGGTCATCTTCAGTCCCAACGGAGCAACCAGGTTGCTCCCGATGGAAGCACCAGCAGAGGCAGAGCAAGTAATGCAATAAAGGGGAAGCCTGGCAAACACAACAGGACGTTTTTTTACCTTCTCTCTAAAGAAGGCATGCATAATCCTCATCTCTAAGCTGTTCTTTAATACCCTGTTCTGTTTTACACTGRAATTAGAAAATCTCTTCCATTTGTTTTAATGGAATTTAGTTTGTTATCTAGTGGCTTTGATTCTGCCTTTGAAAAGCACTTTTGCTATGACAAGCCTTGGTCTCATGGTGAGCTGTGTTAGGGGAAAAAACACTAAAAGCAAGACTTTTTATCTATCCGTGCATACTATGTTTAATCATTTTAATCTGATAATGTGAATGTGTTTTCTTCTATTTTATTAATTGGCAATCTTAGCACTGCTTCTCCCAAAACARCAGTTCACAGGCATATTTTGCTTCATCATTACTGAATTTCTATCTGACAATGTGAATTTTCCTAAGTGACCGATTCATCCTCAGTATTAAACCTCTCTCTAAGGCCAAGTTCTACTCACTGACTTTTCTAACTCTGCCTGGACTATAATCACAACTCAGCTTTTTTAAGAACTGTTTTTAAAGAGGTAGGTTTTTGTTTGTTTGTTTTGTTTTATAAGAAGTATTTGTTAAAAAAAAATTCACTGTCTTGCCAAATAATAATAATAATAATAATAATCATAATAATAATAATAATAATAATATTTCTATGCATTGTGTGATTCAGTGATGTTGTTGAGATGTTGCATGTTATGTAGATCTGACATCTGTACATTTATGTGGTATTCTGGAAATGCTAACTGTTGCTGCTATAAAATAATAATAATAATAATATTTCTATGCATTGTGTGATTCAGTGATGTTGTTGAGATGTTGCATGTTATGTAGATCTGACATCTGTACATTTATGTGGTATTCTGGAAATGCTAACTGTTGCTGCTATAATCACCACCACTGTCGTTAACCGAAAATTTTCCTAGGAGGCTGTGCCAGCTAGCAGGTTTTGTGTGTGTCATGGTAAAAATGTGCGTTCTGCTGTTCATTTCCTGCTTTAAGCCGGTTTTTAATGCCTTCTGTAGAAGGAATCAATATGTTGTGGTAGACAGGAGGTGCCAAACTTCCAATATAGTGTTCTGCACAGATGATCACTTATCAGGATGATGCTTAAAAAAACATACAAAAAAAAAAAAAAAAAAAAAAAAGCAACCCTTCATCTTTTCTGCAAGTGTCTTCTCATTAATTTTAAATTAAAAAAAAAAATCCATAGAGCTAAAAAAAGTAGTTTTACCCAGCTTCATGTAGTGCACCAACATGACAACTGTGAATGTATGGGGCAAGAAGGAATGTGTAATCCCAAATGTTCCTGTTAGTGACAGATCCCGTGATTAGCCAAGCCATTTGGAGCAATTGTGGAACATTCTAAAAATGCCTTTTAATGAAAGCAATCCTCTGATTAACATGAGAAACTGTTAGCGCGGTAACAGTTGGGATCCTGCTCCTGTAAACAAGTGCCAGCTTGGCCGAGGGGGGGATTCCACCCCGTTTTCTGTCCCCACGAAGGCGCTGGAGCCCTCAGTTAAATTCAAGCCCAGGATTGTTGCTCTGATTCTTTACAAGGGTTTTCCTGCCAGAAAAGCTCCCTGCTTATCGTAATTATGACATTTAATTTTCAGTTCCTTTTCCACCCTCTGCTTATAATCTGGCAGTGTAACAAATACACGCACACATACACGGGGCTGGAGAATTATTTATGATTTGGGTAAGACTGGCTGGTTACAATCATACGATACTGTCATCGTATAGCAGAAACAGGTAGGAGGGAAGTGCTAGATATTCATCTGTCACCYTCCTCTGCCCCAAGGCATGGTCACCTATGCCGAGACTGTTCTTTAAAACAATATTTTATTTGTTTTTATTTGTTAAAAAAAAAAATTAGAAAGCAAGTTGCCAAATTGCCAGAAGAAATGGTATGTCTGGGAAAATAACAGAGAATTGAACTCAGCCTTGCGTTAGAGCCAGTTCTGTACCCCAAAAAGCCTGTTCACAGCCCCTGCGATATGAAATTCTTCTAAAGAAGAAATTTAAGTCAAAATTTTCTATGCGATTGGTCCTTTCTGTGGTACTAGGGATATTTAGAAAAAAAAWATATATATATATAAATGTTGCATCCCAGAACTCTGTGGAAGTCATTCCAATTAAAAGATAATCAAGCCAGTCTCACAGCAATCAAGGAATTTAAAAAGTTCAGTTGAAGATGTGCATTTTCCAAACATGTTTCAAATGCTGCAGGCTTTTCCTAGGGCCATTTTCATCCCGGAATAGGCGTTCTCTAGAAACCTTGTGTCATTTTTACTGCCCTTTGAAAACTGGTGACTTCTTTGCACTCCTTCTGCCTAATGAGAAGCCATCTGAGAATAACTGCAGTGTGTTTCTCCTTGCTTTCCTCCTCCAGTAGCCATCAGGAACAAAGGCCTYCACTTGTGTCAACGAAGAGTTTTGCCCCTGTGGAGCTCCTGCCTATGCGGCCCTAACATCAAATAAGCGAGACAGAGACACAGGGTCTTTTCACCTTCATTTCTTCTAGTTTTAGCTAGACCTTAGTCTCCACGGTCACACCAGTTGTGCTCATTGGCTTGCCAGCTGGCCTTCCTTGCTTCTTCTTCATGTTGGCCCAGCTTGCGGACCCAGCACACTGGGTCCTGCAGCACAACAGCTGCTTTTGTTTTCTCATCTTTGTCTGTTCTGTTGTGAAGCTGGACTTACCTGAGTTTCCTCCTGCTAAATTTGAACCACCAAAATGATCCATATCATTTATTTAGTGCTTTGCAAGACGGAAAAGCAATTGTAGTTCTACATTGTAGACGTAGCACTAGATTGCTGTTAGCGGCCTGTGACGGAAGCTCTGTTGCATTGTTCATTTTTTATTATGATTCACTGGTTTTTGAGTGCTGGTATTAATACTGTGGTGGATTAAATATCACCTTCCAATCACTGTGATGCCTTCTGTGTACATGTTTGATTGTCAGTCTTATGGTCTGGTAATTAATTGCATGTTGTCTGAATTGCACTATTTTTGCAGGACATTTTTTTTTCTAGAGAGAAAAAAATGTAGCATTTTAGGCTCAGCTTCCGAAAGGAGCCAAGGGGGGATAATTCGTCCAAACCTCAGTGGAAAGCGGGGACTTGTTTTTTCTCAGAACTCTTTGCAAGCCACAGAGGCTTGCAGAGCTTAGCTATTTGTGATATAGATCTTTGCATGAAAAGTGATACGTTTCTAGCATTAAAAATGCAGCTTTCTGTACACATGGCACCTTCTTAAAGAGATTTCTTGACCCATGTTTGCAAGGTCATAGTAACAAATGCATGCTGAGGAGAAGAAAGATTTTGATGCTAAATTCCACAAATCTAGAATAACTGAAGGGAAGGGAGACATTACTGGATTCTTTTCTGTAAAACTCAGCAAAATTGTAAGCTGCCACCTATTTTCAAAGCCATCTGGTTGACCCCATTGTCCTCAAATTATGCTCTTTCTGGATGAAATTGTGTTCCCCCTGTGGGCTTGGGGAAAATGAAGAAACCAAAACCAACAGCGAAAGTGAGGAAAGTTTATACAGAATATTTTCACCCTCAGAACCCATACTGGGTTTCCAGAGCTGGGAATTTTTACCTGTGTTTCTGCTGGATGTGGTTTGACTTGGAGCAGAGAAGGTGCAGCGTGGATGCCACGCTGCYGTCTCTGCAGTGCGTTCTTGAGAAGGGAACTTCATACTGGGTAAGGTCTTTGACCAGTGAAGACCTATAAAGGCAATGAAGTCATTTGTGCCATTTGTGCCAGTTGAGGTATGTTGCATTTATTTATTTATTTTATTGCAATATGCTTTTTTTATTTTTTTAAATTAGGATGGAGCAAGCATATGTTGCACTGCTGCTTGCTTCATTGCCGTTCACTCGGATGTGTCCTTCAAAAAATGCAGTTTTGTACTTTGAGAACAAAAGGACACTCAATGCTAAGGAGAAAATAAAACCAAAATGTCCTTTTTCTAATGGTATCTGAGCTCCTTCCCTTGCTCATCTGTCAGGTAATTAGGCTTTTGAAAATAGTGGTTTTGGTTGTATAATAATTGGAATATGACACTTACTTTCACTGACCTGCAAATTCCAGGGAGATTTTGATCTTTATCACACTTCAGCTCCATTTTTATTACCCTTTTGATAATCTTTAAGAAGTCTGGTTCTGCTGCATTGGAGATTGATTTCACTATCTGTACAATGTTTGCTACTATTGTAGTGTGACTTTTTACTTTTAATTTTTTTAATATTTGTATTAGTACAGCCTTAAACTTATAGAATTAAAGACCATTTCAAGCATAATGAAGATAAAGTCATTGATGTCTGTGATAAGTGCATGCTTTATTCACAGTATTTTGTCTGTAACTAGGTGTAGTGACCAATTCTCCTTTATTTAATAAACAGTTTTCTGCAAAGTTGACTGCTTTCTTAAATCAAATGAAAACAACTTATTTTGAAACACATTTTAGAAAAAAAAAAATCAGGTCTCTTGTACTTTTCATGTATGAATATTGGCATAGTTAGAAAGTTCTCATGGGCCTGTGAAGAATTTTGATTAGCAAAGTGCAAATAGGCACACCAAGAAATAGTTGCTGTCATGCCCTGTTGTGTTTCTGAAAACATTTAGGCAATTGCGCAAGTCCTTCCCTGCTCAGGAATGTACTTAAAAGCAAGCTTAATTGAACCATGTGCTTATTTAATCTTACTTCGATATGACTGGAAACCTACTCCCCAAGAGTCTTTCTGGCATAAAGATATTTTCCTGAATCTGGACCTGTGGTCTGGTTACATAAATTACAAGGCCTAGTTTGGCTTCAGATGTTCTATTTTGTACTCAGAGTTGCAATAATTAGATCTGTTGTCTACACAGTTTTGGTTTACTGTCAGTCTAGAATTAAGATTGCCACCAACCATACATTTCTGATCACAGAATCTCAGAATGGTTGAGGTTGGATGGGACCTCTAGAGATGATCCAGTCCAACCCCCTGCTCCAGCAGGGACACCCAGAGCACGGGGCACAGGGCGGCATCCAGGYGGGTTTGGAGACCTCCAGAGGAGACTCCACAGCCTCCCTGGGCAGCCTGTGCCAGGGCTCTGTCACCCTCACAGTGAAGAAGTTCCTCCTCACCTGGAGATGGAACTGCCTGGATTTCACCTTATACCCATTACCCCTTTTCCTATCACTGGCCACCACAGAGAAGAGTTTGGCCCCTTCCTCCCTACATTACCCCCTGGATACTTCCACATATTGATCATATCCCCTCTCAGTCTTATGTAGGCTAAACAGGCCCAGCTTGCTTAGTCTTCCCTCATAAGATAGATGCTATAGTCCCTTAACCATGTCTGTTGCTCTCTGCTGGACCCTCATTAGAAGTTCCCCCAGGGGTCAGTACTGGGCCCAGTGCTGTTCAACCTGTTCATCAATGACCTGGACGAGGGCACAGAGGGCACCCTTAGCAAGTTTGCAGATGATCCCAAGCTGGGTGGAGTGGCCGACACTCCGGAGGGCTGYGCTGCCATCCAGAGGGACCTGGACAGGCTGGAGAGCTGGGCAGAGAGGAACCTCATGAGGTTCAACAAGGACAAGTGCAGGGTCCTGCACCTGGGCAGGAATAACTCCAGGCACCAGCACAGATTAGGGGTCAACCTGCTGGAGAGCAGCTCCGCAGAGAGGGACCTGGGAGTCCTGGTGGACACCAAGTTGCCCATGAGGCAGCAGKGCCCTCGTGGCCAAGAAGG
This sequence comes from Nothoprocta perdicaria, assembly GCF_003342845.1. Classification (NCBI taxonomy): domain Eukaryota; kingdom Metazoa; phylum Chordata; class Aves; order Tinamiformes; family Tinamidae; genus Nothoprocta; species Nothoprocta perdicaria. Next base: position 637,527 of record NW_020455495.1, on the reverse strand, counting down.
CCAATGGGATCCTGGCTGCATCAGGAGGAGTGTTGCCAGCAGCGGGAGGGAGGGGATCCTGTCCTCCATTTGCTTGTCAACACAATATTCTCTCCACAAGGAGACTGTAAAATTAAAAGGCAAGAAAACTAAAGCTAATGAAGCTCATAAACCCTCTTACTATAACAGAGAAACTTCCCAAATGGAAATATCCCTGAGAGCTAAAAAGAAATTCTGCTGAGTTGCTGTTTGTGTGATGACAACCATGCTTGAGAATCACTTCAAATATCTTAGATTCTATCAAAGTAACATGGGAAAAAGAGAAAAGCCAAATCATTTAGATAACTGCCAGCTAGAGGATACAGGATGCAAACATCCTGTGTGTTAGTAAGTCTAACTGGGCTGGTGTTAGAAAGTCAATGCAGGACAGCAGGAACCAGATAACACAGAAATTGCCTCAGGTGGATGAAGGAAAGAGGAAAATAGTTTCCATCATTTATTCTGTAAATGGATTTATATCACCTGGCAAACTCTGCTAAATAAATCCCCTTCCTGCTGCACAGTGGTAGTACTGGGACAACTGGGTTGTTCTTTTACCCAAGACTGAGGTAGATCTGCCGAGTGCATGATGGTTATGGAAAAAGAAAAGGCCTATTTCAAAGGAAGGAGGGAAGGAGGGAAGGAGGGAAGGAGGGAAGGAGGGAAGGAAGGAAGGAAGGAAGGAAGGAAGGAAGGAAGGAAGGAAGGAAGGAAGGAAGGAAGGAAGGANGGAAGGAAGGAAGGAAGGAAGGAAGGAAGGAAGGAAGGAAGGAAGGAAGGAAGGAAGGAAGGAAGGAAGGAAGGAAGGAAGGAAGGAAGGAAGGATAAAACAGAGGTCTCTGGATGAAGAGGGAGAAGGTGGGGATGTAGAGAGATAATAGGCAGTGACTAGATGTGCCTTCTTTACCTGCTGCACATGGACAAAGCACTTTAGGCCCAACTCTGAGTGTAACTAGTTAATGCAGATTTGGGTAAGCAACGTAGCAAAGGTCTGGGAGCTCAGCTGCTTTGGGTTTCCATTTGTATTCTAATTTTATTTATATTTCCACACTGAGAACTGCTGTGCTTCTACAGCCCTTGGCATGGCCACGTTCCCTCTCCTCCTTTCAGGCTTGAGGGTAACCAGCCCGGGGAAGCTCACAGAGCTGGTGAGGGGCTCTGTGGGGCGTGCGGTCTGTGGGGCAGCTGCACAAACCATGCTCAGAAACATGACCTAGGCAGCCCGAATTCCTTCCCCAGCACCATCTCACGAAGACTGTGATGTCTCCTGGTTGTCGCTGAATGCACCAGAAAGTTGTGCTCTAGACATTGCTTGCATTTCTGCAACCAGCGCACGAGTTTCAGGACTGTTAGGGCAGAATGCCTTTCCAGACATGCTTTGGAGATGCCAGTTCACACATCAGCAGCGCAGGGTATGAAACAAGCCAATTGTTTACATTATAGTATAGGCCAAAGACAAGTGGAACTTGGCAGATGTCCCTGGAAAGATATGCAAGATTTCGTTTKAGAGTAACCCGGTGGTTTATTATGTTATACTCTTCACGACTGATAGTATTGGCTAGCGTTCAACAAGAATATTTACAAAAAATGAATGGCTACGTCTGGCCATTTGTCTTTTGGCATTTCATTCTAAGAAACAAATTCTTAAAAGTGCCTGAAAGGGAATACACACTCAAAGCTGTCTGTAGGACTGAATCTACACTCAAAACTGTAGGATACTTCTTGCTGCTGCTTGATTCTTGAAAGCTGCATATACCTGGAAAGAGCTTGAAGGCCAAAACCTGTGTCTAATGTGATTATTAATGTGATTATTCACTGCAGAACTCCTTGTGTACCTGTGAGTTTTTAGAACAGGAAAAGATGAAAACTGTGTTAGCAATAGTGCTTCAAAGATATGCCCTAGCACGAGCAGATAGSTGTCGAGGAGAAAGGCCACTGAGAGCTGTGAGGCAGCTAACTCCATGATAGAAAGTTCACCTGCATTTGGAAGGAGATTTCTGCATTTGGCACTGGGTGAGGAGTGCTCAGWAACATCCATGAGGGCTCAAGGCTGCTCAGATGCTGTTCTGGTGCACAGGGATGCCTGAAGAATCTGCTTGCAAGTCAGGTGTCACCCATGCTCTGAAACAGACTTCTGAGCTCTGCCTTCTGGAGCACCATCTGCTTCAACTGCCGCCTTTCACCTCTTCCACGCTGCCCCTGGTCTTTCAGTGTGCTGGAAAAGGGATTCACGGCATGGCTGTAAGACRAGTGTCTCTGGGGTCTCAAACTACTCAACATGCAGATCCTCCAGAGCGTGCAGGTCTGATCAGACAGTGATGCCTGTGTGTGGAGGACGTGCTGATTGGAGACATTGGTCTCACGTCCTGAGAGCCAGGCTGCTTGCAGCATCTGAAATCTCTGCTGTTTTTGAACAAAAATGTTACCTCCCTAGAGTCCGTGATATGTTTCACTGGCCTTGCATGAGCTGACAAGAAAAATAAGTAAAGCCCACAGRCAGTATACATTTGGAGCACTAAAAAGACTGTGCAGATGTGACAGAGATCATTATTTTCTGTATTTATGGTAGGTGGTTGTAATTAGGATGTTTGCTTGCTCAGAGAGGGATGAATACACTCCCTGGCTTTTCTGGTTATGGAGAAGGTGATTGCTGATTTGCAGGGTGAACAGCAGCAGGAGCTGTGAGGATTTGTCCTTGCTTTCAGGGGTTAGGAAGGATGTAGATGTTTACAGGGAAATCAGATTGGAGAACTCACCAGTTCTGATGGTATCTCAGTAAACCTGTTCAGCCAYCCCTTTTATTCTCCTGTCAAACACAGGCTCGGTACAACTGCTGACCCTAGCATTGAACAGAGCACTGGGTGTCTAGACACTTAGAAAGTGCCTTTAAACATAAATCTCTGGCATGAGGCTCCCCCCAGACCATCAGATAACAGCATAGCTTTCTGGATACATGAAGGGCATGTGCATGTTTTGGCAAGCAGTAACAAACGCAAGCATTTTTTCTTTTCCATACAATAAATTATCTCAGTGATAGAAACTTGGAAATAGGGCTCTGTGCCTGTACAGGTGGCCATTTCTTGCAGCTCTACAAGTTTCTGTAGGGATTGTTAGCATTGCTGGAGGGCTGTCAGGCAAATCAAACACGACTTTTGCTGAGGAACTATTTATTGTTACTGAAGCATTCAAGTGTCATATTTTCACAGAATGGTTGAGGTTGGAAGGRATCCTTGGAGCTCATCCAGTCCAACCCCTGCTCCAGCAGGGACACCCAGAGCACGGGGCACAGGGCGGCATCCAGGTGGGTTTGAAGACCTCCAGAGAAGGAGACTACACAGCCTCCGTGGGCAGCCTGTGCCAGGGCTCTGGCACCCTCACAGKGAAGTTGTTCTTCCTCACATGGAGATGGAACCTTTGGTGTTTTAATTTGTAGCCATTAGTCCTTGTTCTATCACTGGCCACCACTGAGAGGGCTTTGGCCCTCTCCTCCCTTCATTCACCCCTCAGGCACTGCTACATGTTGAACAGATCTCCTCTCAGTCTTCTCTAGGCCAAACYGGCCCAGCTCCCTTAGTCTTACGATAGCTACTCCGGTCCCTTAATCATCTTTGTCGCTCTCCACTGGACCCTCTCKAGAAGCTCCAYGTCCCTCTTGTCCTGGGGAGCCCAGAGCTGCCCCCAGTGCTCCAGRTTTGGCCTCCCCAGAGCTGAGCAGAGSGGCAGGATCCSCTCCCTSCCSCTGCTGSCAACATCCTCCTCRTGCAGCCAGGAGCCCATTGGCCTTCTTGGCCACSAGGGCACTGCTGCCTCATGGMTAACTTGGTGTCCACCAGGACTCCCAGGTCCCTCTCCATGGAGCTGCTCTCCAGCAGGTCACCCCCTGATCTGTCCTGGTGCCTGGGGTTATTCCTCCCCTGTTGAGGTCTTTGTTGAACCTCACGAGGTTCCTCTCTGCCCAGCTCTCCATCCTGTTCAGGTTTTCACATGTACAATCTACATTCTCTAAAAGCTGTTGTTTGAAAATAATCCCTCCAATAAGCTCCAGGAAGATGGAGGCAAAAGACATGCTAGAGGTGAGACAATAGGACTCAGAGAGACTCAAGTGCAAAAGATCATCTATCTCAGTAACTTGTGTCATATCTGCAATGCTGCAAAGTCAGAAWTTTCTTGCTCTTGCAGACACTTTGTGATAAACACACAAAATTGCAGTCTCATGGGGCATAATTCCAGAACCTGAATGGATCAATGCGATTATAGATCAGAGTATCTGTTTTTCCAGGTGCAGTATTTCTAAGGCCCAACTGGAAATGAGAAACATACTCCTGGACATCTTATRTCTTTCCAAATTCTGTTTGAAGGGTCATTGTAAGAATCCCTGTCATGCTCAGGGGACAGGTTTTGTCAGCGCCTACTGCCAGCGGCCCCAAACTTTTACCACATGCTGCCTGAGGGCTTTGGGCATCATTTCTGGCAAGTGGATTGTCACCTGTCTGCTGCCAGGCAATGCCAGGCAAGGAGCAACGTGGTTTGGTCCCAGCACTGGAGGTGTGATGGAGGGTGATGCACTGGAGGTGCAAGCATTGCTGAGCTTCTGCATTGCTGAGCTTCTGCATGGCCGAGCTTCTTGCATTGCTGAGCTTCTGCATCAAGCAACCTTTAGCAGAACTACTTTGCTAGACTGAATAGGGTAAATTATTTTCTGCCAGAAAACAGCACTGTCACGGTTTGTTAATAGAAGCCAAACAGTTTGGGCAGTTTCTCGTACACTCTCTTTGTCACTCCCACCTGTTAAAATATCATCTATGTATTGATAAATGCATATTCCTGAGGGTGTCTTTTACCATAGCTGAAAGTTTTGCCAGTGCATCATGTGCAATGGTGGGCGAGTGTTTATATCCCTGTGGCAATCAGTTAAAGGTGTATTGCACACCATCCCATGCAAATGCAAACTGTGTCTTATCTTTATCATCTAGGGGCACCATAAAGAACATAGGACTAACCTGATACCCTTCTATGATGGAAGGATGAGCTGCATACATGRGGGCAGAGCGGTGGATGTCATCTATCTGGACTTGAGCAAGGCTTTTGACACCGTCCCTCACAACATCCTCCTGGGCAAGCTCCAGAGGTGTGGAATMGATGAGTGGACAGGGAGGTGGATTGAGAACTGCCTGCGTGGCAGAGCTCAGAGGGTGGTCATCAGTGGTGCTGAGYCCAGTTGTAGGCCTGTAGTTAGCAGTGTCCCCCAGGAGCCAGTGCTTGGTCCAGTCCTGTTCAATTTATTCATCACATAYACAGGGATGGAGTGCCCCCTCAGCAAGTCTACTGATGATACCAAACTGTGAGGAGTACACCTAAGGAAACT
>NW_020455495.1:594058-631034 GCF_003342845.1 Nothoprocta perdicaria | reverse complement strand
GAGCTGGGCCTGTTCAGCCTGGAGAAGAGGAGGCTGAGGGGGGACCTGATCAGTGAAGGTGACGGAGCCCTGGCACAGGCTGCCCAGAGAGGTTGTGGAGTCTCCTCTGGAGATCTTCCAAACCCGCTTGGACACAATTCAGTGCCACGTGCTCTAGGTGACCCCGTGTGTGCAGGGGGCTTGGATGAGATCTTTAAAAGTCCCTTCCAACCTCAGGGACTTTATGATTCTATGATTCTGTATCTTTGGTATCTAGGATGGCCGTCCAGGGATGTGCTGCTGATCGTACAGCCACGACAATCTCAGCTGTACTAGGAACTGCAGCTGTTAGTGGGTCAGTATTAAGTTTTGGTAATCAATTGTCATTCTCCCATCTGCCTTCTTGACAAGTCACAGCAGGGAGTTATATGGAGAGGGCGTTCAGCCAATTATGCCTCCCTTTCCTAAGACCACATTTACTTTGGTTATTCTCCTTTTTTTTGCAGGTGCAGGCAAAGGGTATTGGGGAACATTGGTCCCATGAGACAGGAGCAGGGCATGAGTTACTACTCCTATCATTCTGCTTTCCCACTCCTTTCATCCAAAATTCCAAACACTACAATTGGGCATACACCATCGCTCTCCTCTCAGCACAACATATCCTAGAATATTCCCTGGGTGTGAACTTAGTACTACATCCACAGCTGTCATCCTCTTTTCCCTGGACAACCATACTTGTGTCTTAGCAAAGGAGTATTTTATTTGGCACCTGTAACTCCACTAAGCACAATAAATTTTTGAGAAGGCTTAATTCCTAAGGATTCTGCTTGAGACTTGTTCAGGATGCTCATCTGTGCTCCAGTGTCAATCAAAAACTCTAGACTAAGGTTTTTGAGACCAATGGGAATTGGGTTCTTTTTGTTCTTGGACCATTGAAAAATATCATGTATCAAGAGGCTTGGGTGGCCCAAGTCCCAGTCTGCATCGTTTATTTTTTTGATCTCCTCAACTCCTTTATCAGAGGCAAAAATGGGTGGTTTGCTCTKTTGGAGTAGGGGGCAGAGGGGGAGGTTTTGTCCTATCTGCTTGAAGAGGAAGGTTCAGTCACTTTRTCTTCCAGGATTTCAATTTCTTGATACAGTCAGTGGGTTACTCATGCAACATAGAATGGGGCACTCCTAAAGCTAATGCATGTCACCATAAATTATTGCACAGAGGGTTGTAAATTTGATTTACAGATCTTGATGAACCCTGAAAGGGTTCCAGTTTATGTTTTGGGTATGTTTGATTCTTCAGTTTTGTTGCTTGAAACCCCTTCCTACCTCTCCCTAATTTTTCTGGAGGAGGTTCAAGGTCTAACCACACCATCTTTCGTACATGACTCACCATGTCATGTTGTAGACCTGCCCAAGTAAGGACGTGTACAGGGTCGGCGTGAGCATTCTGATCATTATGTCCTTCGGTTCTAATGACCCCTTCCTTCAAATTTTGCATATGTGTCTTTGCCATGTGACCCTTAGTGAGGGACCTTAGATGTACTGGGTCTACTGGAGCCATTAACAGAACATTAGAACATCCTTGGCCATACATTGCCTGAGTGCAAGCCTCTTTTTGCATTGCCTCTGAGAAGCCAGACAAGCCATTAACTTTAATTACTAGAGGCTCATCTCTTTCTCTGGGGTCTATTCCCCTAGCCCAAAAGGCAACTCGAGCAGTAATGGATCGAATATCATCTGGAAACCGCTCATCTAGAAACACTCCCGGGCCCCAGAAGCCTTAAGATTCTTCCCTAACAATATTCCGCCACCACTTGAGAGAGAAAMTCTCCACAAATACTCGGTTTCAGTTTCCTTAGGCTTTCTTGAAAATTCAGTCTGCAGTTCTCCTAATTCCAGGCCTGAATAAGGAGCAGTCTGAATTGTAGTGTGGGGATTTCGACCTTGGGGTCCTTCAGATTTTTCACTCTTGATCAGAGGACAAATAGCTAATGGTTCTGAGGATTCCTCTTCTATCTYCTTATCTGAATTTCACCATATGTCCCCTCCCAGTCCACAGGCTCAGTATTAGTAATTAACTTCTTGATTTGTTGCACATTAGGGGGCTGGGGTGCCTATATTAGGATTGTATCAATTCACTGTTCCAGTAATTGGATATGCCTCTCTTCGTTCTCTAATTCATACTGCAAGTGTTGRATTTCTGAATTCTTAGTTTGATAATCCAGTTTCAATTTCTCACTTATTTTATAGTCCTTCTGTGGACTAGTGAATTAGGCAACTGCCCAGAATGGCACAAATAACACCCTGCCCTTTGCCATCTTTAAACTTAGCATGGCATTCCTCTTTTCCTTGTGAAACCTTTTCAGGATCTGACCAATTATCTCCGGCCTGGTCTTCACCACCTTCTGAGGGACCACACTTCTGTCTCCATAGGAATTCCTTTATTGACAACCTGCCGTCTACGCCAATTTAACATGTTGTGGTTTGATGGGCGGTGGGGCAAATTTGAGAAGAGGTGAAGCCCCTTGTGTTCCAACTGATCCTCAAAGGTGAGAAGGACTAGGAGCGGCTGGACTCATCTCTTAATAGGGATACCAAATACTGTGGTACCAAATACTTTCAGTTCCAAACAAGTCCCTTTTCTGTGCACTAGGCAACTGTTGTGCTTGGAAGGCAAAAAAACTCCCCTTACACCTTCTGACCTTTGCTTGATCTCTGTGCTTGTCATCCTAGAAGAGCAGTTTGCAGTGTTTTCCACTCTTCGGGGCCTTGGATGAGCTTGCATGACAGCTTGGTCTGTTGCCCTCTGCATAGTGTGCTTTTCACAACAGTCTTTCTTGAGCTCCTGAGGAGGAGGCTGTGAGTTTTCAAAGGTCTACAGACCACATATTGAGGATCCTCATTTTAGAGCTGGTCAGGTCCCAATGGGTCAGATAGCAAATTGACATCATTAACTATTGCATAAAATATCCATTCATTTTTCTTGCATCTTTTGTTTGAAGTGGGTTCTTCAGACAGGTTTATTCARTTCCTTTACCTCCTGTTTACTGTTTAAGCTTTAAAAGCTGCAACCACAGAAACTTCTGAAAGATGACCGTGTCCTAATTTGCAGAGTTCTTACTGTATCTCCAGGGCTGCAGAAACTCTTGTCTGTGGCTGGAGAGCTGAGGGGTAGTGGGATAAACCCAGCAGCTCCCTGCTCCTGAGATCAGCCTTCTGCCTGCTGAGCGGAGCTGGTCTGCACAGATGCTCAGAGCACCCTGCCAGGGCTGACATGCCTTGGGCTGCTGAATCTGCTGGCCTTGGCCCAGTAAAAGGTACATTTAAACCATAGTGGTTCTAATAAAATTACAGCAGTGCCATAAAAATGTATTACTCTTTCATAAGTGACACTAAATGACTGAACATCTACAAGGATGTAGACAACTATCATCAATCTGTTCGTTTCAGTTCCTATCTGTGAGGCTGATGTTCTTTTAAGAAATGAAACTAAGTACCCAGGCACACCAACTGTCTCCACGTAGCTCAACATTCATCCAGATGCATCCTGTTTCTCCTTTGCTATTACTCGCTGGGTATGGCAGTAARTTTTTGGCTCTGCAGCAACTTCAGGGTGACTCCACATCAATCCCTTCCGYCATATCTGATGTTTCTAAGGACAAACCTGTGAGAAATCTTCATGGAGATCTTCTATGTCTTCTTTCTTTCAGTTCCCACACTATGTGAACAACTCCTGGTTTAATGTGTTGCCAGGCCAGGTTATTTTTATCTCCTGCTTATTCCTTGGTTTTCTAGCATACTCAGCTAAGCTCAACAAATTTCCTGTCTTTAATTTTGATGATGACTTCAAGCAGTGCTGTGAGCCCCAACACCACCCCTCTGCGCTCTGAACATGTGGAGACACTGGTGCATGACCAAAGACTCAAGGAATACATGGGCATCACCAAAGTCAGAACACTGAGCAAAATACAGTCTGTTCAGAGACTGAAGCCAGCCCAACCTGTCAAATTAAGTTATCATAAAGTTTGGAGAAGCAGCATTGGAAAGACATGGACTTTCAGCCTTCTTTAGGTTCTCATGGTTTCTGGGATTTTACAAGTTTTCTCTATAAAGCAATAATCTTTGCTAATTTACTACTTACTGCCTTTATGATTGACCCAGTAGCTGGGAAACTGAAGGTGATACAAGAGATTTCTGAGTATGTAAATCTCTCAGACAACTTTGTCCTCATGCTACCATGTGACCAGATTTCCTGTTGTTACCTGAACAACTTTGCATTTGTGTCTTGCAACATCCACCTCGGGACCCAGGCATTGCAATTCAAAGCGTTTAAGGACTTCGAAAATGAACTCCCAGAAAAATCAATTTACTCATCAAAGAACGAACTCTATTTGAGGCCTCTATCCACAGAAATGTAGAGGTCCACTCACATTTTTTAAACCAGACTTCTTTATTAGGTTGATCTACAACTTTTTTGTGGGGGTGTGTGTGAGGTGAATAAACTGCAAATAAGAAGTGTGGCCAACACGAAACCCCCACGTGCCTCCCACATTCCTGAGCTTTGGTGGCCCTCACAGCCCGTGCCTGAGTCCCTGTGCCGTGGGGTGGCTGCAGCTGTGGGGACCTGCTGTGCKCCTCACTGTGCACCTTCCTTCTGCAGAGCTCTTTCTGTGAGCCTTGTGCCTGGAGGCCCAGTGTGAAAGCAATAGTGACATCCCATGGCCCAGGGAAGCACTGTGAGCCCACAGACAAAATGTAGGGTTTTTTTTCTCTCTTTTTCTTTCCCTCCATCTCTCAATCTCTTTTTGCATTTCTTTTTCCATTTCTTTCTCTTTTTTTTTTTTTCTGTGTTCCTTAAACCTCATATTCAAGGAATCAAAGGCAGCGTTGTCTCTCCTTTCTTCCTGTAACTCCAAGCAGCTCATTATGATCAGCTTAACTCTCCACTTTAATTAAGAGATTATGAAGATTATTAGTACAAGTCAGGGCAAAGTAGGACTGGAAGGTTTCCATGAGGAGAGCATTCCTGGAAAAGAACAGAGCTTGAGGCTCATGTTGTATRTCAGACATTTGCACACAGTGACACCTCAGTGCTGAAACCATCTGCTTCAACAAGGTGGCAATTCAGCAGCAGTTTAGCTGCTTTTTCTGAGTCACTGCTGGCAGCCAGTGAGACGGGTCTGCTCAGCCAGGGCTGAACATGAAGCCTCTTCCCAAGACTCTGAGGTTGCCTCAAGCCCCGTTTCTGGGGAGGCCTGCAGGCCCACAGCACGTTTCTCCACACAGAACATGTAGACATCTCAAAAGCGCATCTTCCGCACATTCTGCATGTGTCCTCACACACCAGTGCATAGRCACAACTTTTCTTTCCCTCTTGTTCCAAACACCAGCTGTGAAGCTGAATGAACTCCTGGAGGATCTCTGTGTCACTGTGAAGAAAACAGATGGAGCAGATTTTCTGGCCACATCATTCCATGCTGTCTGTTGGTCCTGGATTGGATCCTGAAGAACTCAGAGGTGGGTTTCTCCATGAACAAGAGCACATTCAGCAGCTCCCCCACCAAAAGGCTCAAGGAGAAGCCTGGGGTCCTCAGCAAGGCTGGGATGGCAGGTGCCCACTCCCGCAATGCCGTCTAGGAGATGTGAAGGATGGGGTACCTGGGAGACAGCAGCCCCATGGCCCTGCAGTCCACAGTGGTGAAACATGACAGGCAGTATCTGAACATGTGAATGCTGCAGGAGCACGTGGACCTGGTGTTTGGTGACATTGAATTACTTAAAGACTCCCAAAACAGGCTTTTTTTTTTTTTTTTTTTTTTTTTTTTTTGCCAGAATGTATTGTATAAGCAGGGAAAGAGGCCGAAAACAAATTAAGTGTGTTATGGACAGATATACCACAAGCACTCAAGAGGCCCCAAGCTCTGCCCTTATTGCCTCCTCTACAGGTATGTATATGTGTAGCTGCACRGTCTTCCTTCTACTTGACTGTCTGCAAGGAGCAGAGCAGCAAGAGGGACCTGTGATACGAGGAGCAGAGGATGGAGCTGCTTCCTCSATGTGGTCATCCCCAAAATGGCAAAGAAAGTGAGACTGGAGTGTTGAGGTTTTGCTTTTGTCTCCTTCAGGCTTTCTGGGAGGTTGGCTCTCCTAAGGCCTTGCAGTAACTGTGTCCCCTGGCTGCTCACAGCAAACACGTCCTACGCGGTACGGGGTGGCACTGAGCTCCAGGAAGGTGCTTCAGTATCCCCAGCTACTGAGCAAAAGCCTGATAAGAATTTGCTGGGCTCCTCATTGCAGAAGCTGTTACTGACAAAGCAAACAATACCAGGATATTTCCAGATGTGAGCTCATATACACGTTATTGACGTGTACRTCATACTGTAAAGTACATCATACTGTAACATACAAAAGGATGCTACAGGAGTAAGAAAAGCAGAGAAATACAGTGCCTTTTCACACACGTATTTTCAAGRACTGTCTCAGAATATGATTTTGCACTGGCCTCAGTGTGTTGTGAAGAAAGTTAGGTTCTTTTAAACASCAGCATCAAAAAGCATTAAAAAGGAAGGGAGATTAAATACTTCCCGACAAGGACAGTTTTTATTACTGGATTAGTACAACATAGTTGTGGAAAGATGGGGCCAGTCCTGATGAGAGAGCCAGGTTGTGGCAGCTTTCCACAGGTAGYGAGGAGGCAGCGATGCTTCACTGCTCTCTCCTTCAGCTTTTCCAATTTTGGGGTCAGATCAAAGAGCAAAGAAATATCTCAGAACTCTTTCCTGTAAGGAGGAAATTCCATGTTCCACAGATTTGCTTCTGGGCAGACATAGCTGGAAGAAAGGAAACACAATTTCCAAGAACTCTTGAAGAAGTGCCTACATTTTCCTTTGTGAATACTGTACCAAGATACACAAATATAGATATTTTTCCAGTATCAATATCATTTACACTGGATCTGCAGGTACTGCTAGAAATTTTCACTGGATTTATCAAATAACAAACAAATAAATCCCTTTACAGCATCACCAAGAGAACATTTTCAGTCAGTCACAGATGGTGTGAGAACATTTAACCCACAATTAGTATTTTTGGGATATCTGGAATTAGAGATATCTTAAAGAAAACTTATTTCCGAAGTCAAGTATCTATATAACCATCCATATCCATACATCCATATCCAAGTCAGCATCCAAAAGAGCTTATTGCCACTGGGGTGCCAGACTGTGAAAAGTAAAAAGAAGACATATGGAGCCTGCTACATAGTCACTGGTTTGGCAGGAATGTGTAATGCCTTGAAACCATAGGTTGTGTCTGATGATCACATAGTCGCATGATTACAAAGCACAATAAATTACCAAATTACCATACTTTCATTTAGATGTACTCTTTTGGAAGAGAATTTTTTCCTGACCCCTAATATTATACAGGATTGTATATATATCTTTTATATATATATATATACAAAAAGACACATATATATATACATATATATATATGTGTGTGTGTATGTATATATAAAAGCTTGTTTTCCAGTACATAAATATATAAGCTTATATACTTTTTTCCAGGATCTATTTGTTATCCATGAGTTCTAAAATATAGTTTTGCTCCTGTATTTTAAAGGTCTGAGCACAGCATTATTTTAAAGAACTTCATTCACAGGATCTTGAAGTAAAGAGTAGCATCAACTTTAGCAGATGAAACATCCAATAAAAGCTGCTACCTACACCCCTCACATGTGAATGTTATTTCCCACCATCAGTGATTTTGTTTATTAAGCATTTGATCCTGGGAAATCTTGATGGCCTTTACAGGAGGAGGTGTATGACACTCAGCAAGTCTGGGCAAGCTCATGTGATGGTAATGGAGACAGGAGCTTCTGTTGAATGTGATGTATTTCAGAGAAGCACAYGGGGCAGAGTATAACATAGCGTGGGCACTGCTTCCAGAAGGAGCATTATTTTCCTCATTATTTTCCCTTATTTCACTGATGATGGGGCATTCCCTGATTAAAAATACCATACTGAGTCCTGCAGAGCAAATCTCCAGTGAGGAGCGATGAAAAGCAGAGGCTGAGCTGATGCTGAGTTAGCTGGCGTTTGAAAGAGACTTSACTATATCAAAGCATCATTCTCAGATTGGATCGGATCAGGGTGGATAACTAATCAAGACCTATTCCTCAGAGATGCTGGCCTCCTGGAGCGGTTTTATTCAGTACGACTGCAAGATCTGCTCAGCCCCAAACAGTGCYGTGGCACTAAGAACCATATCTATAACTAAATGGCACCCCTCTGCTTTTGCAGTCAGTAACAATCAGCTATATATCCTAGGAAAGCATCTAGCTTATATCCARTATTCCCAAAGGGAAAACAATTACTTCTACAAGTTTTGCAAATAATTGAATACTCTGTATGTGGAAACTGAGTAAATCCCCTGGGATGGAAGGTGTCATAACCCCTCAGACGGGCTTTGCGTTATCCTGTTTATGGTCCTTTCTTGTTCTTGCAGATACCTTTGAGCAAACGCCACAGTGCTTCTGGGTACTATAAGATTTATACAGAGACAGAAAGTCAGTGAAATGAGACAAAAAGTATTACTAAGTGTGTCTAGAAGAAAAAAAAAGTCTTGATTTTGCCTACYAGTATGTCATTTTCCTTTGTCTGATGCTCCTGTATTTGGTAATTCGATTTCTTTTCACACTTGCAAGAAATGTTTGTTCAGAAATAAAGGCAGTATCACCTTTGCAAAATGTAAGCTGTTGTAAAACAAACTGTTACAAAAATGACTGTGATATGAGGAAGAACGTTTGATAATTAGCTGTCAGTTTTTATCAAAAGGAATCTTTGCTTATTAGCAAAACTTTGTCTTCAGTAGCTATGTCCTCTTTTCCTTTTGGCTCCTTGAAACCGTGATCCTAAAATCTGTATTTTGTCTAACAATATTTCTTTTAACTCATTAAATCTTTTTTAGATTTTTTTTGGCTCAGGCCTCAGTACCACAGCTGTGGTTAGTGTCTTTTAACGAGACCAGCCTCGCATTACCAGATATTTCCTCTGAAAGAGGTGGTTCCCTTCTGAGGTAGGTCCTACTGAAAGGCAAAAGGATGAGATGAAGAGTGACATAACTGACCCAGTGCCACCAGGAATGTCAATGGCAGAGTTGTTACCATCAATTTTGCTGGACTGAGGCTTTCTGAATGAATTGATAATGCAGGAGCAATTGCAATCCTAATTGCAGAAGTAGTTTCCAGTGAGGATGGATGGAGGAGTCACAGATGTCCATCCTATGGCCTAGACTGAGCACTATCATGTGCGGGAAAGAACTAAGCTATCACCAAGAAAAAAACAGGGAGGCAAAGGGAGACAGCTGAAAATCCCTCCACAAAGGAGTCTAAACCTTGAAGAACTCTGCTTGGATGGACAAGCAGGCCAGGGTACAAGGAAATATCTCCAACTTGTTGTGAACTTCTAAGGCCCAGCTGGGGGACTGACCATCATGAAGGCTGATAAAAACTTCCAATCAGTTATTGCTAAGTTGTTCTCTAAGGGAAATCCAATGGCAAACGGATCCAGGTCACAATCATCTGCAGAAATTATACAACTAAGACTAAACCCTGTCAACGAAACATGATGAGCACACTGTCAAGTAATGACATACGGCTGATTAGAAATGAAAGAGCACATGATATTGATTGCTTTCTGCTAAACTTGTCTCTTCTAGCCCACGGAGACACTGGTTTTCAGGGGAAACTCAACTGGCTGACAGGTCACATGATGCTGCTGCTCGGTCTCATAGCTAAGCCCACGAGAAGGCCTCACCTCAGAGGCCCTTCCACAGAATCATAGAATCATTATGGTCAGAAAAGACCTTCAAGGCCAGGTGCTAGAGAACACCAGGACTATTAGTTTGCCCCGAGGCTACTACAGAGGTTAAATCCTGCCACAGCACTTCAGGAAGCTGCACTGTGCACAGGAGACACAAACTGCTGCTGCTCAGAACTGCACGGTYGGCTCGGTGGAAATTATCAGGAGGGTCTAAGAGCACGGAGGACAACAGCGATCAATGCTGTGAGCAATTGGAGAGCCTCTTGCTTTAGCACTTAGGCCTGAAGTAGTTTGGCTCTGTCCTGAGACCACTCTTTGGCTGAGGAGGTACTGCTGAGGTTCCCTGGAAACTCACGCAGGTATGTAGTATCCGGAATTATCACTGCCACTTTCGGGGTCAAACGCACTTCAGAGCAGTTTCTTCATCTTTAAAAAAAAAAAGCAAAAACAAACAAACAAACAAAACCCCAACAACTTTGTATTTTTACTCTTACTCTTCCAGATGAAGTTGAGTGTCCTACTAAAACTCAGTTCTCTGGCAGTGAAATTCCTCTTTCTACCTTTATATCTTCTGTGTTCTGAAAAACAGACATTAGTGCCTTAGGGAGGGCATTAAAAGACATTTGGGAAGATAAGAAAATTTAGAAAATAATAAYGTAAACTGTCTGAGGTGTTTAGTGCTGCTCTTCATACGTGCTCCAGGGCAGACTGYGACCGAAGAACAACAGCAAGGGAAGCTTTAAAGCCGCTTGATAGGTAACGGAGCTGTGTGTGCTGAACGAGTCAAAGAGTCAAAGCAATGTCACCACTGCAGTGTTCAGATGTGGGTTTGTGGAGCACTGTACGTGAATACAGAAGGCATGACAAAGAACAGAAAAATTGTCAGATGCAAATGCATGCACGTGCTCCTACACGGTGATATGGGAGGGAACCCAGTAACAAAGATGTATGGAAAATGAAAGCTTATTTCTTTTTGAGGTTGCCTACCTTGGGAGATGTGTTTGGCACAGAGAAGGGGAGCAGCCCAGCACACTGAAGGGGCAGGAGCTGACGGGGACACTGGCCATTGGAGCACTGGGTTTGTGTGGACACTGCCAGCACAGAACACCTAGATGATCCCTGCAAGGCATTTCACCCATTTCTGCCTTTTTTTKGTAATTCCGTTATGTGATGAAAACCACAGCTAATTATTATCAAATTTCTCCCCCAAACCTGGGGAGAGAATGAAGCCAAAATTGCAAAGATCTGCTCAGTATTTTTAAGAAACAATACTGCTGCAAAGAAAGCTCCACTGTGAGACCCAAAATTCCCACCATCYCCTGCCAGGTTAGAACAAAGCAGAGCACAGTGGCATATTTGTTCACCACCATCTGACTCATGAGGAGAGGAAAATCTTTCAGTTCATCTACCTGCACCTGCAATTGCTAAGTCACCAAAGAATCCAGCCCTCTTCTGAGTTGTGAATTMTTTTCACTTCCAAATTCACTGCAGTCTCTGAACACAAAGGAACCTAAGACACAGATTTCCTTATGGGAAAGGCCAACATTAGGAGACAGAGGAAACTAGATGGTAAATAATGCATTCCATGCCAGGCAGGTAAAACCCGGTAGTGAGCCTCAGTGGTGGCTTTGTTCTTGTGGAAATGATCTCCATTTTGTAAAGGTAATAAATTTCCAGGGGACTTCAGGGAGCATCTGAAATTCAGTGTAATTATTATTTACAGCTATATTTCTGAAATCAGTGTGGCTGTCAGAGAGAAGGTTGTGGAGTTTACAGTATAGCACGTGCATTAGGAAATCTCAGAGGCATATTCCCTTCTGCTATTGAAATCAATACTGCAAGAAATATCTTTCAGAAAAACAGATTAAAACAGAGGAGGGAGAAGGAGGCTGACCTTCCTTACTAGAGCAATCAAATGAGAAAGAAACCTGCAACCAAGTCTCTGCATTCACGTGCGATGTGCACCGAGCAGAGCAGAGCTTGCAGTGAGCTCTCATTTCACGGGTGTCTGTGTCCTGTCTTGATTCCTTTCAGGTGTCAGTTCCTCAGAGCTGTACCCCCCTCCTCTCATTTCAGCTTGGCCTCACACCTTGGCCATAACAGCTGGCACTGGGATGTATGTTTCTGCTCAATCTTCAATTTGCTCTGAAATCATGCCCGAGATGCCTCAAAATCTGTAAGTAAGAAAGATACAGAGTGGCACAGGAGTGCCACTAATGTGTACTAATAAAATTGCAGTAGCTCCAGAGGAGCTTAGCTGAAACACAAAACGCTAACACAGGTCACAGTAGCCTATTTCAAACATAAAAGGCCCAAACGCTGCCCTACTTTTACTTATCTTCAACATCTAACAACCAAACAAACAGCGTACRGCAACCCATGTACCATAGAGCAACCCATGGGCACAAAGGCAGACCAAAGCCCAGAGAAAGCAGCTCCAGCTGGGTGCAGAGCAGCTGTCTCCAGACGGTGCCTCACAACTGTCTGCTCATGCTGACCACTGCGCAGGGCTTCTGTTACCTGGTTGATGATTAATCCTTCCTTTTCTTTTCAAAGACACTGTGAGGAAGCCTGGCCTCTTTATGGACTCTTTATATAAAAGCTGAGCTCCGAYAGCTGTGCCCTGAGCGCTCTGCTCCGAAGCAGGAGCAACAACAACCCCCAGCCTTCAAGGGACATGGCCAGGCTCACAGGCCTGTCTGCAACATAGGCACTGCTCAGCACAAGCAGAACTGCAACATTCCTGCACAGGGATGACAGAGCAGAGCTGGCTCGTCTCAAAATGGCACATGCAGGTAGGCACCATAGCTGTTTTAACYGACAGAATACATATTAATGCAAGTTCCAGCAAGTGACAACAGCTCAGATGCAATTTCTTCCCACTAATGAGAGTTTTATGGGGTATTTCATGCCCTGATGTAAGGTACTAATTATTTCAGGTGTAATTGATTAGTTTTACACAACCCTCCTAAGAGATCAGGGCAATAAAAATTCTAAAAGCTGAGTACTAAAAAAAAGCATAAACCCCACGAAGACTCTTCTTCAGAAGGTTATGCTGCTTGTGTTAAAGCCGAATTGAGGTAAGATGAGTGACTTAGTTATCTGAATGCAAAAAAATGAGTGTGTTGAGGGGAGCCTTGTTCATTTTCCCCAGCACAACACAGAGCTAAGCAATATTAAGCTAAGCTTAAGCAATATTTTCAGTGTTTCAGTTTCTTGAGACTGTAATGTTGTTAGTCACTTAGTCCTGAGTCCTTTGTCCTTCTTTTACACATCTTTCTTACTGTACAAGTTCTCCGGTGCTGGAAATATGTAAGTTTGACAAACCTGACTTCATTGTCTCTTCACAGAAATGCTGCTCTGTCAAGCCCAGCCTGATGGGATCAAACAAGACCATATAACCATATGCCAGGGAACTGCAGGGATAAAAAGCTTTTGACAATTTTGGAGTTGTAGAGGTTGTGGTTGTACAGAGGCAGCGCGCAGAGCATCCATATCTCATCAGGGCCACTGTGAATGCTGATGTTGTGCGCAGAGCTTTGTGGAGGTTATTACCTGCACAGTAGGGAAAAAAACTTTAAAAAATCACCTTCACATTCAGGATCTGGGCAAGGGACGAGTGCACATGGAGAGGACTAGAACCTCAGTGGTGCAACAAACACTGGCCAAGGACAACATGTTGCTGAGCTGAAAGAGGGGAAAAGCCTTTTTAAGGGCCACATGGACAAGACTGCAGGCACAGTTATGTATGAAACATATCTTTCTTATTCCCCTCTCCAAATAACCCTACAAGTGATAAAAAGCTGATGGTAAACCCATGCTGCACACAGCACACTCARCCAAGAGCAGACAGCAGGAGAAAGTGACATTGTGTGCACTTCCAAAGCAGCAGTACAACTCTGCAACTTCAATCCTATCAACAACCATGTTTGCCTCCAATTCACTCAAACACCTACAGCAAGACAAACAAGTGACAAAAACAACTGTAACTCARATCTAAGTAACCCTGCTCACCTCCAAAAATCTTTAGCTAAGGCAGAACCCGCTTTCTTACTGCATGGATCTAGCACTTGAGTACTTGAGAGGGTCTGGCATCTAATTAACAACACTTGTGTTCCTTCCAATTAATGAGGAGTGATGTCAATCCAGGTGTAAGAGCCAAATCCACCACTCTGTTACTCTCTCTCGTAATTCTGCAGGCTGCTTGGGCAAGTCCAGCAGGCAACAAACTCTCTTGTACTGCTAATAAGGTAGATCCTCCTAGGTGCCCCAGTGAGAGGCACCTGAGTGGTAAAAGACTCACTAGCAAATTGACTGAAGTTACATACACTGACATACTGACCATATACTGAATTACAAGCCTGTTTCCATGTGATCATGGCTGTGATGCTGCCAGACCCTGGGCATGTCCTGGTCGGGTTACATTGCAATGGTCAATCACTGGTATTTGAAATGCAATTTCAGTTGCAGAAGATTTTTCTTTCTGAGATCCCTATACAGATTAATATTTTAATACTGATTAATAGTGGAAAAGAGATGGYGAGCGTGGAAAGACAAATTGAGGCACATGACACTAATTGCTAGAGTCCGCAGTTTACAAGACAGAAGCTTCTATACACAGTGTTTGTATCTTTGACAGTTAATTATAACTAGATATATCACCAAGTCCCTCACAGTTCCACAGAACATTTTTTAAGCATTTTAACTCAAACATATTGCAKCAACTTAGACCTTCTTTCTTCCCGCTCTGCCTATCTCATCTTTGATTGCTGGATTTTCAAGAACAGATCTGTCAGTATCAGAAATGAACATATCACTCTTTAAGCAAGAAACTGCAGATTTAAGTATATGTATTTATATGAAATGGACTCTCATAAAGGAAAAGGCTCTTTACTGTCTCAGTGCTTGTATTATACACACTTTGTGCATTAACACAGAGGTTCTGTCAGTTTGTTTATACAGAAGGCTGTTTCCAGAGAAAGGTGAT
Source organism: Nothoprocta perdicaria (assembly GCF_003342845.1). Lineage (NCBI taxonomy): Eukaryota > Metazoa > Chordata > Aves > Tinamiformes > Tinamidae > Nothoprocta > Nothoprocta perdicaria. Next base: position 616,248 of record NW_020455495.1, on the reverse strand, counting down.
GTGCTTTGCTCACTTTTCTCAACCAAAAATAAGTCCATCAATGTGAAATGTCTCGTATATTTTAAACTCAGCTATAAAGGTAAAATTTATACTTCCTGCACTAACTGCTTTTACTTCTTTGTCCTTCTTTGCTTCCAAGTATGGGCAGGTTCAGAGTCGTCTCTCATGTGCACAGAGCTCGGGCCTGTTTATCCAGCACCTCTGGGCTGCTCGGCTCACACTGCAGAGCGACTGGCCAGGGTGGCTCTGCGGTAAAACTGCCAACAGATAAAAAAGAAAGAAAGAAAAAAACTTAAATAGATTAAAAAAAAAGTTAAATAAAGGTGAGCAACACACCACAAACTGGCATAATCTGGCAGTGCCCTTTCCTACACTGTCCGCAAAAAAAAAAAAAAAGACGTAATTCCAAAGAGTCATAGAATCCCAAAAAGCATGGGATGTGATTAGTTCCTGATAAAACGCCTCCTCCTCACCTTCCCTCAGGCCTCCTCTACCAAATTCCTTTTCCTGAAAACGCTCCAGCATGCCTCAACTTGAGCAGCGACCCTTGCTGAACAGAGGTAGCTGAAAGTGGTGGCTTTTGCCTCACACTCTCTGGGGCCTGCACGAATCTCCTGGCTTGTGCTCTGTTTTCTTAACACATGAGGAATGAAATTGTTAGCAGTGMTGATAGTTCAATGGCCCTCACCGAGCTAAAGCAAAAGCCTGCAGAAGGAAACAGGAGAAAACTGCTTCCTATACTCATTACACAGCGCTCACTCTTCTGAAACTGTGTTTTCAGGATTGCAAAAAGAGTTCAACAGAGACAGCAAAGTCTGGCAGGAAGCAATTTATCACATACTTCCTGATTTCTGCTCTTCATCAAAGTTTTCTTGTTCTTTTTTCTTAAATTCCATCTCTGTTGGTTTCAAAACCAATCAATGTAATGGTAGTAGTGTAACTGTACTTCTGAAGGTATGACAGCTATGGATGTTGTACAGAAATACTAATACCTACCTACACAAGAGTTTTTTCTTTTTAATTAAAMGCTACTTGATACACATACTAAATATGCTCATCTTAAGGTGAATTATTTTGCTTTTAATGCAGAACTACAATTGCTTACTCCAGTTGAAAACAGCACAGAGAAGAGGAAACAAGCATGAAAGACACTCAAAGTTTTGAAAAGGACATCAGTAGAAAGYTGATCTTTTGAACTGAATTGTCTTTGCAGACACTTTCCATCTGAAAAGCCAAGAGAAGTAGCAGGCTTCTTTGTTTTGTCCCTGAAAGAATGGTTTGAAACAAATCATGCTTTTCCTCTACCTTGGTGACYTGCATTCATTTCTAGTTCACAAAACAAAATTAGAGGCAGATATACTGAGGACATCTGAGAACTTCAGAATACAGGATATTGCTTTGACAGTAGCATGTACCAGCAACCCTCCTGCACAAAACAGAACAAAACAGCTAATAACAGATAATTTCAATAAATCCACGTCTTTGTTTTGATGGGCAAAAGTGACTTTGTCATCTTTAATTAAAGCCAAATACAGTACCCAGACAAAATAATAAGGCACACAAATGCTGAAGAAAAGCACATCTCTTGATGATTCTGGTTTGAAATGACTCTACTTAAAGGACAGAAACGGGGATGAGAAGAACAATCACTACGTACTTTACACACTGTGCCTCTAGTCTTTTGTCTGACTTTGTGCGAGAGAGGAAAAAAAATACAAGACAAAATAAATTCTGCACTCAGCAACACTAGTTTTCATTATTGCATCTGATTCCCCCAAGAGGGTAATCACATGAATCCTGAACAAAACAGGATTTAATATACAAAGGTAAAGAAATTACAAAATCAGAACATTTTCTTGAAACCAAGTCTGTAGCTCCTTTGACAATCCATTTATAACATCTTTCAGAGATGACAGTTCCTGCTTTAGACAGAAATCAGACCTTGCAGTTCTGAGATATACCGTTTCTCATTCTGCCTCAAGTCGAGGTAAGACAGGAAGAATAAGATTTCCAAAGGCAGAGTCTTGAGTTATGAAGTATCCCGATGAATGTGCATGTGCATGCTGGAAAGAGAGAAACATATGTCAACATATAACCTCCTACAGCATCAACACAAGTTCAGGCTTTACAGCTTCTCTGGCTTCAGTTACTTTCCCAGTAAGTTTCCCAGAAATTTATTTTTCCCAGGTTGTCCTTCAGCTCTGATAACAAACGCAAACCCAACATTTTAGATCAAACATATCTGAGTAGAGCTTATCAAAAGAAGTAATTTGGCCATTCTTTTCTGCTACTTTTTTGGAAAATCACATGGAGACCCGGTCAGTGGCCTGGACAGGCCRGGCAGTCTGGTGGTGCCACAGGACTCCTGCATTCCTGCCTGCCACTACTGGGCAGGTACTCTGCTGGCTCTAACGCTGTGCCCGAGAGGAGCGTGTGCTTGTGGTGACGAAGCCACCAGCACAATGGGCTGCAGYAGCACCAGCACAGCCAGCTCGCCAAGGGAAGTGGTTACTGCCTTCTGATCTGCGCTCCAGAAACTACACTGWGGCTACTGTGGGACACTCCGTGCAGTTTTGTTCTCTCCACCCAGAGACAAAACGCAGGGAGTCCAAAGGAGGACCCACAAAGATGTCTGGGGCCTCAGGCGCTTAGTATCTGAAGGAATGTCAAGAACATGGGGTTTGTTTAGTCTGGGAAAAAAAAAAAAAAAAGAAAAGAAAAAAGGCTCAGGACAGGTCTTACCTTCAACTACCTAATGAGAAGGTATAGAGAATACTGAGACAGATACTTCTCAGAAGAACAGAGTCACAAGTGCAGCAYAGAAAATCCCAGATAAGATTTTCACTGTGTGTAAGAACTGAACTGGCTGCCTTGAAAGGCTGTGAAAAGTTCCTCCCTGGAAAGCTTCAAAACCCAAATGGACCATGGCCTGAACACTAAAGAATTCTAGAGGTCTTTCCAATCTAAAACATGGGGGCATCACCCAGACTTCATTCCTGCTTCATTTTAGCAGAAATAAGCCAGGCCCCTTACTGGCTAACACAGATAAAATGAGGCACAAGAGACTGGCATAAAGAAGGAGGAGGGCAGGTATTTCAACTCTTTTTTTCCCATKCCTTTGCCCCTCTATTCAAATCACTATGCTTCAGATGCCAGGAAAACAGCTGGCTGCATAGCAGCCTTCCTGCACAATTTAATTTCAGCACTGAAACCAACTTCACTTGACATAGCAAGATGACAATAAACAAGCCTGAAAACATGCAGCTAGGTCTTCCAAATCTTCTCCCTCTATCACTCAGAACTGCAGTGTGTTTACTTGGCACCTATGCAGGTCTGAGGAAGAGAAGCTGATAACTCTCCCTAGACTTCACCAGAAGTCACTCCAAAGTCCAATGAAGGTGACTCTTGACAGAAACATATAKCACAGCTATAATAATCACAGAATCACACAGAATGGTTGAGGTTGGCAGAGACCTCTAGAGATCATCTAGTCCAACTCCCCTGCTCCAGCAGGAACACCCAGAACACGGGACACACAGCGTGGCATCTGGGTGGGTTTGGAGATCTCCAGAGAAGGAGACTCCACAACCTTCGTGGGCAGCCTGTGCCAGGGCTGTCACCCTCACAGTAAAGAGGTTCTTCCTCACATGCAGATGGAACTGCCTGTATTTCAACTTGTACCCATTGCCCCTTGTCCTATCACTGGTCACCACTGAGAAGAGCTTGGCCCTTTCCTCCCTATACTCCCCCTTCATGCACTTAATACTGAGAAGAACATTCCCACAATCATGGTGGAGAAGATCATAAACCTAGTTTGTGTTGTAATAGAATAAAAAAGTATGTGATGAACAGAGAAATTCAAGAAGCCTAACTCCTATAAAAGTTTTTTTGCTCTCTCTAGGTACGCTAGGACTACTCTTTGGAGAGATGGACATGTGCAAGAGACACACACAAAACTGGACTCCTCTTTGTCAGCTTACCTGCAGTGCAGCCTTCTGCTGTGCAGCAATGTGCTGCTGCTCCGCGTGATCACGGAAGTCCTTGTTCAGCGGTGATCTTGCAAGCGCAATGCTGCAAGAAAGAGGCACCATGGGCAGGTCAGACATAAGCGATTTTCAGAACACTGGCTTTGCTCTTCACCCTTACTATCCAGTGAGTCTCCTAATAATCACTATGAAACTGTTGMAACAACCAGAGCTTTGAAGTCTTCATCACAAGAGTTCAATTTTTTGACAGTGGGCAGCACACCACTGTCTTTGATAAAATCATTTCTTTTTCTTACATAAATAAAAGATCCTCTGATGACAGAAAAGTTACATTGATTTTGTCTCTGTACCTTAGTTCAGCTTATGCTTGAATTCAGTAAYTCAAAATAGCTTTTCTAAGCTTTTACAGGTTAAGAATGTTAATCCAAAAAAAAAAAGAGAAAAAAAAGCAGATGTTAGTGTGATGTTGGTACTCTGGATAGGTGAGATGAGCTGACACGTTTCAGACAGAAATTAGTGAAGACCACCATGAGAGTTTTACAGCAACACAACAGACAGTTATGTCTGAACAAGACTTGAGGGGCAGGCAGTGGAAGTCCAGCTCTTCTCAGTCATACAGAGAGCAACATGGAAAAAAAATATCAAACAAAGGATTAAAGAAAACTCATCATCTGAGATTTCCCAGCAGTTTCAATGTCAACTGCTGAGTAACGCAGACTTTCAAAAGCAATGATTCTCACGATGAGACCAAATTTACCTCCTAGTGAAAAATAAAAGTTTAGTAACAAACCTCTAAACAGAAAATGTTACTATATATTAATTTCACTCCCAGGAAAAAAAACAAGCAACTTATTTAAAGTAAATTATTTTGAGTTATTTTTGAAGTATTTATTTTTCATCTAATTCTTTATCCTCTTTTCAATATGATTTTCATATATTATCTTAAGAGTGTTAGAAACTTACACTTTTAAAGATCACACTTTTGTTTTTAAGTAGATTTCCATATAAGAAGACTGCAGATTAATTCACTGTTAAGTAGTGTAGGATGCCATTTTCCTTTATTTGGATCAAACATTTTCCTGCCAAACTTCCACAATCTTTGTGGTCTCATTTCTAATCACTCCTGAGTCCAAAACCTTTGGCACAACATCCCTGCCACACAACTGTCATTTGCTCAAAATCATGTGTCAGCYGTTCAGGCCCAAAATGGTCTGTTTGTTGTGTTTTTTCCCCTTCTTCAAAATCAGCAAACTGCAAAGCTACACGCCAGAATGTGGAGTTTGTTTCTGCAAATAATACAAACAAGTACTCATTGAACCTCTGCTGGTCCTGCAATGATGTATGAGAAAATACTGCTACTAGGCATTGAGTGCTGTACAAATGAGTTTGAAAATATATTTTCTTCTATAATCCATAACTGTGCTCAAATTGGACATGCATACAGAGTCGCTTAGGAATCTACTTCAATGATTTCAAATATTTCTCACTGTTCTGTCAATAAAATGATGATAAAGGTGGCCTAGAATCTCCAACTTTTCTACAGATGCTGTTATGTAACACATCTAGAACAAGGCACTGCACTGCCGTCAGTTCATGACAGCCCACAAGCTCAAAGCATTCTGTACTTCTCCATTTAAGTTATTGTGTGACTCTAGTTACTCTTCTGTGATAAGAATGCACTTTTTCTTTTTTTTTTGTTTTTGCTTAAACAAGAGAGGTCCCGATGACACCTCCAAAACTCAAATTAGATCATTATGTGTTACACTGTAGAATTATTCTTAACAACAYGATGTCTTTTATAAAGAAAAATGTGGAAATATAAACTGGCCTTGGTCTTGCACAAAGGCTTCCAGGGAGAACATAGTAATTTACTTCTTGTTCCAAATTTTTCTCTAAAATCTACTACCCTTGAAATCAATGTTCTGTTATCTGCATTTATTAGAAGATTTTAGCTTAATAATTAAATCCTTTCCAGGTGCCTGTTCCCTGAATTTAAGATAGATTTTATGCATTTAAGTAAGCATATCTGCTTCTCTTTCCTTCAAATGAAATATATATCTATATAAAAACTGGAGGCAGTAAATAATTCTAAATTCAAAGATATTCTGACAATACCCTTCTTATTGAGGTTAGTCCGCACAAATTTCTGATGAATTTTTACACACTTACAGCTTTCTTATAAAACATAAAAAGACTTATTTTTCTTTGTTTAAACCAGTAATGTCCATAAAGGTATAAGAACATAAAGTACCTGGCTCCAGGGTGATTTGTGGAAGACTGGTTTTGCATAAGTAACTTTCTCTTTTCCTTGTCTAGTTCTGCCAGGATTGCAACTCTGTTCTTATTCTGAAAACCTAGTGGGAATGACAGCAGAAATATTAAGACAGATCTGCTTTATTTCTGTGTGCCAACTCTTAACCTTGTGATAACAGTCTCTGCACATGTGACGGTATGATAAATTTATTAATCTTCAAAATTTTACACCAATCTGAAAGGCTATTTCATATACTGGTTTTATTTTTCAACTTCTCATTTTATGACATGAAATGGCTTCCCTAAGCTACCACACATACTACTGCATTTTAAGATACAGTATTCTATCTGAAGCTAGTTCCCCTCATTTCCTAAGCCAACTCTGGTGCTTGCCAGGGCATATGACCAGTCAAGGCCCTTCCAAGCAAATTTAAATTTATCAGATTTTGTATGTAAAATCCAATCATTAAACTACAGCTAAATGATAGTAACAGATAAATGTACTCGGAGGGCCTAATTTGTTATGTCAGTAAACAGAAACTACATCACAAGTTTTTGCATATGTAAGAAGATCAAGACCACCAGTAAGCTTGCACATATACTTACCCAAAAACACAATTATAATCTTTTATTCAGATCTGTGCAGAAAKGTTTTAATTTTACTATACAGCATCCTTACATACATGCTCTACTCTCGTACTAAGCTTGAAGAGGCAGTAGGATAGAGAAGTAATGGGCACAAAATGAGAATGAGGCCATTAATTTGTGTACTGTTCCCTAAACTCAGATAGAGATTTTCAACACTAAAGAAGGGGTCAGGAACCCGCATTCCTACTGGCTTGGAAAACAGAAAATTAATGCCATTCATGTGTTTTCGAAGTTGTTTTCTCAGAGACAATTGTACTCTGTACGAACGAGAATGTGGCAGAGCTGTTACACATAAATGGGAACGCGTAGACAAGGATCTCACTGAATATGTTAACTATTCTCTGACTACCAAATAAATCAGAAATTCAACTCCGTTTGCCCACTGCACCAYGAACAGAACAACTGGGGAACACAGTCACAGAGTGAATTCTTTTAACATTTTAACATTACTTTAAGTTACTAAGATTATTCCTCTTATTAAAGTTGTAGGAACTGCTTTTCTCTATAACTTGCAGCTAGTCTGTAAATATACTGAAGCCATCATTCTGTCATAAGGAGTTTACTTTACTTTAAATGCATTCTAAAGCAGAGTTGTTTCCCTTGAACACTGTGTTATGCTCTCCTACCCAAAGTATTACATTTTAACATTTTGACAGCAGTCAAAAATGATAGCAAACAAGCTATTAAGGCGAAATTAGCATGATTATGTAAAAATATCTGTAATTTATTTACAACACTACACTTAAAGGTCAGTCCTTCTAAGAGGACTTTCACGGCTGTTAMTACATAATTCAATTATCATGTGTCAGTATGATCAATGAAGGAACACAATTATCACATATAAACCTTCTGCCCTACCTAATAATTTACATTATTCTTGCATTGCTATTAAAGCCTCACTCTTTCTCATATCTAATATATACACCCATGAGCAACAGTGTCTGTCTACTGCTCCTTGTTTTTATTTATCAGTGGAGTTATTTGATTATACTTTACTGTATCCTTGTGCAAGATTCTTCAGATCATCTTTACATTTAATTGCAGATTTTTCATTAAGCTCCTTAACTGCTATTTTTTCTGGTTTTTTTAATGTATTCAAAATGCATCAGTTCAATTTAGAACTGTTTTTAAAATATATTACTTTAGAGTCTTGCATTATGTCTCTGCTTTCTAAATATTTTTTTCAAATATCCTGCCTTTGTGGTTAGTTTAAAAATGTATTCATATGTATACTAAAAGACAGATTAATCTCCAATGGGTGTCCACTAGAGTATTAAATAATATCACTCATTTTTTCAGACTACATCAAGAGATACAAAAATGAATTTATGAAGACATACTTTATCTATTTCTCATTTACCTGTATTTGCAATAGCATAAGATTGTAAAAAAAAAAAAAAAACACCACACTGTTCAGAAGCTCTTTGGCGAATGTATGCTTAAGAGATACAAAAGCAGAGACACACTGCTATCAAATTAAAGTTCAATCGTTCCCRGATGCAGATGGCCTGGATCTCACTTTCTGATAAATACTGTGGACTGATACTGTAATAGGAAGACTGAAGAACCTCAAAGGGAGTCTTTCCTAAAGTCACCTACACAGTATTCAGCCAAAAAGCTTACAGTTTGACACACTGCTCAATAACCGTCTGCTAGTGATGGTTTATCCTGAAAATGCAGAAATGAAAATCCATGCTTTAAGTCAGACAATATGAGGGCTGAGGAAAGAAAAATGAGACACATCTTTTAAATTTATGTTGTTGACAGATAACAAATAAAGACTACATGTGTTTACATTTATCATGAAGCAGATGGTATGATTCAGTAAGATTTGAGACATAAGCAGGTTTTTTTAAAAAAAGCTATTTTAAACTGATTAGAGATGTTTTTACACATTCTCAGAACAACAGAACCATACAAAAAAGCCATCCTCATTAACATCACTCAACATCTGTTAAAACAAGTATACAGATTTTCAAATAAATCAGCAGCTTAGTGAAATGTTTTGAGTTTAGAGTTGAGTATAGAGTGGAGTAGAGCTGCATAATTAGTAGAGCACTTCATGAGTATTCTCTCTGCTCTGAAGATAGTAAAGTCTCAAAGCAAAAAAATCTGTTCAAGATAGTTAAGGAAACAAGAGGACCAACAGCAGCATCAGATTTCAMATTCAAGACTAGGATCCTAAGATTATTCTCCTAAAATGCCAGAATGAAGACATTCACAGTTAAAGTATGCCCTTTTCAACACTTACATTTTGGACAGTATCATGGAATTGTGCACTTTGTGCAGAAGCTACTGTCATAAAAGATATGACACTATGAGAGCCTAAAGTTCCTCCAAATGGTACGCCTATCTTCAGGACCTCACAGCAGGCTTCACTCTTACATATACCTAAGCCAACTGCCCACCTCCTTATGACAGTTAAATTTTACCAGACAGCTCAGCAAGACAAAAAAAAATCAGCATTTCCTTTATGTACTTTTGAAGTTCTCRCTTTTCACCTCTTATCTTTTACCTCATCTGTTGGTTAATTCAAATTCATGATCAAGTTTTTTTYAAGATGTATTATTTATCATTCACCAAAATCACAGTAAGAGCTGCAAACTGTATTCGGGATACACTTCTACTTTCAAAAATGGTTATAAATCTGAGTGGCCACTCTAAGCTCTTCCTTCATGCATTAAAAGGCACTGTGACTGCACATGTTAGCTGCTCTGTTCAGAAAGTATTTTATAGCAATTTGTCTTTACTGAAGTACATGCTTTCTGAAATGGTAGCCTCCACAGCAACYTCTGAAAAAGCAGAATCTGGGGAAGCTATTAATTACATACTACTAAAAAGGTAGATTAGCTGTATTTTGATTTTCTGTTCTGCTTGACTACTGGCATCAAAGTATCATCTAACTGTCTACTATGTATCAKTGCTTTGCAGTACCAATTTAGCTCTGAAATGTTCTCATTGTGTGACAGTGAAGCAAAGGGCACATTAACAACTCAATAAATTAACTCGGTTAGAGGACGTATTGATATTTTATCTGTCCCTCTTGACAATAACTACATGCACAAGTGAATGTAAACCATTCGTGTTTTATGGATGCAAAGTTCTGTGAGGAATGCGAGCAGATTCTATACAGCCCTTAAGCACTAGGCTCGCACACAGGTCAGACTCAGATCCATAGTTAGTGGATGATTATATCTTTCAATGTCAAAAAGCACTTTTTAACACACATTCCTTTAACAGAATGCTAAATATACCTGCCCTGACTGTGTTAAATGAATGTGCTTTTAGGCTAAGAGGATAAATAACCAYCAGGACATAAGTAAGAGACCTTGCAGAACTGTTGCAACTTCAAGTGTGTAATTCTGCACATATTTCAAGAATTTGTTTTTGCCAACATACCAGAACTTTTCCTTTGGAAAACCTTAGTCCTTTGTGAAGCAGGATGTGCACTTCTCTCATCTTTGGGGAACTTAAGGAAACGTTCCTTCTTAAGTGCAATCATGCTTCTCTCACGTCAGGAATGCTTCCTCTAGGGAAGCTCGCACATGGAATTGTCCTTCATTTTTAACATGGAAGGTGCTTTGCTCTTGCTATGCGCAATCAAGAACRTTACAAGTGCAGCACTGTTAAGGCACATTGTAAAAGTGCTGTGAACCACTACTGTATTAAAGTATTACCCAGTACTTTGACATAACTGTTTCMGTTTAGAAAATTATTTCCTCCCCCTCCCCCAAAGTGGATTGCTACGATCTAAGAACGCATCCTGTGGACAATATGCATCACGATCACATTGCTATCTTTTCTACTTATTTTAAAACACTACTCAGTGTGGTTAGTTTCAGTGGTAATCAAGCCCTTAAGGCTTTCATACGACTCCATTTGTTTTCAGTGCACGCCTAAACAGCCCCTCGTCATTCAAACTCTTAATAAAATGAGTGCTTTCATAACAAAGTCCGTGAAACAGAACTAAAAGAAACACAGTCAGCAAAATCTTAACCTATACAGTACAAGTCTGCAACTGCCAGGACACTGAATTAAGCCGTACTAAAAAAATACCCAGTGGCAATTAAAGAGTTAAGAAACAAGRCAGAGCAAAAACATCTGAATGTAGTTAAGGCAGTCTCTGCAGAAGGCAGATTTTTAACTCACTGTTACACATAAGTCACAGTAAGCTCTGCCATTCTTAGCCCTTCCAAATATTGTTTCAGTAGATTCCTATTCCTTTCGTCCAGGAAGAAAGAAATCAGAATTAAAAAAAAAAAAAAAAAAAAGCTGCCTGAACCAAACCAATACATAACATATACCATGCAGCAAACTGAAGATGCAACATTTGAAGGCTAACAGATGAAGGAGAAACCTAGGTTTGTGAAGGCTTCGGCCAGGAAGACAGAATTCTTGAATTATTCCTTATAATTCCCTATAATTCCTTATGCTTTTCTTAGGTGCATTATTTCTAGGCTTATGGGGTGAATAAAGCTCACACGTTTTCTTGCTTGCTTTGTGAAAAATTTTCATGTCGTAACTGTTCAACTCTTTTCGTGAGCCTCTAAGAAGCATCTCAAAGCACAGAAGCGGATTCTAATGCTCTATTTAAAAATAAGCCTCTGAAATTTTGGGGGAAGAAAGTCCAAAACATTTCATCTCTGACCACCCTTCCACATTTGCTGGTAGGTAAATATTAATGATTTAGGATAAAGCAGCTTTTAGGCCCCTATCTCAACATTCTAGAYTTTGCGGTGATGCTGACCTACTACACCCAGACTAAAGCAAGAAATCTAGATTAAATTTTGTAAAGAAACCACCACTTGCAAGCTGGAGCATCTGCCCTCTGCATTTTTGCAAAGACCAACTGGCCTTCCATAACCACATTATTCTGGCTGAAAGGCAAGTACAGTGAGTCTCTTRAATCTGCCAAGTTTCTTCTGTGCTTGTTTGCAAAGTAGGAAAGAAAAACAGAGTGATTTGGTACCTCTTCAAAGYGGACACACTTCGGAATTAATTATAGTCTTTGCGAGACATTTTTCCTTGGGAAAGATTTTCATAACCAAAGTATTTAAAGAAGTTAAAAATCGCTGGGACACAAAACTCTGGATTATTTTCTCATAACCTRTAAGTGAGGAACCATACCTGGGAAAGTTTCTTCCCCTCCGCTCTTCCACGGAAAAAGAAACAAGATGGAGTTGACTATGATGCTCATAAAGAACCTCCAGAGGGCGATTTCTCTCTGAGAGACCCCCATCCCTTAGTCCCTCTCAGTTTCTGTTAGCTMGGAGCATTTCCACACTTTCAGTGATTTTAAGGATGCAGTTCTGATGAGCCATCACACAAATAAACATTTCAAAAGAGTTAGCAGTATGATCTAGTTTAGGTTGCCCACTTCCTACCTGTCCTTGGATGGGATCTTGCCCATAGACCTTCCCCTTGAACACTTAAATCAAAACTTACCTTGTCCTGAAGGATTTGCTGCCATCCTTCAGGCTTCAGTCCCAGTTTTATTCAGCTGCAGTACAAGCTTCTCACCCACAAATATCTGCAGAAGAGACACAAGGTGACATATTCTTCTTTAAGAAGGGTGGATTTATTCTATTGTAGAACATTTAATTGTGCCAACTGTTAAAAGACATTAATCAAATGCAATATGCATGTTGTCTACAACATTGGCTATTTATACTGTTCTGATTGACATTTGTTAAGATATGAGGAGTTAYGACCTATTCTTTTTTACAACGTCCTAATACCTTAAATTTCAAGACTATGCCACAGGCATGCATACCGTTTTCTATCCAAATATTTAGACTTCCCAACCATGTCAGACTACGTTAAACTAAAACCCCTTTAGATACCAAAGCCCTCAAAAAACTCAGAATGTGTTTTGCCTCCGGAACACTGCTTATTAGTGTTCCTTAGTACAGGCAACTTAAAATCCAGCTACTGAATCTGCTCTGCTTGATGTTACTGTCCTCACAGACGCAAGCAGGGAAAAAGGAATAAACCTGCTCCTTGCTGYGGGGCTGAAGAGCCTGCAGGTGACCTCAGGCCACAGCATCTGCTCACACCAACGCTCCGGGCTGCCATGTGCAGCACTGAAGGGCTCCACCTCAGCCACAGGGAGGGAAGGGGTAAGTTCTGTCAGATTTYGGAATGAGACCAGAGAAAAAGACTATACTCTAAAATGGGATATACTTTAGAAAATGAAAAACGGGACTCTGATTACTAACTTTAGCACAAAGATAAGTTAACTGGCAGGCACTGTTCCCGAGAGCAGTGAGGACCAGGGACTGCTAGGGACAAGCKGCAGGGTCCCCACGGCCTCACCCGCTGCATGGAGGCCTCGTGGGAGGGCTCAGCAACCGCCTCCACGGAGCTGCTCTCCGGGAGAGATGCGGGAGGAACCCCTGGGGCAAGGGGCTTGGGGACCCCGAGGTGGGTAAAGGGGCTGCCCGACAGGGCTCCGACGGGGCTGCGACCTGAAACGACAGAGAGGGAATCCCAATGGAGCAGGAGCAGGCAAGTGTGGGAGCAGTGGGAAATGGAAGGGCCCTTCAGGACCAGGCTGGCCTCCTCCACAACGTGGGGAACGGGCTCGCCCTCCCTCGCTCCCCTTTCCCCACATCCCCTCCAAATGAGGGCCCTCGTGCGCCCCCCGACCCCTCGGCAGCGGGACGGGCCTGAACTCGCGGCTCGGGGCCGACCCCGCGGCCCGGGACCCGGCTCGGGGCCGAACTCACGGCTCGGGGCCGAACCCGGCGCTCCCCGCGGCCCGTGACGCGCCCCGCGCGACAGCCGCCGCCCGCGGACGAGGCCGAATCGCGTCATGGCGGCCACCCGGCGCCGGGGCGGTGAGATGGCGGCGGCGGCCCCCACGCCTTGACGGACAGCCCGCCAGGACCAATCAGCTGCGCGGCAGGCCGCGAGCGCCCCGCCCCCGCCTCGCTGTGGGGCCGCCTCTGGTCTCCGGGCAACGGRCAGGGCCCCGGCAAGATGGCGCTCGCGGCGCGGGTGCCCCGCCTCGCTATAGCCGCAGTTTGTCGTTGCCTCTGAATTTGTGCTTTGATGGTCTGGTTAGAGGCGTCACCCAGAACACTGGCTGGCTTTATAGCGAAGTGTGGGGGCCACAGATCCTGAGGGCACTTCAGGAGTCAGCGCATTTAAGCACCCCCCCTCCAAAAAATAAAAAGGGAAAAAAAAGGTGAAAGAATGCTTTACACACTGCAGGGAAACTGTTCTGCGTGAATCCCAGGAAAGGTTGCGCATTCGTGTTGTGAGCGCATGCTTTGTGTTGGAAATGCCAAGTGGTGGCTTTGCCACCACAGTGACCGAGTGCGAGTTGGGCTGAGCCTTCCACTTGGGCAGCAAACCCTGCCTTGGGTGTTACCTGTACTCAGCTCAGACACTGAACTCGCTCGTGACTGTGCCCAGCTGTTCGGCTTTGCACTGTGCCCCTTATGTCCCTCCAGCCATACAAAAGGAGAGTAAAAAATTAAAGCAGGCAGCAAATTGCTTGCAATGGGGTCAGCACTGAGCCCATTCAGGTAATTCAGGTAAGCTGCCACATGCCCTGCCTAAGGTTTACATGCATTTCTTGTTTCACAACAGTAAACAAGTTGWATACTTAGAAGTGGAAATGTAAACAGTGAAAATCAGTTGCTTCTTAATAGGTTACTCCTATTCCGAATAAAAGACACTGACTTTCACTACTGGATATTAACCTTTGTGATAGCAGGACTCCTGAGCTCAGAACTGGTGCAAATGTGTGTTTTTGCGAGACAGAGCTGCAGTTTGGGCATGGGGGATCTTGGGTCTGGAAATCTAATGTTATGTACACTATAAGCCATTAAATTTACCTGCTTAATCCTGTGTCAACATAGTTGTCGACGGCAATAGATTTTTAAGATCTGCTACTATATCTAGCTGTAGCTAATGATATGGAAATATTTATGTGTGTGTGTCTGTATACAGTGTATAAAAATCCCATCAGTATTTATAACATAATTCATTGGACTTAAAAATAATTRCCTAAAAATATATGCCTAGAGAGTTATAACGTCCAGATTGGTAGGTAAGCTACTCCTTTTTTTCTTTATTTTTTTTTCTTTTGGCTGTGGAAACATATGTGTGTGTTTGTAAACCAAATCTATTACCTGAGCAGCCAGCAACCATGACAATTTGGGGAAGTTTTGGGGAAATTTTTGGGTTGCTTTAAGGCCTACTACAGTTGTATTGAAGGCAAACATAGGTGCCTTTCCCCAGAATTGCTATTAATTTCAACACTTCTGTTTGTCTAAGAAGGTGAGCAAGCTCCTTCTTCCAAGCTCTTTTGCATTAGTAATTTCTGAATGCGTGTCCTAATTGCTGCACGTTTTTTTTTCCCTTCCAGCTAATTATTCAGTCTTGGGTGCTCAGCAATCCTCTTCACCCGGGATCTCCTAAGTCAACAGCAGCCGCTGGGATTYGTTAGCGGTGAAGAGCAGCACTGAGCCCAAACTAACACATCCACTTGTCACATTTCTTTGCACTGATGTCAGGACAGAGGATGCTAAAGGGTACTGCTAGTCTGAGCCRGGCAGGCTTTTAGCTGCTGGGCTCTTCGTTGACACAGCCAGCAGCGGCAGTGAGAAATAGGCAATGGACAGTGGTCCCAAGGTTGGAGAGAAGGAAGGTGGGGAGGAAAGGAAGAGGCAACAGGAGAACAAGGAGAGTCATCAGTACGGAAATTCAGCTGCAGAAAGGTTGGGACTCATTCATTCAGAASTTCTGTTCAAGACTAACAAAAATTAATCACACTGGTGGCTTTGAGAATCTGTCTGAAAACATGGTACTGCATCGAGTCAAATGATCCTTGGGGCGAGGGGAGATTTGCCTATCAGAAAACTAATTTCCGCCTTGGGTTATACAAACAAGAAGGAATGTTTCTCCTTGAGCTATGAAAGGAATCCAGTCTCTGATAATTCAGAATTCTTTCTCCYTCTCCCTTTAAATTCCTCTTTCTTCCTCACTGAAATCAAATCAAAGATGAGAAAATGTAGTTTTATATAAACTACATTATAGTAGTTTATTTATATTTATATATWATACATTATATAAATGTATAATATATAATGTGCGCTGGAAAGTTTTTACAAAATCTTCAGTTGAAGAAACGGTTATTCTTCAGTATGGCCTGGCAAATTTGGCCATGCTGTTTCTTGCACCAGTCGAACGCTGTCTCCCAGGCTGCCTGTTCCTGCCAGCTTAGTGTAAAAGGCTCTTTAGCTCTCCATTTCCCTAAATAAGCAAACAAAAAATGTGTTAAATAGCATGTAATGMTGAATGGTCATTAACTGTCATGTTTCAGAGCAGCCCTGGGCAGTTCTGTGCACTGCAGGCAGCTTATAGCTGCCCAAGCTTTGGTGAAACTGCAATTTACTCTTTGTCTGGCCTAAAATGGGCTGTTTGGGATCACTCCTTGGCTTTAGAAGGTCTCTGAGTCGCAGTGTTAGTGCTGACTGGCAGTACTACTCATACAGGCCCATCCAAACACTCCCTTTTATTTCTGATGCTTATTGTGTGTGTCATCAAAAAAAAAAAAAAAAAAAATCCCCCGCAATTTTGACGATGTTTTAAAGCGTTTTTAAACTGCAATTTACTCTTTGTCTGGCCTAAAATGGGCTGTTTGGGATCACTCCTTGGCTTTAGAAGGTCTCTGAGTCGCAGTGTTAGTGCTGACTGGCAGTACTACTCATACAGGCCCATCCAAACACTCCCTTTTATTTCTGATGCTTATTGTGTGTGTCATCAAAAAAAAAAAAAAAAAAATCCCCCGCAATTTTGACGATGTTTTAAAGCGTTTTTAAACACTTTAGTGGGCTTACTTTTTGTATTGCATTGCCTTGAGATACAGTTGTCATAGCAGTTGGAGTCCAGCTGGTAAAAAGACACTAAATTGGTTTTTCATTTGATAGCAATCTTGCACTCTTCCATTATTTATCAAAAGTGCCCTGTCTTCTCACTGTTCTGTTTATTGCCTCCACAGAAAAATTGACAGCTTTGAAGGCCTTTAAAGCATCAAAAACTCTACCCATTAGCTTAAGTATACGTATGTGCATGAAATATATGGAAGACAAGAAAATTTTCTTAAAAGAGTGCTGGACACTGGTTTTGCATATGCTGACTTGTAAACAGTTACATACATTATTCTGTCCTAGCAGAACATGTGGCTGAGTGCTTAAAAAAAAAAGATTATTGTTGCTAGAAAGAAATCTACTGCTGCTGACCTGACAAAGCACCAGGGTTTGAACATCTGGCTGTATGGCCAYCAATGTATTTTCTTGCGTTGTAGGAAAGAATCCTGCCATTTAGGCTTAAAATAGTGTATTAGATGAAAAGGAGGTGGGTTTTGCATGTCTGATCTAGCGGATAAATTCAGCCTGCAGTTATCCTTGTGCCCATTAGGAGCCCTGCTGTTGTTTCAAGCCTCATTTTCAGAGCAAGAACAGGAAGACGCGATACAAAACGAATGTGTAAGGTTTTTTACAGGGTGATTGAGGGATTTCTTTTCAGACTTACGCTGACTCATTAAGAAGCCATCTGCTATTATAAAAAGACCCTAACTGCCTTTGTTGTAACACTTGGCAATCCAGCTCAAAACAGCACCTTTCCATCGGTGCTGCCTCTCTGGATTTATGAAAGGAATATCCTATGGATGAGTTTCCATGATTGTTAAGGAGTTGGTCCAGTCCGTGTTGGAGGAAAGCATTCCCTACCTTGTATTGTACCTGTGCCTTGTATGGTATTGTSGCCGTGTAGTGTATTTGCTACAATCCCCAACCTCTATCTGTCAACTTGTGTTAAAATCAGGGATATTGTTAAATAGAAATTGACCTTTTTTACAGTATGTAGACAGAGGACATTCACAGCTCTCAGCACCCCACACCAAACTGCACACACAGCTTCTGTACAAACAACTGCAGATACCAAGTATGTAATTTGACTCAATAACACTGCGTAGAAGCTATTCAGAACTGCAGCTCTTGCTTATGTTGGCCCARACCTGACCTTTAGAAACAATAACAGGAGCTGTAACACACACAGAACGGCCTCCAGCGGGTGCCAGAGATGCTTAATGACGGTGTATCTCAGCCCTGGGCAGCGAGAAACACAGTCAAGCACTAGAAGCAGTAGGGGAGCTTCCTGCACTAGAACAGCCTTAATGCAGCGGCACCTGCATCCCTGCAAAGCTCTGCTCTAGTCTGGCCAGGCGGCAAGAATACCTGTTGATCATTGCCCTATCTATGTAAGCTATTACAAGGGGGTAGCACATGGGAAATTGGTTTCAGTGATGGCAGAATTTTCATCAGAAAAAGTGAAATTGTGAAGTTTTGCCCTGCATTACTGAGATTTTTGGTGTCCAAATTGACCTTTTGCCTCTTTGTACAGTTGGCATTATAAGCATGCCTGTTCTGTTTTATCTTGTTCCTTAGCTGAGATATGTAAACATTTGAAAGGGTAAGGATTTTGCTAGGCGAGTGTCTTTCAGCTTTTACAGATTAACCTGAATTAAGAGATAGGCACTGAATTTTAATCTCTCTTTGGTCAGTCACTGATTTGGATTCTCTCTTTTATTTCTCTTTTTAGTCCGTTGGTTCTATGATCCACTGCTGCTATCTTTTAGTTTGGTCAATACTTAATGAAAAGAGAATTAGCAATGAAAATGTCATGGAAAATATAACAGCCATAAAATTATACCACCACAGCTGGTGGTAGGGAGTAGGAAATTGAGTGGCACATTATCATCTTTTTAATCATTCATAATCTCTTAGCAAAATTGTGCATTTATTTATTTCAGTGCTTTTGTTCTTGGCAGAAAATAGGTACTTCTCTTCCTCATTTTCYTTTTTTTTGGTGGTGTGGCTGGATCCAGAAGTGCTCACGCATTTACAGACATCCTGTTTGTGGGTGGAAGAAGTTTCATATGTGAAGTCAGCTACGTGGCACACTTCTCTGTTGTCTCATGCACAAGAGATTCATTAGGGCCTCTCTTGATAATGTTCAAGCCATGACTAGTTTTAATCATGATACAAAATCTTCAGCCAACTGTAGTTACTCAGAAGAAAGTCTTAAGATGTTTTACCTTSTCTCTTTTTAAAATTCCAGGTCTTGGATTCAAGTGTTTACATACAGATTGTCATCTCCTATGTTAAAGGAAATGAGATTTACAGATGAAGATCTTATGGATAAAGAGAAAGCTAAAAATGAGCCTCTATGTGTAATAAGAAATGGCCAAAAAAGAGTGATTGGCCAGTTACCAAGTTTTTTTAGTTACAATTTTGAAGTCTCTCGTATTTTCAGATATGATTTATGATCTTTGAACTCTTCTAGATCTCAKATAGCATATGCTACTGAAATTATATATAATTCTTAAACCCAGATCTCTGCTTGCAGAGGTATTTAAGTATTTACTACCCATTGAAATTAGTGAGATATAGGYATCTGCCTTTCAGTCTGGTGTTAATCCTTAAGAGACTTATGGATACACAATCCAAATACTTGGTTTCACAAAATGCATGTGAAATGTGTTTAAGTGATTATTCCTATTGCRGTGACCAGGGATCAATGCAGGAAATAGACTTCTCAGCAGTTTACTCTCAAATTTGGGTTCATGGTTCTCATTGTGTCAGGATTCCTTTTGCTTTAAATAGAAAGTTCCCTGGGTAGGAATTCTAGAATTAAGCTTCAAAAGTCTATGACAAAAAAGGGAAAGAACAGATTTTCATTTTGCATGTTATCTTTTTAAAAACCTARCACACTTTTCAGTTTAGAAGTACATATATTCATCAGGGCACATTCTTGTGCAGGTCAGGCTGTCTCCTAATATGAAAAGTTGCTCCATGCAAAATGCTAGGTACAGAACAGAAAGAGGAAGCCTTGGTAAAAGTAGTCAGGACATCCAGGTATACACCAAATTATGGTATCTTTTTTCATCTTGACTGGGTTTGCTTATTCTTTTGGAAGAGTTTCTCCTCAAATCTCCAGGCTCCTCTTAATGTCTTCTGTGTATCTTCCAGCAAGAGTTCAGCTTGTTTGAATCCACAGGTGCAGAAATCTTTTTGTATTTTGSGTATATTGGCCCAGTTTGTTATTTTAAAATGTTTTTAAGTAGCTAGTGTTAGATAAAAAAATGAAGGATGACATGTTTCTGCTCCAAGCAGAAACCATCCAAGCAAGACAGAAAAAATAAATTAGTAAACAAAGGGGCAGAAAGCGCTATGCCTTTAYGCACAATATTCACAGGGGCTAGGCCAGCAACTACATCACTGGAAGGGAGCTTGGAGTTTTATCCTTGTGTGGAGGAAAATTGAGAGGTGACCTCATAACACATTAGAAACTAGACACATGGTTTCCACAGCAACAGGCATGGCATAAATCACAGAATTGCTCAGTTGGGAAGGGACCTCAGGAGGTCTCTAGCGCAGCCTAAAAGCAGGGTCAGCTACGAGGTCAGGCCYRGACTGTGTCCAGTTGGGTTTTGAAATCCTCCAGAGAGAGTGCAAAACCCGCCTGACCATCCTCATAGGGAAAAGGGGTTTCCTTAGATGCTGCAAGGCATTCCTGTTCCTCTCCCGACGCGGTGCCCTGAAGCTGTCTCTGCTCCAGGTGCCCCATGCCAGCCCTGCAGCCTCCCCTCACACGGCAGGGCCTCCAGCCCCGATGGATCAGGGGCTTCCCCGAATACGCTCCAGTTTGTTGTTATCCTTCCTGTACAAAGCTGGATGCAATGTTCTTCGTGTGGCCTCTAGAGTGCTAAGAGTCATCCCTTGATCTCCTCCAAGGACATGCTGCCTTCGTGCTGCCTAGGGCACGGTGGTCTTGGCTGCAAGGCTGTCCTGCTGGCTCGTGCCCATCTTCACGCCCACGAGGCCAAAGGGCTTCTCGAGGACAAACTGTTTTCTACCTGGATTTTCAGGTTTTGACAGAAGTGATGTAAGTGGCCTTGATCATTTGGAGATGTGTTTGGGGTTGGTACCACAGCTGGGTGACGATGCTTAAAGGAAAATAAAGGAAACGCTTTGCTGGCTGTCACACCTTTGAGACACAGGCTTTCCCGGTGGGAAGACGAGGGAGCTGGTTTCCAAGCAGTGTGACTGATAATTGATCAGGTTTTAAGGTTTGCTGCAGTAGTTTTCATGTTAAGTTTTGGATAGTCCAGGAGAAAACTGGGGTACATTTCTATATGATATATTGCTTCCTTTCCGTGATGGATAAATGCGTGGTCATTTCCCAAGTATAACAGGGCGTCTTTCACAGCCTTTTCCTCATTGTGACCTGGAATTGTTAGAGGCTTTTCAGTGTTACCACATGGGATCATTATATATTGCTAGGCAGTTATTTATAGTAAGTATGACTTTGTTAATAGCTCTCTGTGTGCTAGCTAGCATTTCTTCATGCAGTGAGAGCCGACAGCACCCAACGCCCAGCCTTGTCTGGGGTTCTGCACCGCCGGCAGCACTGGCACCTCCACAGACTGCTGCTTTTACCTGAAGTACTGGGGCTTTTTTATTCACTCATTGGGTTGTACTCCACTAAGGAGAGTTAAACATAAAAAATGTTCTGAGCATCTGAGTCCCGTTCAAATAGGAAATTTTCAGTTTCTACAGAAATATTCAAATTTCTATGAATGTATATATTGACATTAATACCTACCCATAAGAACTGGTAATAGAAGAGTTTATTTCTAATAGCAATCCTCGCTATTGAGTACATGTAATTAGTGCTGAACGCATTATTCACAGAGAATATTTTATCAGGCAGATATAGCCACCTTATCTGCTCAGGGAATATCTCAAAACAGACTGTGACTTTTCTCCTATTAATTTAAAAACATTTATCACTTTTTTTCCCCCCCAGTTAACCCTAGCTAGATCACTCAGTTCTGCCAATTGGTGCACACTGTTGTGCAAACAGATGTGAATCGCTTTTGTGGGGCTTGTGCTATGATCCTTCCAGTTAAGTTTAGCGAACTATAATGAAGTCTAAGCTTAAGGTTGCCTTTTCAGGCATCGGAGCGAACTCTCCAGCCATCATTTGCCACGCTCCACGCGGCATCAGAGTGAACCCTCCACCCAACCCTATATTTATTTTAATTGTATTTGGTACTATTTATTTTATTTTATCCAAGGACACGAAGACTGCTTTGCGTTGGGCCACAGGGAGCCTCGCTGGGCCGCGATGCGGGCGCCCATGTGYGAGGGGCACTACGAAGAGGGCGGCATTTGGGGGGTGACGCCAGCCCCGCGCGCGGGGCCGCCGGCGGGTGCCGGTGCCGGT